>NC_135666.1:9778462-10095088 GCF_964188315.1 Podarcis muralis | reverse complement strand
GAAAAGACATAGCATTTCACCATTAACTTCAATGGGTCAACTCTGAGTAGGACAAGCATTGACCTGTTGAATGATTGATTGATTTCACTCGGATTCCACCAACCCATCTTTATATATCAAACCACGGGACCCAATTAAGTCTAGGAAGTGGTGAGTGATTTCAGGAGGGTGGAGCAACCACGGGGAAGAGTGATCCTTTTAATGGGCCTGATGTTCTAGCTTGGTGCACTAGCCTGGTGCACTAATGAGGGCACAGAAAGTAATAATCTCTGCTCAAGGTTGCTTTCATAGTTGCATTGCCCAAAGTCAATGAAACCAGAATGAAACCAAGCCAGTACATTAGGGGTGTCTAACCTGTGGTCCTCCAGAAGTTGTTGGAGACAACAACTCCCGTCCTCCCACCCCAAACTTGCAGACCTCCAAGTGTCCCTATTTTCCAGGGATAGTCCCAGATTTACAGAAGCCTTCCCCATTTCTGATTTGATCCTGGAATGTCCTGCTTTTCCTATTTTCTTCAGAGAAGTATTGGAGGGTATGGAGTTATGTGACCCCTGAGCCGAGGAGATAAGTAACCATACCACCTTTAGAAGACATCTGAAGGCAGCCCTGTATAGGGAAGTTTTGTAATGTTTAATGCTATATTACGTTTTTCTATATATTGGAAGCCACCCAGAGTGGCTGGGTCAACCCAGTCAGATGGGCAGAGTATAAATAATAAATTTATTATCATCATCCTCATTATTGTGGAATAGGATGCCCCTATTTTCACCGGGAAAACCATGGCTTTAACTATACGTTTTCCCAGTAGTGATGTATGGAAGTGAGAGCTGGACCATAAAGAAGGCTGATCGCCGAAGAATTGATGCTTTTGAATTATGGTGCTGGAGAAGACTCTTGAGAGTCCCATGGACTGCAAGAAGATCAAACGCATCCATTCTTAAGGAAATCAGCCCTGAGTGCTCACTGGAAGGACAGATCGTGAAGCTGAGGCTGCAGTACTTTGGCCACCTCATGAGAAGAGAAGACTCCCTGGAGAAGACACTGATGCTGGGAAAGATGGAGGGCACAAGGAGAAGGGGGCGACAGAGGACAAGATGGTTGGACAGTGTTCTTGAAGCTACCAGCATGAGTTTGACCAAACTGCGGGAGGCAGTGGAGGACAGAGGTGCCTGGCGTGCTCTGGTCCAGGGGGTCACGAAGAGTCGGAAACGACTAAACAACAACAATTTTCACCGGAGAACTGTTGGAGAGTATGAACTTATCCTCATGTCCAAATGCAGTCCCTGTCTGCGAGAGGCAAGAGGGGGAACTGATCGCAGGTGAAGTGAACTGCACTTGCAGTTACAGCTGCATCCGGGTTTCCGTTTCCTTTGCTTTGACAATCCCTGGTGCAGCACCAGCTGCTCTCAAGAGTGAAACCTCTGTGGTTTCTAAAGAGCTGCAGCAACGTTCTTGACAACGGAGATGTGCCCAAACTGATGTTGTTTTCGAAAGACAGAGCGAAAAACAGCCCTGTGTACAAGCGCCTCATTTCTGGACAAAGTCACAGGGTTCGTCAAACAAGTCTGCTCGGTTTTGAATGGGAAGCTTGAAAAGATAGTACTAGACCAGAGCCGGGAATGTGCTGTGAGAGACTGCCTTACCCCTTATTTACCCAGTGTGTTCTGCAGGAGAGTTTCTCCTGTTATAAGAAAAAACTGCTCCTTTTCCCTTATGGGGTACCCAAGAGCCCCTATAGAGTCCTTATGTAGGTTCTCTATCAGTAGGAGAAAATAACAGAGACCAACCAGAGAATATTGAGAAGCAAAACAGCTAGTAATCTCCCCCCCCAAATACATCATACATACATCACAGAAGGGATGGTCAACAGCAGAATCCTGTCTAGCAGGAAACCTGTTAATGGGTTTACCTGGACAGCCTGGCCTTTCTTTTGTGATGATAAATACTTAATCCCTGAGTCCAGGTCACAGGCTCACACTATTCACACCCAAATGTGCCCTTAAGGCACCAGAGCCAGGGCTTTTTCGGCTGTGGCCCTGATCTGGTGGAACGCTCTGTCACAAGAGACAAGGGCCCTGCGGGACTTGACATCTTTCCACGGGGCCTGCAAGACAGAGCTGTTCCACCAGGCCTTTGGCTAAGGCACAGTCTGACTCCCTCCTTCTGTAATCCTTATAGAGCCCAATGGTTGCTATTAATTTGATTCTGAATTGATTTTAGAATGAATTGATTATAGAATGTATTTCAATTAATTGATTGTGATTTTATGTAAACTTTGTTATTGTTACTGTTGTTAGCTGCTCTGAGCCTGGCTTCGGCTGGGGAGGGCGGGATATAAATAAATCATCATCATCATCATCATCATCATCATCATCATCATCTTCAAATATGTCATGGGCTGTCACATGGAAGATGGAGCAAGCTTGCTTCCTCCTGCTCCGGAGGGTAAGACCCAAACCAATTACCGTATTTTTTGCTCTATAAGACTCACCTTTTCCCTCCTAAAAAGTAAGGGGAAATGTGTGTGTGTCTTATGGAGCGAATGCAGGCTGCGCAGCTATCCCAGAAGTCAGAACAGCAAGAGGGATCGCTGCTTTCACTGCGCAGCGATCCTTCTTGCTGTTCTGGCTTCTGAGATTCAGAATTTTTCTTCTTCTTGTTTTCCTCCTCCAAAAACTAGGTGCGTCTTGTGGTCTGGTGCGTCTTATAGAGCGAAAAATACGGGTAATCCTAGTTAGAAGAATGAGATTTCAACTCAACATCAGGGAGAACATTTTGACAGAGAGAGCTGCTCAACGGTGGAACGGTCTCTCTCGGGAGGTTGTGGTCTCTCCTTCCTTGAAGGTTTTTAAGCAGAGGTTGGATGGCCATTTATCACGGGTGCTTTAGCTGAGATTCCTGCATTGCAGGGGGTTGGACTAGATGACTTTGGGTGTCCCTTCCAACTGTACCCTTGTATCTCTGAGCTCTCAAGGGTATCTCTGTACCCTTGTATCTCTGAGGGAGCTTTCTCCCTCCCTGCCTTGGCTACGTTTCCTGTCAAGGCTGTCCAGGAGAATTGGCACCTGTTGACGTTCCCTGGCCCTGTGTCTCTTTCCACTGCCAAGAAGGGGCTGTGGCCTTTCCTGTGCGTTGCGGTGTCAGAAGTGAAGAGCATCAGTGCCGGGGTTATTCTGCCTGACTCTGCAGAGCGCGACTGGCTTCTTGCAGCCTGACACTCTCGCAGCTGTGTCGCTGACACTTCCCTGTGGTGACAGCCGGCAACAGGAGCCTTATAAACTCCCTGGGAGTTTTTCTTCTAAGAACAAATTCTTCTAAGAACAAATGGGGACTTCAAGACATCTCCCTACTCATCTGAAGCCAGGGGTATATAATAATAATAACAACAACAATAATTTATTCACGAAATTAAAAGACGCCTGCTTCTTGGGAGAAGGGCAATGACAGGCCTAGACAGCATCTTGAGAAGTAGAGACGTCACCTTGCCAACAAAGGTCCGTATAGTTAAAGCCATGGTTTTCCCAGTAGTGATGTATGGAAGTGAGAGCTGGACCATAAAGAAGGCTGATCACCGAAGAATTGATGCTTTTGAATTATGGTGCTGGAGAAGACTCTTGAGAGTCCCATGGACTGCAAGAAGATCAAACCTATCCATTCTTAAGGAAATCAGCCCTGAGTGCTCACTGGAAGGACGGATCCTGAAGCTGAGGCTCCAATACTTTGGCCACCTCATGAGAAGAGAAGACTCCCTGGAGAAGACACTGATGCTGGGAAAGATGGAGGGCACAAGGAGAAGGGGACGACAGAGGATGAGATGGTTGGATGGTGTTCTTGAAGCTACCAGCATGAATTTGATCAAACTGCGGGAGGCAGTGGAGGACAGAAGTGCCTGGCGTCTTGTGGTCTGGTCCATGGGGTCACGAAGAGTCGGACACGACTAAACGACTAAACAACAACAACAACAAAACCCCGCCCATCTGGCTGGGTTTCCCCAGCCACTCTGGGCGGCTTCCAACAAAGATTAAAAATACATCAAAATGTCACACATTAAAAACTTCCCTGAACAGGGCTGCTTTCAGATGTCTTCTAAATGTCAGGCAGTTGTTTTTTCTCTTTGACATCTGATGGGAGGGCGTTCCACAGGGCGGGTGCCACTACCGAGAAGGCCCTTTGCCTGGTTCCCTGGGCTACAGCTTGCATAGTCAGCTTCCCCCAGCCAGTATGAGTATGGTCATGTTGTTGGAGAAAGCTGTTGTATATTCTTGTTCATCAGGGGTTTAGAAATACAGTATTTTAATATTCTGTTGGAAGATGCCCAGAGTGGCTGGGGAAACCCAGACAGATGGACGGGGTATGTATAGATAGATAGATAGATAGATAGATAGATAGATAGATAGATAGATAGATGATTGATAGATAGATAGATAGATGATGATAGATAGATGATAGATAGATAGATAGATAGATGATAGATAGATAGATAGATAGATAGATAGATGATAGATAGATGATAGATAGATAGATAGATAGATAGATGATAGATAGATAGATAGATAGATAGATAGATAGATAGATAGATAGATAGATAGATGATAGATGGATAAGCAAGCCCAGTGCCTGAAGCTAGCTCCCCATGGAGCACATCCTTGGGGATCCTGTCATCTGCCATTCTGTGAATGTGACCGAGCCTACGTAGACATGGGCCCTTCACACAGAACCCCCAGACAAAACAGGCTCCCCTTTTAATAAACGGTAGCTGCATGGATTTACTCATTAAAGATGGCAACTCTCCTTGCCACTAAGCTCCCAACCAGGGCTCTTGTTTCCCAGTTTGCCTGGGCAAAAATTGCTCTCATGGGGCGACCACGAAAGGGTGGCCGGTTGCGGCCGTCACAGCTGTGCACTGGAGATTCTGGGAACCTGGGGCCGCCTCGGCAGTTCATCTGCCTTCACTTCCTGTGCAAGGTCAAGCTGGTTATTCTTAGAGCTGCCACCTGCCAGAAACTGAAATGAGCGACACAGAGCCCTTGCAAATTAACTTCATCTCAATCATTTCCCACTGAAACCGTTTCTAGAGGAGCCGGGAGGTCTGTTTCAGCAGCTGCCTATCCCAGTTGAGAAGGTCTTGTCCAGGGGTAGGCAACCTAAGGCCCAGGGGCCGGATGCAGCCCAATCGCCTTCTCAATCTAGCCCGTGGATGGTCCTAACAACAAATTTAAAACCCTTAATTATAAAAGCAGGATAAATTCCGTATAAAAACACGAATAATAATAAAATTCAAAAATCAATTTAGGGGAAATAAGCATTGGTGGGACGCGGGTGGCGCTGTGGGTAAAACCTCAGCGCCTAGGACTTGCCGATTGCATGGTCGGCGGTTCAAATCCCCGCGGCGGGGTGCGCTCTCGTCGTTCGGTCCCAGCGCCTGCCAACCTAGCAGTTCGAAAGCACATCAAAGTGCAAGTAGATAAATAGGGACCGCTTACCAGCGGGAAGGTAAACAGCGTTCCCTGTGCTGCGCTGGCTCGTCAGAGTAGCTTCGTCACGCTGGCCACGTGACCCGTAAGTGTCTGTGGACAGCGCTGGCCCCCGGCCTCTAGAGTGAGATGGGCGCACAACCCTAGAGTCTGTCAAGACTGGCCCGTACGGGCAGGGGTACCTTTACCTTTATCTTAAGCATTAACTGGCTGAATTGGTCCTATTTGGCCCAGTGAGGAGGCCAGGGGAGAATTAACTGTGGGGTCTCAGAGCAGGTGGTCTTCATAAAAGGGGAGGGGGAGGGAATAGAAGGGAAGGGAAGGGAAATAAGAGATCAGGCTGAATTCAAATTAAAGGCCAGGCGGAATAGCTCTGTCTTACAGGCCCGACAGAAGGAGGTTAAATCCTGCAGGGCCCTGGTCTCTTGGGACAGAGCATTCCACTAGGTTGGAGCCATCACTGAAAAGGCCCTGGCCCTGGGGGAGGATAGTCTGACTTCCTGAGGGCCCGGGACCTCTAAACTATGGCTATTCATGGACCTTAAGGTCCTCTGTGGGGCATACCAGGAGAGGCATACCTTGACCCCTCCAAGTTTCAGTGGGAGAGAATTCAGCTTGGAACTCTGAAGAACTGCTACCAGCCAGCAGAGACATTACTGAACCAGGTGGGACACAGTGCAAGGCAGGTTGCTGTGTATACATGGTTCTTCACCCATTTATTTTTTAAAAAAATGGAAATGGAAATTTAAATAAAAACCATTGCATCCTGTACAATGGGCCACATTTGGGACAGATTAGCAAAATCATCTTCATGTTGAAATGCAGGAAAGGTAAGAGCACATCAATCACAATTTCGCAATGTCTTCCAAAGGTTGTGTAAGCCGGTGTTACTTAAGGCAGATTCATTGAGCAAAAGCAAACATTTGTTTAAATTCTAATTGTGTGGATTGTGTGGATTTGTGTTAGCGTGGCACTTGGTTATTTTATTGGAAATGTGTGCAATATTTTTTAAAACAAACAAACCCAGACACCAAACAGTGTGTCCCTCCTTGTTTAAGAGCCGACATGTGGAGGACAGGAAACTAAAAGGTCGTCTCCATCTCTCTGACACCCACCCACTTTTCCTCTCTTAATAATCACCATCCTTAGCATTATGACTGTGGAGTTCTTCTACGGCTCAGGAACAGATCCAAGTCACAGAAGAATTTCACCTCCTGTACCCTAACCTCAAACCCTCTCCCCAGCCTCTCTGGCTGTTACTCTACCAGAAAACTGGGAGAGGGAAGGGAGGGTAGTCGATCTCCATCTTCTGCTTCTGGCAATGATGCTCTGGTAGCTAATCACATCAGGAGGTGGGAAATGGCTCGACTGGAAGTAGCTAGCGCAACATGAACTGGGGAGACCTCCCCCATCTCTAGTTTCAACCCCTCCTCTAATGCTTGTGAGATCTGGACTTGGGTGAAGACCCAGCGTGGTAGTGACTCGGATGTGCCAGGCCTGTGGGCAATCCTGCTCTTGCCCAAGTGTGCCACAAACGCCTGCTGTTTCTGCCAGCTGTGGCACCTGAGCTGCAAGTTGCCTGCAGCCGTATTAACTCTGCCAGGAGCTGGGGAATATTTGGACTCACGCTTTTGTAGTGTCCTGTTTGCTTATAGGTAAAGGGAACCTCAGGCCCTCAATACCATGGTGCTTAAATGCATGAGCACATGGGAGATGCATGGGAGATGTGCTTCACCCAAGACTTGGCAAGCGCTCCGATGCTATTGCTATTTGGGTCAAGGGGAAGTCAGATGCCAGGGGTGTGAGGCAAGGTCCACTGGAAGTGCCATCTCGGGTTAGTCCAGGCCACGTCAGGTTCAATCAACAGCTCTGACTTGAAGCCCAACCTCACAAGCCAAGAGGCATGTCGCAGAACATTATTTCTGCCGCTTTTCAGAAAGTGATGCTTTCAAGAGGTCGGGAAGCTTGTCATCGTACTATGGGCTTGTTTGTACGTGCACACATGTCGCTGGGTTTCTCATCAGCCCGATATGTAAACCAGGGGAAGGGAGCCGCAGGCAGGGCCAGAGACTTGCTGATAGCTCTCTCTTCTGAACATCGGAAACAGTAGGAGGGATGGGTGAACTAAATATGAATGCACAGGAGTGGTTTCTGCAGCCTTAAGACTGCACAACCCATGATGCATTGCACCTGTACAGTGGTACCTTGGGTTACAGACGCTTCGGGTTACAGACGCTTCAGGTTACAGACTCCACTAACCCAGAAATATTACCTCAGGTTAAGAACTTTGCTTCAGGATGAGAACAGAAATTTCGCAGCGGCGGCAGTGGGAGGCCCCATTAGCTAAAGTGGTACATCAGGTTAAAAACAATTTCAGGTTAAGAACAGACCTCCAGAACGAATTAAGTTCTTAACCTGAGGTACCACTGTATTTGAAAATATTTGAACTGAAAACACTTGGGGACTCTATACCGCCGAAGGAACAGCCACACAAAGGGAGGTAGAATATCAAAACTGGAAATATATCCAATGTGCATGGAGGCAGATGTTGATATGCACGTTGCAAAATGTTCCTCCTTTGCATCGACCCCACTGTGCACGATGTGAATCAATGCTTCACCAGTGGGAGCACATTCACCTGAAGCACAAGTGTAGCTTAAGCTGTTTGCTCTTGCAAAATGTGCCGGTGGCCGTGTCAGGTCTCTTGCGGGGTATGAAAACTAGACCAATTCACTCCTGGCAGCGCTAAGCCTGAACTGTGTCAGCTAATATAATCTTGTTCTTTGAGCACATTATCGGATGCTCTTGATGCAAATCGTTGCGCGGGCTGAAAGGGGCATTTGTTTCAAAGTTCAGCCTGCTTGTGCGCACGGCTGGAGCGCTTGAGCAACCGGGAAAACCAACTTTGTGTTGCCTCACCCAGGAGGGAGACTGTTTGCTTAAGCTTCCAGATGGGATGAAGCAAGTGCCCGCTTGCCCTTGTCGAAATGCAATTGATCAAGAGATAAGGGAGGAATTGCTTCACCGCTGCCGAGATCGCTGGAGAGAACCTGGCAGGGAACTGGTCCCCTTTGCAGTGTTCAAGATCAGGCACTGAAATTGGACAGTTCTGCGTGAGGCTACTAATTTCCAGGTGTGTTTCGCTTTAATTCATGCAGTTCGGTGGGGACAAATAAAGCCCTATTTTATAATCAAAGCACATATTCTCCCATTTAGGTTTTCAAGCTGACAATAGTGAGGATACAGGGCCGGCTCTACCGTTAGGCAGAGTGAGGCAGCTGCCTCAGGCAGCAAGTGCTGAGAGGCAAGAGTGAGGGGTTAGAGGGCAGAGCTGTGAAATGCCCAACCTGTGCTTAAAAACCTCCAAGGAAGGAGAGCCCACAAATTCCAGAGGGAGAAGGTTCCATTGTCGAACAGCTCTTACTGCCAGAAAGTTCTTCCTGATGTTTAGACAGAATTTCCTTTCTTGTAACTTGAAGCCGTTGGTTCGTGCCCAGCACCAGCACCAAAGTAAGATTCAATTTCATTTCCCCTCCTTTTTAAACATCTTTATTGAAAGCTCAAAAAGTACATAATTATATGTGTACTAAACATTGTGAGACGTAAATAAAAGAGAAAGAAAAAGAGAAACAGAACCCGTGTAAAAGGGAAAATAAAGGAGGGAGGGGGAAAACCCAAAACTCTATACTTTACAAAGCTGTTATTGTACTTCACCAGATCTTAACCTATTGCATGGATTCCAAATATCGTTGAATTTGTCGATGGCAACTCTGCGTTTATATGTTTGTATAAGTCTTCAAACCATTCGTAGAAGGGAGCCGCATTTTTATTTTTCCAATTCATCAGTCTTTTTGCTGTGGTGAGAGCATGAAGAGTCCACTCCTTTTGTAAGGTTCCATGTGCTGGGCATATAATTCAAGAGGATATTTCGCTCTGAAAATGTAAAGTTGTTCCGTACAGTTCCGTTGATGGTTTCAGTTACCTCCTGCCAAAAATCTTTCAGTACGGGACAATGAAAAAACACTTTGACATTCATCTAAGTCAGCAAAGTGTTCGACAGAGCTATCCAGTTGTGCTTTTTCATTCTGCACCTTTCTCTTCTTTCTCCTTAGAGAGGGCCCCGATTCTGTCGCAGAGCATGTGTCTACAGGTAATCGGGTAAAAGGATAAGATCGTAGCTGAGGTAAAATACCTTCGTCCAAGATTCTGGAGAGCCCCAGTGTGTCTGATGGGTCAGGTGGCCTGGCCTGATGCAAGGCACCTTTCTGAATTAGATACCATGATCCCAGCCAATCAGGATCCATGTGCTGAGTGGGAAACTACTTTACACAGTGGTACCTCGGGTGGCGCTGTGGGTTAAACCACAGAGCCTAGGGCTTGCCGATCAGAAGGTCAGCGGTTCGAATCCCAGTGACGGGGTGAGCTCCCATTGTTCGGTTCCAGCTCCTGCCAACCTAGCAGTTCGAAAGCACGTCAAGTGCAAGTAGATAAATAGGTACCACTCCGGCGGGAAGGTAAACGGTGTTTCCGTGCGCTGCTCTCGTTCACCAGAAGCGGCTTAGTCATGCTGGCCACTTGACCCAGAAGCTGTACGCCAGCTCCCTCGGCCAATAAAGCGAGATGAGCGCCGCAACCCCAGAGTCGGTCACAACTGGACCTAATGGTCAGGGGTCCCTTTACCTTTACCTCGGGTTAAGTACTTAATTCGCTCCAGAGGTCCATTCTTAACCTGAAACTGTTCTTAACCTGAAGCACCACTTTAGCTAATGGGGCCTCCTGCTGCTGCTGCACCGCCAGAACATGATTTCTGTTCTCATCCTGAAGCAAAGTTCTTAACCTGAAGCACTATTTCTAGGTTAGCGGAGTCTGTAGCCTGAAGCGTATGTAACCCAAGGTACCACTGTATAGCCAATCCAATCTAGTTATGGGACAAGATGACTAAAGGCAAATTCAGTCAGCTGAGAAACAGGGACACTGAATGCGCAAGAGAGGACAATGTAAACAACACAGAAATTTTGCACCCAGTTGCAGAGGAGGGGGGAATTTGTTGGGAAACGAGACCATTTTTGATACGATGGAAGATGTTCCGGGAAACTGGTGCATAGTTTTGGTTCTACCCTCTTCCTCATGCATTTCTTGAGATAAAACTCCTGGCTCTTTTTTCAGCCTGTTTCAGGGAGTTGCCCTGGTGAGTG
This sequence comes from Podarcis muralis, assembly GCF_964188315.1. Classification (NCBI taxonomy): domain Eukaryota; kingdom Metazoa; phylum Chordata; class Lepidosauria; order Squamata; family Lacertidae; genus Podarcis; species Podarcis muralis. The sequence goes on along the minus strand of NC_135666.1, from coordinate 10,084,419 downwards.
AAACTGCAGAAGGAAAAATGAAATGATAGGGCATGCTACTGTACTGTTCTCTCGCAATGATTCGTTGTGTTCGTGCCGTGCAGCAAAGTGTGGCTTCCTCTTCGCCTCCCCCAACCCCCCTCTCCAAGTTTCCTATGAATTATAATGTGGTGAATCTGCCACAATGTGACTTTTTCACCCATTGCATCCCCAGCATGCAAATTTCTTCTCAATGCAACACCCCAACGTGGGGCAAAGGGTTGACATTTACTGGGAACTGGAAAGTTGTAGCTTTGAATGGGTTTGCAGGATATGGTAAACCTTTCATCGGGCCACTTGCAGAAAGGGCAGCTTCTGCCAAAAGATTTCCCCTATTTAAAATGTCACACAAAACATGCATTCTGGAGAATTTAAGCATGTTGGAACCAAGGGTGGTGGTGTAATCTTGTTCCTCTCTTTTTAGAGGGGAAGAGATGTAGTTCTGTGGTAAAACACCTGCTCTGATTGCAGAAAGTCCCAGGTTTTTATTTTATTTTATTTTATTTATTACATTTATCTACCACCTTTATCAAGGGATGCGGGTGGCGCTGTGGGTTAAACCACAGAGCCTAGGACTTGCCGATCAGAAGGTTAGCGGGTCAAATCCCCATGATGGGGTGAGCTCCCGTTGCTCGGTCCCTGCTCCTGCCAACCTAGCAGTTCAAAAGCACGTCAAAGTGCAAGTAGATAAATAGGTACCACTCCAGCGGGAAGATAACGGCGTTTCCGTGCGCTGCTCTGGTTCATCAGAAGCGGCTTCGTCATGCTGGCCTCATGACCCGGAAGCTGTACGCCGGCTCCCTCAGCCAATAAAGTGAGATGAGCGCCGCAACCCCAGAGTCGGCCACGACTGGACCTAATGGTCAGGGGTCCCTTTACCTTAACCTACCACCTTTATCGTCCAAGGATTTCAAGGTACTGTATATGGTTCTCTTCATTTCATCCTCACAACCCTGTGAGGTGGATTAGGCTAAAATGACTGGCCCAAGGTCACCCAGTGAGCTTCATGACTGAGTGGGGATTCGAACCCGGCTCTCCCAGGTCCTAATCAAACACTCTAAGCGTTAGACCACTATGGGTCTCAATCCCTGGCAAATCCAGGTAGGGCTGGCAATGTCCCCTGTCTAAAACCCCGGCGAGCACCTGCCAGTGTGTAAACAATTACTGAGCCATGCTGGGGTGGCTCAGTCGGTAGAGCATGAGACCCTTAATCTCAGGGTTGTGGGTTCAGTCCCCACATTGGGCAAAAGATTCCTGCAATTCCTGCATTTCAGGGGGCAGGATGAGATGACCCTCACGAACCCTCCCAATTCTGCGATTCTACATGAAACAACAGTCTGACTTGGAATAAGGCTGCTTCATATATTCCTAATCACAAATAAAATTGCACAGCTGGTGGTGGTTTCCTGCTGTTACTGTAAACACAACTTATTGCATCTTCTCAGCTATCTAGGAGATGTTTAGGAAGATCACCAGAAAGGGGTGGTGGTGGCAGCGAATCTCTTTTCTTCTTTGTCTCCAACATGCCATTCAAGATTTCCTTTCTCTCTCTCTCTCTCTCTCTCTCTCTCTCTCTTTGGATAGTTTATCTTCATGAAAGAAAGCCCTTCATTTTGTATTTCGTCCATTAAAACTGCATTGGTTTTGCGCTTCGTTCATTCGCGCTTCATTCATCCTCGGACACATGCCAGCCCAAGATATTTTGCTGCTTGAGGCAAAGGAAAAGATGGCAACTCCCCCCCGCCCACCTTCCGTGTACAGAAACTGACTAGATTGGCAGCTGGATTTTACTGTTGACACTGGCCATGCGATAGCATCACCTGAGGGCAGCAAGCAAGTCTTGAAGGAAGATGCCAGGCAGCTTGCCACAGCTCTGATCTGCAACAGAAAGGAATGGCGTGGTAGCCCAGAAGATACTATGGTCAGGGGGCTGCCACAGCCTCCTCCCAGCTCCTGGGGCCTGGGGCCATCGCCTCACTCTGCCTAATGGCAGCACCGGCCCTGAATGCACCTTCTTCCCCTTCAGATACCGTTTTCTAATTTTATTTTATTTTGACTTGTTTATCACTGCGCTGTGGTGGCTGTAGAGCAGACATCTGTGGGCCCCATTGGCAGCCGCCATCTTGTTTTTCCCAGAGTGCCCCAGACACTGTGTGGCTCTTGGCCATTGTAAGGGGGAAATCGAATCCCCAACCCAGAACAGCAGCCCACACTTGTGGCCACCCCATCAGAATGATGCAAGACCCAAAGCATAGCTGTCAACAGTCCCTTATTTGGCGGGAAAGTCCCTTATCCCAGTGCCGTGTCCCGCTGCTGTCCCTTATTGATAGATGTCCCTTAAATTTCCCGGGTTTCAAAGGAAGCAGCTCCTCTCCCTCCCTTCCTGCCAGCCAGGGAGGAGGGAGGCTCCAACTGCGTTGCTTGGCTGCGTTGCTCACCCAGTAAGAAGTCTAAGAACGATTGGGGGGTGGAGCTTGCATGCCTTGTGCCGATCAAATCGGCCGCGTTGCCTGGGGACTCGCCTTTGCTCAGCGCTTCCCAGCGGAGAGGTGACGGTGGATTTCCTTGCTGCATCCCCTTTGCCGGGTTGCTGCGCTGTGGGAACCACCGCTTGAGGCTTCGTTTGGCTGCTGGCTGGGCTTTCTGTCTTTGGCTTGGAGGGGCTCAGAAGTTGAACATACCTGTGCCTGGAAAATCCCTTATTTTGGCTGCAGATCCCTTATTTCCGAGGCTGCTGGTCCCTTATTTTCAAATCTGTAAGTTGACAGCTATGACCCACAGCATTCTGGAAAATATGAAATAGTGGCTATCGAAGCCCCTTTGTCACCCCTTTGTCATCCCTTGAATGGTGCAAACAGGGCCGTCTTAAGCATACCTGGCCGCTGGCAAAGCCACTCAGCTCCCCCACTTGCTGGAGCGCCCCTGAGAGGCCGACAGCCTGGTGCAACGCGCCAGTAAGCCCAATGTGAAAGACGGCTCTGGGTGCGAATGGGTATGTTCCCCTGTGCATTTGTTTCTGGATGCAGGCAAATCAAACAGACTGGGCCTCGTTTGGCTCAGTTTGCTGCTTGTCCGCACCTGAATGCAGTGCCTTTTAGCTATCATGGCTGATAAAACCATTATTGCAACGAAGCCACAGGCTAGAAATACATGTCATATGCCATTGGCATCTTGGCGCTCCTCTCGCGAACATTTCTTCCTCGCCCCACTAACCTTTTCAGCTATTTTGGGGTCAGGTTTGTCTCCTTCCTCTCCCCCTCCCCCAGCAATTTAACCTACTTTCCTCCAGCTCCTTCCCAGGCTATCGCAAGAGACGTCTTCTCTTCCTTCCCCTTTGCACCACGCCACGAAATCTGCCCTATTTTCCTGCCAGCTCACTCAGCGGCCTTGCGACGTGTCAGCTGAGGCTCCGGCTTCCCTGTGGAAAGGTGGGGACATATATTGCGAGCGAAGTGCCTTCTCTACCCCAAAGCTCTGGCTCTTTGCAGCTTCCTTCGGCTTCCCGTGAACCCTGAGAAGCTGTGATATTATGGTGATATTATTGCCTTATCGAGCTCAAGTCCTTGCAGGTCACCCAACAAGCAAAGGAATATCATGAAACTGCAAGAACTCGGTGGCATTATCAGGGATGTGCTGGGAAATGTTGTTGTTTTGTTTTTTAAATCATTTTTATTTGATTTTACAAATACAAAATTGTAACATTCCAAATGCATATCCATATAAAGAGATTACTCTGAATCTTGAGACCCCCCCCCCCGCACTCCATGGGATCCTATTCTCAACATTTACAACTGCATATTTTTCCATTGGACCATAAAGAAGGCTGATTGCCGAAGAATAGATGCTTTTGAATTATGATGCTGGAGGAGACTCTTGAGAGTCCCATGGACTGCAAGAAGATCAAACCGATCCATTCTGAAGGAAATCAGCCCTGAGTGCTCACTGGAAGGACAGATCCTGAAGCTGAGGCTCCAATACTTTGGCTACCTCATGAGAAGAGAAGACTCCCTGGAAAAGACCCTGATGTTGGGAAAGATGGAGGGCACAAGGAGAAGGGGATGACAGAGGACAAGATGGTGGGACAGTGTTCTCGAAGCTACCAGCATGAGTTTGACCAAACTGCGGGAGGCAGTGGAAGACAGGAGTGCCTGGCGTGCTCTGGTCCATTGGGTCACAAAGAGTCGGACACGACTAAACGACTAAACAACAACAACATCAACATTTTTCCATACTCTAAATTTTATATCAATCCATATTGTCATTGGTATTTGTTACATTACAAGTCGAATTAAAATTCTGCTAATATTTCCATCTGCTTACAGTGGTCTCCAAGATACGTTATAATTTTCCCTCATTCTTTTTTAAAGTTTTTATCTTCATTGTTCCTGAGCCTCCCATTCAGTTTTGCCATTTTGGCATAGTCCATCAGCTTAGCTTGCCATTCCTTTTTGTCGTCTTTCCATCTCTGGGCTATTAGCATCCGAGCGGCTGTTGTCCCATACATAAAAAGTCTTTTCTGCTCCTTTGGGATGTTGGTACCTATAATTCCTAATAAGTAAGCTTCTGGTTTTTTTAAACAAAAGTTATTTTAAGCATTTTCTTCATTTCATTATATATCATCTCCCAGAAAGCCTTTATTACCTTACAAGTCCACCACATATGATAAAAGGTACCTTCTTTTCCTTTACATTTCCAGCAGGTATTTGTACTTGTCCTATACATTTTTGTCAGCTTACTATGTATCACCGGCACATCATTTTCATATGTGCCGGGAAATATTTTGATCTGATGATCCGTGTTCCGTCAGGTCATTGCAAGGGCCCTGATTTGGTTGGTATCCATGACTGATGGGCACTGATCTCTGACATGTCAGCTGGGGTAGCTCAGTTGGTAGAGCATGAGACTCTTAATCTCAGGGTTATGGGTTTGAGCCCCATGTTGGGCAGGTTTCCTGCATTGTAGGGGGTTGGACTAGATGACCCTCAGGTCCCTCCCAATTCTACAGTTCTATGATTCTATGCCCATTGCTTCCAACCTGAATAGCGACTACACACAGGGATGGGCATTCTTTGCTTCTGGGGTGATTAGCAGGGCTGCAAGCTCAATATGACAAGTGGACACAAAAAGGGGAAAAAATGGGGGGGGGGATTATGGCAGTACAGTGGTACCTCTGTGTGCGAATGGGATCCATTCCGGAGGCCCGTTCACAACCTGAAAAGAATGCAACCCGCGTCTGTGCGTGCACGGGTCGCGATTTGCCACTTCTGCGCATGGACGTGATGTCATTTTGCACGTCTGTTCATGCGCGAGCGGTGAAACCCGGAAGTAACCCTTTCTGGTACTTCCGGGTCACCACAGGACGCAACCTGAAAACATGCAACCTGAAGCAAACGTAAGATGAGGTATGACTGTATTCAGGACTAGAAACTTGGTTTTTTAAATAAACACAAAAGCAGAGTTTCTTAGAATTCTGAATTCTGCTTTCAGTAACTAATGGCTATTGTATGTGTATCCAATATGCCCATCTATACACACACAGCTGTTGTTGTTGTTGTATTTCTTAGTTACAGCGAACACAGAGCCTTGGGAACGGGTGGACAAGTGCAATCTCATCAGAAAGTGAAACCGAGGACTTTTCTGTTTTTTTCCTGGTCTTTCTTCAGCACATGGTGCGACAGGAAAAGGAAGCCACGGGTGGGGAGACCTCCTTTGGCAAAGCATCCTTGGCTCTCGGCTGTGGGATTCAGAAAGCTCTCCTTGCTCCAGCGTCTCCTGATTTATATACATGTCAAGGGAGTGTCACACTCACGCCCTAACAAAACCGTACCAGAACCCCCACATCCTGGAACAACTTTATTTTCCTTGCCTCCCACACTCATTCCTGGACGAGCTCAGCTCTAATCAGTGCCATCGTCAGGGGCTGAAATGTAGCTCTGCCCAGTTTAACCTTTGTGAGAAGAACATTGTGATTCATGAACATTAGGGAATCAGAGAATGGTAGAGTTGGAAGGGACCCTGAGGGTCATCTAGCCCAACCCCATGCAACGCAGGAATCTCAGCTAAAGCATCCAAGGCCGATGGCCACCCAACCTCTGCTTAAAAACCTCCATGGAAGGAGAGTCCACCACCTCCTGAGGGAGACCGTTCTGTCGAACAGCTCTTACTGTCAGAAGTTATTCATGGTGTTTAGTCGGAATCCCCTCTCTTATAACTTGAAGCCATTGGTTCGTGTCCCACCCTCCAGAGCAGGAGAAAATTAGGGTAGCTTTCTCCATCTTCCATGAGATAGCCTTTGAGACATTTGAAGATGGCTATCATATCTCTATGGAAGTGAGAGCTGGACCATAAAGAAGGCTGATCGCCGAAGAATTGATACTTTTGAATTATGGTGCTGGAGGAGACTCTTGAGAGTCCCATGGACTGCAAGAAGATCAAACCTCTCCATTCTGAAGGAAATCAGCCCTGAGTGCTCACTGGAAGGACAGATCCTGAAGCTGAGGCTCCAGTACATTGGCCACCTCATGAGAAGAGAAGACTCCCTGGAAAAGACCCTGATGTTGGGAAAGATGGAGGGCACAAGGAGAAGGGGACGACAGAGGACGAGATGGTTGGGCAGTGTTCTCGAAGCTACCAGCAAGAGTTTGACCAAACTGTGGGAGGCAGTGGAAGACAGAAGTGCCTGGTGTGCTCTGGTCCATGGGGTCACGAAGAGTCGGACACGACTAAACGACTAAACAACAACAACAAAACACAACAGTCCCAGTGCAGATCCCTGCAGGACCCCACTTGTTATCCCCCCCCCCCCCGGATGATGAGGAACCATTAGTGAGCGCTCTCTGGGCTCAGTCAGTCAAACAGCTACATTATCAATCTCACAGTAACCTCACTCAGCCCACGTTTTACCAGCATCCTGTTCTCCCAGTGGCCAACCAGATTCATATGCGAAACCAGCAAGCAGCAAGCAGAATTCGACTGGTGTTTAGAAGCCTTTCTGCCTCCCAACTGTGGAGGCAGAACATAACAACAACAACAATACAATGCAATTTGTGGCAAAAATGTATAAAAATGAAAAGAAAGAGTGCTGGAGGTGTGAAGCAGAAGGTACGTTTTATCATATGTGGTGGGATTGTAAAAAGGTAAAAGCTTATTGGGAAATGATATATAATGAATTGAAGAAAACGTTGAAAATAACTTTTGTTAAAAAACCCAGAAGCCTTTTTATTATGTATTTTAAGCCAAGATATACCGAAAGAAAAGAGGACTTTATTTATGTATGCCGGTACAGCAGCGAGAATGTTGATTGCATAAAATTGGAAGACTGGAGAAATACCAGCTAAAGAACAATGGCAAGAGAAGTTGATGAACTATGCAGAACTGGCAAAAATGACAGATTAAGAGAAAAAGACAACAGTGACTTTGAAAAAGAATGGGAACCATTTTTATTATACTTGTAGAAACAAAGAAAGTGTATAGACTTGATGGCAGGATTTAAATAATCATTTACATTGTTAGTATTCGAAAATGTGTAGAAGATGGAGAAATAATATGGTGTATTCATTGTTATTTTTATGTTTTTAGGTTTGATGTTATTGTATAAATGTGTTATTAGTAACTTTTTCTTTTAGGAGGCAGCAAAGTGGGCGAAAGGAGAAACAAATTAGGGGAAGCCTAATAATAATAATAATAATAATAATAATAATAATAATAATTTTTTATTTATACCCCACCCTCCCCAGCCAAGACCTAGGAGGGGAGGGAGGAAGGAATGCATAGCAAATGTTATGAATATGAGATGTGTGTAATGAATGAAAAAGAATAATGAAAAAGAAAAATGAATATTTATTAAAACAACAACAACAACAATGCAATTTGGAGGGATTTTTTTAAATAATTACTCAGTCCCTGCGGACAAGGAGAACTGCAGCCTTTGAGACAGGGTGAAACAGTTCTGGCAGAAGCATTACATGTTTAAGTGAGAATGTCTCACCTTCTCGGAAACCTGAGAAAACAAGATACTGGTACCCACCTCACAAGGTGAGAATCCCTTCACACCTCTTTCCCTCCCTGGGGTCCTTCACCTTGCCACTGTCCCAAGCCTCTTCTGTTTGTCCTGAACCTTGTAAACTTGACAAATGGTGACAGATCATGATCGCAGCTGGCAAAAGGCTGGACCACCCCAGGCAGACTGAGAAAAACCAGGAGGAGAGAAAGCAAAATCCGCAAGGAGCAGACTGGATGCTCAGGCTGTTCTCCCGTTGTCCAGCTGAGACACAAATTAATCCAATTCTAGGCTGCGCTGGAACACTCAGGCCTGTCTCCCAACAGTGTCAGAGCCACAGTGAAATAAAAAGGGGGTGACATGTTAGAAGTTTGTAAAATTATGCTTTGAAATTAAGTTCTTCTCTCACAACACCAGAACTCATGAACATTCAGCAAAGCAGACTGCGGGAAGATTCAGTACTGATTTTTATTTTTATTTTTAAAAAGGATGTATCCATAAAGCAAATACAGTGGTACCTCGGTTTTTTAACAGCTTAGTTCTCACAAACAACTTGGAACCCAAACGCTGCCAAACTGGAAGTAGGTGTTCCGGTTTTCAAACTTTTTTTCGGAAACTGAACGTGCTCCGTTTTGAGTCCTGCTGTGTTTCCTCTTGCGCTGCTAATTTGCGCCCCCCCCCCATTGTAATTCAAGCCTTCCTTTTCCAATTGCAGTGTTCTGAGGTGATATTTGGAGCTTATATCTAGTGCTTTTGTTTTTGCTATTTATTTTGCATTTTTGTTTTTCAGTTAATTTGTTTTTGTGACTGTGTGGATCCCAGTTCAGCTACTGATTGATTGATTGTGTGACTGCGGAAATGGATAAAAGCCCCCCATCCAAACAATGACTACCATCAGTGCAGGTAAGAAATTTTATTTTATTTTTATCATCTATAATACTGATTTATTTATTTTATCGTACAGTACATTGTTTATCGCTTTCATTTTATGGATCAATCATCTCGTAAGATGGGAAAATTCATGTTAAACTGCTGTTTTGGGGGCTGTTTGTAAAAGTCTGGAACAGATTAATCCATTTTGCACTACTTTCTATGGGAAAGCGCAACTCGGTTTTGGAAAGCTTTGGTTTTGGAACAGACCGGAACGGATTAAGTTTGAGAACCAAGGCACCACTGTAGCTAAATAAACTATGGAACTCACTGCCACAGGAGACAGGGATGGCCGCCATCTTGGATGGCTTTGAAAGAGGATTGGACAAATTCATGGAGGGGATGGCTATTGATGGCGGCTGTGCTCTCCAACCGTGAGGTTGGAGACAGCAAATCCCTCCAATATTTGGAGGCTTCCATATACCACTTGCTGGAGACGACAAGAGGGGAAAGGGCTCATGTGTTTGGGTCGTTCTTCAGAGTTTCCTGCAGGCATCCGGTTTGCCAGAACTGGATACAGGACTAGATGGACTATTGGCGTGATCCAGCAGCCTCTTCTTAGGTTCTTCAATGTGCTTGCTTGCATTAAGCAGTACCCTCAGTCGAGCCAATGCATGTCCCATGTGCCAACTCTGTCATGGCTCCTCCAGATGTCGCTTTTATTGTGCATATGTTCATTTTATTGCACATATGTGCATCGCTCACGATGGCGTTGGGGCAGTTATACACAGACGCGCTTTCAATACCATGTGTGCCTTCAGAAATTTCAGGCAACATACTGCTTTGTTTCCAGTTTGTGTACAGATCCTGTAACTTTCTGCTGAAATCCAGGCCCTCCGAGTGTCCCTATTTTCCAGGGACAGTCCCGGATTTACAGAAGCTGCTGACCCAGTTTCTGATTTATTCCCAGAATGCCCTGCTTTTCCTTAAAAAGGTAAAGGTAAAGGTACCCCTGCCCATACGGGCCAGTCTTGCTAGACTCTGGGGTTGTTCGCCCATCTCACTCAAGAGGCCGGGGGCCAGCACTGTCCGGAGACACTTCCGGGTCACGTGGCCAGCGTGACATCGCTGCTCTGGCGAGCCAGAGCCGCACACGGAACGCCGTTTACCTTCCCGCTAGAAAGCAGTCCCTATTTATCTACTTGCACCCGGGGGTGCTTTCGAACTGCTAGGTTGGCAGGCGCTGGCACCGAGCAACGGGAGCGCACCCCGCCACGGGGATTCGAACCGCCGACCTTTCGATCAGCAAGCCCTAGGCGCTGAGGCTTTTACCCACAGCGCCACCCGCGTCCCATCTGCTTTTCCTTAGGACGTCCCTATTTTCATCAGATAAATCTTGGAAGGTATGGAGTCCTATGACCCCCACCCTCCCAAGCCAAGGAGATAAGTAACTATACAACCTGAAGGCACCTGTATAGGGAATTTAAAAAAAATAATTTAATGTTTAATGTGTTTTTATATATGCTGGAAACCACCCAGAATGTCTGGGGCAACCCATTCAGATAGGTGGGGTATAATAATAATAAGAAGAAGAATAATAATAATAATACATAGTATTGAATAGGACATCCCTATTTTCATCACATAAATGTTGGCGGGCGTGGAAATCCTGTAACTTTTCATACCTCAAATCTTGTCCTCCACCTCAAGCAACAACAACCTTGACTGCAAAACCTGCAAACTGTGGCAGATGTTTATTTCAGCTTTACCCCAATTCTCCTCCAAGGTGCTCAGACCATTTATCCTCACAAGAACCCTGTAAGGTAGAGAAAGAGATAGTGAAATAGTACCCAGTGAACTTTATGGCTGCTTAGGGATTTGAACCGAGGTCTCCTCAATCCTAGTTCTTTACCACCTGCTCCATAAAGGCTTTTATTATGGAAATAACGCTGTACAGTACTAATAAAGAAATAACATTGTTTTTAAAAACATCCATTTCTCGGACGCCCTGACTTTCTGGCAAAGTTACAATTTCCGTTTGTAAATTTGTGTCTGTCTGGGGCACAGTGGTTAAACAAACCGTGTTTAAGGAAGGGTATTTACGTATTATTATTTTTATTTCATAAAATGTACACACATCTTGATTGTAAAAAAACACATAACAACCTCAAAACGGTTCACAAGCCACAGTTAAAAAGAACCAAAGTTCCTAAGCTAACAACAAGCTATGGTTTCAGATCACGCTTTGTTGGCAGGAAGGAAACCACGGTTCAGCTGTTGGGCAGAGTCTGCATATAACATTAACCCGTGGTTTAGTAAACCATGGCTTAGCATTATGTGTGAATGGGGCCATTATAGAATCATAGAATCATAGAGTTGGAAGAGACCACAAGGGCCATCGAGTCCAACCCCCTGCCAAGCAGGAAACACCATCAGAGCACTCCTGACATATGGTTGTCAAGCTTCTGCTTAAAGACCTCCAAAGAAGGAGACTCCACCACACTCCTTGGCAGCAAATTCCACTGTCGAACAGCTCTTACTGTTCAGGAAGTTCTTCCTAATGTTTAGGTGGAATCTTCTTTCTTGTAGTTTGGATCCATTGCTCCGTGTCCGCTTCTCTGGAGCAGCAGAAAACAACCTTTCTCCCTCCTCTATGTGACATCCTTTTATATATTTGAACATGGCTATCATATCACCCCTTAACCTCCTCTTCTCCAGGCTAAACATGCCCAGCTCCCTTAGCCGTTCCTCATAAGGCATCGTTTCCAGGCCTTTGACCATTTTGGTTGCCCTCCTCTGGACACGTTCCAGTTTGTCAGTGTCCTTCTTGAACTGTGGTGCCCAGAACTGGACACAGTACTCCAGGTGAGGTCTGACCAGAGCAGAATACAGTGGCACTATTACTTCCCTTGATCTAGATGCTATGTGAACAGATGCACGGAGGGCAAGGAATCGGTTTGTGCACACCTAGGGACGCTTCACAGAAATGCTTGAATCAGCCTTGCGTTCGCATCAGATCAGAGTCACTGTGCTGGCTGCGCACAGAGATAATATGTTTTTCTTGCAACGTAAACTCTTTCTGCACGTCCCAGGGTAGAGGCATTTATTTGTCAGTCGTGAAGGTGCATCTGGTGGAAGCAAACTTTCCTCTGAGAAGCTCTTTGCTGGAAGCCGGGGTGTGTGTGTGTGGAGAGATGGGGAAAAGGAAGAAAGAAAAACATATTTGCACCATGAAAACAAACATCTCTTCGCTGCCCTGACCAAGCCCACAGAACAAGTGTTTGACTGAGAACAGCTGCAGCACAGAAGCCTCGTTCTCCAAACAAGGATGGTTTAAATTAGTCAGATTCGGGCTAATTAAAAGCCTATAAAGATATAATTGAAAGAACGGAGGCCGAGCCGTATTAAATTAGCCTGCCAGCCGCCTTCGAAAGTGTGGATCGGTGCTATCACCTAACAGAGCAGAGAACGGCCCTTTGCTTCCTGAATGCGCAGGCAGAGATGTGGTCCCACGATGATTTTCAATTTCCATACGGGAGCAAGCGAAGAATTGAACAGGGGGCGTCCCAAGGGATTGTGTTTGAATATATAAACAGCCAAGCCCTTTGAGGTAACCGGGGAGTGGTAAGAATATGCTAAGATGAGCAGAGGGGGAATGGAATTCCATACCCTCCAACACTCCTCAGATGAAAATAGGGACATTTCTCACTCCCCCCAACCAACCCTCCCCCCCCCCAATTTTTGTGCAGAGCATTAACTCTCAGAAGAAGGCCGAGGGCAAACACCCCCATCCCAATTTAACTTAATTTTATTCTTTGGTAGATCTGCAAGAAGAAAAACACACACCAATAAATACGTTTTAGCAAGGGGCAAAATTTGACGCAGATGCAGAAAGCATTTTATAAAAATAAATCCTCCTCTCCAGCAACTGCTACAAGCTGCTTTAATTGTCTATAGTAGTAATTTTATTGTTTGATTATTTTTGCAAACTGCTTTGAAGTTGTTGGGTTTTTTTTTTACAGTCATGCGGTATATAGATTTCATAAAATAAGATAAACAAGCGATAAATAAATGGTATTAATGGTATTGCCACTGGTTTCTCAGCGGAGCTGTGTGTGATGAAGGTTTTGATCAAAGGTTAAAGGCAGAGGAGAGAAAGCCCTTCACACAGCGCATCGTTAACCTATGGAACTCACTCCCACTTGAAAGAGGATTGGACAAATTCATGGAAAAGGAGGGGGCTATCCATTGCTCCTATGATTTATAATGAAATGAAGAAGATGTTTAAAATAACTTTTATTAAAAAACCAGAAGCTTTCCTACTAGGCATTATAGGAGTGGATATACCAGGAGCGCAAAAGGACTTATTCAAGTACGCAACCACAGCGCCATGAATACTGTTAGCACAACGCTGGAAAGAAGAAGGTGTCCCACCAGCCGAAGAATATTGGCAAGTCAAATTGATGGAATGTGCTGAAATGGCAAAATTGACATTAAAATTAAGAGGAAGAGACGACAACGAATTTAAGGAAGAATGGAAGGACTTTATTGCATATACAGTGGTGCCTCGCAAGACGAAATTAATTCGTTCCGCGAGTTTTTTCGTCTTGCGGTTTTTTTCGTCTTGCGAAGCACGGTGTTGGAAAAGTTTTGGAAAAGCTTCAAAAATCACCAAAGTCTTCAAAAACTTCAAAGAAGGCTACCACTCATGCGTGCTATGAGTTGCTCCTCGAAGTCGCAGCTGTATTAACGGTGTTAAGAAAAAGGAAACAAACTTGCAAGACGTTTCCGTCTTGCGAAGCAAGCCCATAGGGAAAATTGTCTTGCGAAGCAACTCAAAAAACCAAAAACCCTTTCGTCTTGCGAGTTTTTTGTCTTGCGAGGCATTCGTCTTGCGAGGTACCACTGTATACAGGAGCAATGTACACAGGTTAATACATTGGCAGGATTCTAGAACTAACAAATAATGGAAAGAGGGAAGGGACAAGGGGAAGTTTGGCTTCCGAATGGTGTCCCTGCAAACCGGAACACTCACTTCCGGGTTTGCAGCGTACGGGAGCCGATTTGTTTGGCAACTAAGCCGTTCGAGAGCCAAGGTACCACTGTATTTTATTTAAACCACTCAGAAGGCTTGGGGTGGGTGAGTTTTCATTAATTAAGCAGTGAATAAATCTGTTACGTTAAGATGAATAAAATTATAGGGTTAAGAATAGCCTGGAGCTGGGCTCCTCCCTTGGCCTTCATCCCATTCCCAGTGCTTTGGGGGCCCGCCAATCAAGTAAGAAGGAGGAAGTTGCAAATTCTCTGGGAGGAAACCACCGGTCCCTACCCCACACAGCTGGAAAAGTTGCGCTGGGATGCTCAGCCGAGGGACTTTTCTGTGGTTGTCCCACTCTTGAGGTGGTTGGGAAATGACTCGCGGGCTTGTGTAGCAGGGCTCCTTCTCTTTCCTTGAAGCCCAAGAGGAGAACGTTTCAAACACACTAAGCACCCAACCAACCCTACCCCAAGTCGCCCTCCCCTTCCGCTGCCAGTCAGTCCTCCTGAGTGACTCACCCTGCAGGATTTATTTTAGAGCTGAGGTCAGGAATAGAAGTTTTGGGAACTGAGGTGCCCCTTTGAAGCGCAGCCAAATCCCTTCTCTGGCCTGTATGAGGGAGGCAGGAAGTCTCATGAGATTAGGCAGCCGAGCAAGATTTACAGCCTCTCCCGGTTTGCAGCGCTACAGAACAGCTTTTCTTGTGCTGAACCGCAGCGCTGCCAGCTTTGCAGCCGAGAAAGGAGCGCTGCAGCACAGGGGCGCAAAAAATAAATAAATCCTGGGGTGAGGGTTGCTGGCTTTAAAAATTTGCCAACGTAGCTGGTTAGCCAGCCACCCAAAAGCTGGGTCCCCTGATTTGATAAAGGTAAAGGGACCCCTGACCATTAGGTCCAGTCGTGGCCAACTCTGGGGTTGTGGCGCTCATCTCGCTTTACTGGCCAAGGGAGCCGGCGTACAGCTTCTGAGTCATGTGGCCAGCATGACTAAGCCGCTTCTGGCGAACCAGAGCAGTGCACGGAAACGCCGTTTACCTTCCCGCCGGAGCGGTACCTATTTATCTACTTGCACTTTGACGTGCTTTCAAACTGCTAGGTTGGCAGGATCAGGGACCGAGCAACGGGAGCTCGCCCCGTCGCGGGGATTTGAACCGCCGATCTTCTGATCGGCAAGTCCTAGGGTTTAACTCACAGCGCCACCCGCGTCCCCTCCCTGATTTGGTACTTGTGGGAAATGTTGGAGGCTGGAATCAGCCTCCCTCCCTCCACTGCTCACCACCTCCACCTCACTGGTTAATGGTCAGTGGTGTGTGGAAATTGTAGGCCAGCAATATCTGGAGCAAATCCTAGGGGTAGAGGGGTCTTTGGTCCCCTCAATATTTGTTGGCAGAGGGATGGGATCCTTGGGCCAATTGCCGCCTCTCTCAGCCTAATCTACCTCGCAGGGTTGTGAGTTGGATAAAACAGGGTGTAGGAGAGCCTTGTGTCTATGGGCTACTTTTCAAATGAGGCTGCATTTTAAATTGCATTTTAACCTGTATTTTAATTTGGTCGTTGTCCCCCTATTATGTATTACTGTAATTTTACTGGTGTTAGCTGCCCTGAGCCCAGCTCTGGCAGGGGAGGGCGGGGTATAAATAAAAATTATTATTAATATTATTATTAATATTATTATTATTATTATTATTATTATTATTATTATTATTAGCCACATTGAGCTCCTTGGAGGAAAGGTGGGATGGAAATGCAACAGAAAAATAAGAATAATACCCACGACGGCAACCATTAACTGCAGGCAAAATTTAATCACAATAGCCAGGTTTGCTATAGCTCAGGCAGGCACAAATTTCCTCTTCTAGTTATTCATTTATTATTATTTATTTCTAGACTAGTTTTCTGGAATACTAGGCGTGAAACAAACAAACAAAGCCACAAAAGGGCTCTCCCCCATGTATATGCTCATTTTCTGGTTATAGGTTACTCTCTAATAATAGCAGTGTGTTGGCAAAGTTGCAGGCTACAATTTTCCCTCTTTAAAATGCCAGATCAAGCAGCAACTATCCTGCTATAAATGGCCCATAGCTGGCTGCAGTGTATTTTCCTGCCTGGGGCAGACAAGGCACAATTCAACAGGTGAAGCTTGCCAGGATTGCAAAGGCTTTACTAGTTGAATTTATTCCTATCTTGCAGATTATTTGGGTGTGTGTGTCCACTTCTGCTTCCATTGCTTCTTCTGCATCATCCCAGTCTTTTCCCAGGGGAGCCCTCTAAGGCAGAAACTCACACCTTCTCCAAAGCCATTAACGCCTCATTAACACCCAGGCAGGAGTCTGTGTGATCCCTTCAGCATCCTTCCTGGCTTCTTCCTCCTTGAGCCTCAGCGAATGGGCTCCCCCGGTTTCTTCCTCTGCAAATCCAGATGCCAAGATTTGCTACCTGGCAGCTGGATGTCTCTGCCTCAGTTTTCCCTGTCTGAGAAATGGGAGAAAATAACCCTGACTCGCCCTGCAGAACTGTTGTAAGGATCACAGCAGAGCCTGGGTACTGGCATTTTTGGACTCCAACTCCCATCATCCCCGGCCATTGGCCATGCTAATTGGGATTGATGGGAGCTGGGAGTCCAAAAACGTAGGATAGCCACTCCTGAGCTAAACAGTGAAGACAAAAGTAAAGGTAAAGGGACCCCTGACCATTAGGTCCAGTCATGGCCAACTCTGGGGTTGCGGTGCTCATCTCGCTTTATTGGCCGAGGGAGCCGGCGTATAGCTTCCGGGTCATGTGGCCAGCATGACTAAGCCGCTTCTGGCGAACCAGAGCAGCACACAGAAACACCGTTTACCTTCCCACCGGAGCGGTACCTATTTATCTACTTGCACTTTGACGTGCTTTCGAACTGCTAGGCTGGCAGGAGCTGGGACCGAGCAACGGGAGCTCACCCCGTTGTGGGGATTTGAACCGTCGACCTTCTGATTAGCAAGTCCTAGGCTCTGTGGTTTAACCCACAGCGCCACCTGCATCCCTACAGTGAAGACAGTTGGATTGCAAATACATTTCCATCACTTTCCATCATAGAACCATAGAATTGTAGAGTCTAGTCCAACCCCCTGCAATGAGGGAAACTTTTGCCTAACGTGGGGCTCAAACACACAACCCTGAGATTAAGAATTAGCTTTATATCTGAATGTTCCCTGAATATGGAAAGTAAGTGTGTCAGGGTTTCTCCCTCAGCTTTCTCCCTGATCTGCTACTTTTCTATGTGCAGGGAGATTTCGTTTTGATTATGCAGGAACGTTCTGAAGTGGCCACGTGATTTATCTGCCCCTGGAGATCGTCTCTGAGACCTGCGAAGTGAAGGAACGCAAACCCCAGGCTCCCTTTATGTGAAATGCAAATTTATTTACAGCCTTCCTTTGAAAAGCGCTTCCGAACAGCGGCCTCCTAGACAGGAAAAACAAAACACTAGATATTCCCACATGGAGAACAAGCAGCTGCCACCGACTTCCATAATAAATTAACACTCAATGCAATGCAAGAAGCGTACTGGGGAATATAATGTCAAAGTAGCACCCGGGAGACCAAAGGGATTCCCACTCCACAAAGCCAACAATTAGCTTTATTAGGATAAAAACCCAAGGTCGCCCCACGCAGCAGAACAGCCGGATCGCTGCAGATGGGAACGGAATTGGGATTTTTTTGCACTCTGTTTGCGATAGGCGAGTATGAGCTGAGCTCGGCTGCAGTGACACAGATCACCAGAAGGCTTTTGACAGCACTGGCTGGGATCCACAGACCTTTGCACAGAGCACTCAGTGGCGCATGCACTGCTGCACATGAGCAGCCAAACAGACGACAGTGCTCAGCCCCAGTTGGAAGCCTGGGCCCAGATCCCTTGGCCCACAAAGAGTTGAGTGCTGCAGCCCAGCTGAGATCCCCAGCCGACTGTGGGGCAGGTAGCCCTTTGAAGGTAAGCGATTCTCCCCACACTGGCTTCACAGGCATGAAAAGGTCATCCCCACTCTGCGTCTGCGCATGCACGGGTCACGATTCGCCGCTTCTGTGCATGCGCGTGACGTCATTTTGAGTGCCTGCGCATGCGCGAGCAACAAAACCCGGAAGTAACCCTTTCTGGTAATTCCGGGACGTAACCTGAAAAGATGTAACCCAAAGTGTTTTTAACCTGAGGTATGACTGTACAGTGGTACCTCAGGTAAAGTACTTAATTCGTTCCGGAGGTCTGTTCTTAACCTGAAACTGCTCTTAACCTGAAGCACCACTTTAGCTAATGGGGTCTCCCGCTGCTGCCGCGCCGCCGGAGCCCGATTTCTGTTCTCATCCTGAAGCAAAGTTCTTAACCCGAGGTAATATTTCTGGATTAGCGGAGTCTGTAACCTGAAGTGTATGTAACCCGAGGTACCACTGTACCTTGGTTTACGAACTTAATCCGTTCCAGAAGTCCGTTCTTAAACCAAAGCATTCTTAAATCAAGGCGCGCTTTCCCATAGCAGCGGGGAACTCAATATACAAATGGAACACACTCAACAGGAAGTGAAACATGTTCTGCTTCAAAGGCAAAGTTCACAAACCAAAACACCAACTTCTGGGTTTGCAGCGTTCTTAATCCGAGTTGTTCATAAATTAAGCTGTTCTTAAACCAAGGTACCACTGTACTGTTCCTGGCAACCCTGCCATCACTGGACGGAAGATTGCTTCTAATTGCAATTGCTTTTGGAATGATTTTAACAGCTGCTTTTAATTGCAATTGTTCTTAGAATGCTTTCGCTGTTTTTTTAAAGAATGTTTTTGCTCTGTTCTTGTTTTTAAATTGTGTACCTGTTTGCCACCCTGGGATCCTTGGGGGTGAAGTAAAGGTAAAGGTACCCCTGCCAGTCGTGTCCGACTCTAGGGTTGTGCGCCCATCTCACTTAAGAGGCCGGGGGCCAGCGCTGTCTGGAGACACTTCCGGGTCACGTGGCCAGCGTGACGAAGCTGCTCTGGCAAGCCAGCACCAGCGCAGCACACGGAAACGCCGTTTACCTTCCCGCTATAAAACGGTACCTATTTATCTACTTGCACTTAGGGGTGCTTTCGAACTGCTAGGTTGGCAGGAGCTGGGACCGAAAGATGGGAGCTCACCCCGCCGTGGGGATTCGAACCTCCGACCATGCGATCGGCAAGTCCTAGGCACTGAGGTTTTACCCACAGCGCCACCCGCGTCCCGGTGAAGGGCAGGGTATAAATTCAATACAGTGGTACCTCAGGTTAAGGACTTAATTCATTCCGGAGGTCCGTACTTAACCTGAAACTGCTCTTAACCTGAAGCACCACTTTAGCTAATGGGGCCTCCCGCTGCTGCCGCGCCGCCAGAGCCCGATTTCTGTTCTCATCCTGAAGCAAAGTTCTTAACCCGAGGTAATATTTCTGGGTTAGCGGAGTTTGTAACCTGAAGCGTATGTAACCCGAGGTACCACTGTAAAGAGTAACAATAAATAACTCCATCGTCTCTGCCGACCACCATTTCCTTCTTCTTTTAAATGCCTCAACTACCGCCTCCACAACCGGAGTACAAAAAACATTTTGAAACTATCTTAGGGTTTCCACGGAGGAGAGAGGAATACACACACACACACACACACACACACACACACACACACACACACACAGAGAGAGAGAGAGAGAGAGAGAGAGAGGTTTCTTGCAATGGGAAGCAAAATGAAAAGCGTTGCTTCAAATACATTAAGGTTTCAGAATAATCATAATTAGCTGGTAGGTGAAGAATTTGGGCTTAAGTGCAACAGGCACTGAGACACCTGTTCACTCCAAGCATTCAAGGCTGCAAGGAAGGGATATGGCTGGATTAACTGCTGTTTTCCCCTCTCCTGTCGATTTTTCCATCAGTTATTATTAGACGTTTCCAATGCCGTCTTAACACTGCTACCCACCCGAGGATTTATACGAAGGGTGGGTATATAAATGGAGCAAAATCAATAAACAGAGGCTAGAAATATGACCTGTGGAGTCCTGGGTTCGAATCTCATTTAGGAAGCTGCCAAATACCTAGTCAGACCTTTGGTTCAACTCTTGGGAGTGGGAAGCCTCAGGTCCCAGGGGCCAAATGTGGCCCTCTGGCCCTTTCTGGCCCTCGGGAGTTTCCCCAGGCTATGCTTCCTCCATGGCCATGCCCCTCTCCCCAAGCCATGCCCCTCTCCTGCCCTGCTCTGCAGCTTCCTCAAGGGTCTTTGCCTGGCTGAAATGTGTCCTTGAACTCCAATAACGCTTATTGGTGTTGGTTTCTGTTTATGCCACTGTGCAGTGCTTGAAGTCATAAGACTCTGTTTTGCATTCCAGAGATTCCAGACTGTTGGAAGTCTCATGGAAGACAGGAGACGGATGTTACTGGTTTCCTGTTCCTTTGTTTTCCAGTTGCTCTCTGCTTTCACAGAGAGAGAATGTCTTTCTTTTCTGTCTGCATAGCTAGAAAATAAAACTCTTTGCAATGTAGCTCCCACATCTAATCACTTCTGCTGCTTTGAAACTCTGCAGAATGGGAACGTGCTTGGAGCCTTGTCAGAGGCTCAGGTCGTTTATTATCATCGGAGGCGATTCTGAAGGACTCGATCGGAAGAGGAGTGGCTCGGTCGTAGCGGAGGCTCTGACAATTGCTTGCCTAGTCGGAAGACAGAGAAGGGTGTGGGAGGGTGTGTAGCAACCAGCCTACTCTACAGGGGTGAAATCTGCAGCCATTGAACAACCTCCTTTTTCCTACTGGACCTGTCCGCCACTGACATGTGGCCCCTGGAAGCCTGCATAGGAGGCAAGGTGGCCCTCGAACCAGAAAGGGCTCTCCAGCCCTGGTCTGTACTTAATAATAATAATAATAATAATAATAATAATAATAATAATAATAATTTATTTGTACCCCGCCCATCTGGCTGGGTTTCCCCAGCCACTCTGGGCGGCTTCCAACAAAGATGAAAGATACACTAAAATGTCACATATTAAAAACTTCCCTGAATGTCTTCCAGATGTCTTCTGAATGTCAGGTAGATGTTTATCGCTTTGACATCTGATAGAAGGGCGTTCCACAGGGCGGGCGCCACTACCGAGAAGGCCCTCTGCCTGGTTCCCTGTAACCTCACTTCTCGCAGGGAGGGAACCGCCAGAAGGCCCTTGGAGCTGGACCTCAGTGTCCGGGCAGAACGATGGGGGAGGAGACGCTCCTTCAGATATACTGGACCGAGGCCGTTTAGGGCTTTAAAGGTCAGCACCAACACTTTGAATTGTGCTCGGAAACGTACTTAAGATGTCAGAGATTGCATGAGAGCAGATGAATTAGCCTTTTCACCTTCTTCCAATCTAACAGCCTCAGCCACCATGTTCAAAGGGCAGTCAAACCAACGATTCATTGTTTGCTAGATAGGCACATGAGAGGAGCCAAAGATCAGAGGCGGAGCTAGCTGCTCTGGCACCTGGAACGCTGCACGTGATGTGCACCTGGGGGCTGGGTGAGCATCCAGGGGCTGGGCGACTGTCCCGGGGGTGGGGATAGCTGCCCATGGGGGCAGGGCGTCCCAGGGGGGGGTGCGGCGATGTCACCCCCACCTCAGGGATGACACCCGGGGCAGGCCGCACTCACCACACACCCCTTCCTCCGCCCGTACCGAAGCTCACAGAGTTTTGTTGTAAATTTGCTGGAGAGGACTCTTGCTTTTTGTTAAGTTGTGGGTGAACATATCAGATGACACAGCGATTCTTCAGACAGCTCTTGTTTATTCAAAGGCCAAAACAGAACTGAACTGAAGGGCTCAGCCAGCCTGCTTATATAGAGCTCTACTACAAAGCAACAGTAACAACTTTCTGTAACTATCCAATCACTGAACGTCACTTTCAATCCCTTATTTGCATATGCGGACCTGAGTGAAAACTTTCTACAGTATCCCCCTGCTAGCCCAGGGTGAGAACTTCAGTACATAACACTTTTCATCTCCTTGCCAAGCCAGCAATTTTGAACATCTGCTATGTCTGAGCTACAGTCCAGGCTCCATCTTAAGCTAGACCAGGGGTCTGCAACCTTTAAGACAAAAAGAGCCACTTGGACCTGTTTCCGAAGAAAAAAAACTGGGAGCTGCAAAAATCGTCATTATAAAAATAACTTTTTTGTCACTTTTTTATTATTTCTTTGTTTGACCCCTCAGAATTACTCCTCCTCATAGAAATAAACGTTAAATTAGCAACTTACCTTTTTGTGTGTGTGTGTTCTTCACTCCCCTTCAAAACAGTGACCAGCGTATATGCCAATACAGCGCCCGCCACAGTGGGGAGTGTCGGGGCGCACAATGTGCCTCCTCCCCTCGCTAGTATCCACCCCGGAGCCGCGGCAAAGGTGTAAAAGAGCCACATGCGGCTCCGGAGCCGCAGGTTGCAGACCCCTGAGCTAGACTTAAGAAGGTCTTTGTAACCGAATTACCATTTTAAGCCTGATGGGACCAAGCTGCAGTATCTGTTCTTCCGCAACAGAAGTGCTGAGTCAGCAATTGTCATTCTTAACTTTAACAAGTCCGTTTGCGTGATTATTGTTTTCAGGGGGTGAAAAGGGCGAAATACCAGGAGAATCCAGTCTGCCTTAAAGCATCCTGGATTACTTAAACTAAAAAGCTAAAACCAGCCTATCTAAGCTTCCCTTTTAAGCTGCGAAGGGAAACACTTTGCAGAGGATAATATCTAATAAATATATCCTCTCCTAGCATCTCTGCACATCCAAGCAG
This sequence comes from Podarcis muralis, assembly GCF_964188315.1. NCBI lineage: Eukaryota > Metazoa > Chordata > Lepidosauria > Squamata > Lacertidae > Podarcis > Podarcis muralis. The sequence continues at coordinate 10,061,733 of NC_135666.1, read as the reverse complement.
TACTTTTTAATGTTTGAAGTTTCATTCAGTTTTTGTGTTCTGTTGGAAGCCACCCAGAGTGGCTGGGGAAACCCAGCCAGATGGGCGGGTAATAAATAATAAAATTGTTGTTGTTGTTGTTGTTACTGACCTAGCTTGCTGTTAAGAATCATCACCATCATTTAACACACTTGGAGCTGGGAGTTTTGGGATGCGGGTGGTGCTGTGGTCTAAACCACTGAGCCTAGGACTTGCCGGTCAGAAGGTCGGCAGTTCAAATCCCCACGACGGGGTGAGCTCCTGTTGCTCAGTCCCTGCTCCTGCCCACCTAGCAGTTCGAAAGCACATCAAAGTGCAAGTAGATAAATAGATACCACTCCAGCGGGAAGGTAAACGGCATTTCCGTGCGCGGCTTTGGTTCGCCAGAAGCGGCTTAGTCATGCTGGCCACATGACCCGGAAGCTGTCTGTGAACAAACATCGGCTGCCTTGGCAAAATGAGTGCCGCAACCCGAGAGTCGTCCGCTATTGGACCTAATGGTCAGGGGTACCTTTACCTTTTTAAGACTCAGGAAATGGGTGCCCTGCTGCATGGATTCTGAGACAGGAAACTCTCACTTAGAGCTGCTTTCTGTGTAGGAGGAGATGATTTAGTACAAATTGGGAGCTGTCTCTTGGCTGTTCCTCTCATCCAAGGTCTTAGCACTGTTACATTTCTCAGCAGAGGACCCCTAGCGGTGTGTGTGTGTGTGTGTGTGTGTGACACAGAGAGAGAGAGAGAGCTTATGGAGTGATATTATATCAATTCTGAAAGCTATTCCTGTTCTGCTGGCTTTGCAGATTTCCTGCTGCCCATGCGACTGCAAGCCCTTAAAAGTTTATCTTATTCGCTGAATTTATATGGCAGCTACAATGCCGGATGGTGTTATACAGCTCTTAAGTAGTTCCATGTGGCCTCTGTAGCCCGATAAAAAAGCATTAATTGTATTGCTAAGGTTGCATTTTAAGCACTGAATTATGGATCGCTTGATGGCATCGTTGGAAATCCGGCATCCCGATGTGACCTTGCCATTATCTATCGAAAATGGCTAAAGTGCCGTCTTGCACTTGTCTTCCTTGGGCTGATTTAATGGTTGTCTGCGCTCTGCGATTCCCTCGGTTCGTGCAAATCAGTTCTTCCAGGCCGCTCCCTGCATTGTGAGATAGCGAGCCGTGACTTCCACAAGTGCCGTCAAATGTCCAGTATCATGTGCAAAAAAATGTGTCTGATAAAGTGACGTCGTCACCGCCACCTGGAGAGAATGAATATGCAAATGCCGGGCCAGGATCAGGATACGACCGGGACACAAATGTATACATGACCTGAAAGTGTTGCTGTGCAATGCCAGGTCAATGATGAATAAAACCACTGCCATCCACGACCTGATTGTGGATGGAGGATTTGACCTGGCATGTGTGACAGAGACCTGGTTGGATGAAGCAGATGGGCCTGTCCTTGCCGCTGCTTGCCCACCAGGTTTCTCTTACGCACAGCAACCCAGGTCATGTGGGCGGGGAGGGGGGGTTGCAGTGATTTTTAGGAAGTCATTAGTCTGCACCAGGCGTCCTATTGGGAAGACCCAGTTCTCTGAGTGCATGTTCTGGAAGTTGGGCAATAGGGGCAGTACAGGATTCCTACTGGTGTACCGACCTCCCCGCTGCACCAAGGATTCCCTGCCCGAGCTGCTTCAGGTCGTGGCGGATATGCTCCTGGAGACACCTAGCTTGGTTGTCCTGGGGGATTTTAACATCCATGCCGACACGACCTTACAAGGGGCCGCTCGGGACTTCGTGGAAAGCATGGCCTCCATGGGGCTGTCCCTGAATAAGTTTGGCCCAACTCATAGCCATGGACATGCCTTAGACTTGGTGTTCACCTCTATGGATGCTGGTGATCTGACACTAACTAAAAGCGAAACAAAAGAAGTGCCATGGTCAGATCACTTCCTGGTGCAACTGGACTTCTCCGCAACCCTTCCCCTCTGCAGGGAGGTGGGACCAATTCAGATGGTCCGCCCCCGCCACTTAATGGATCCAATTGGCTTCCAGAGAGTGGTAGGGGATGCTTTATCCCAAGTTGATGGCCTTTCAGCTGATTCCCTGGTGGCACGCTGGAATGCGGAGTTAACCAGGGCTATTGACTGTCTGGCTCCGAAGCGCCCTCTCCGATTGCATGGAGCCCGGACAGCCCCGTGGTTTTCCCCGGAGCTGAGGTTGATGAAACAATCGTTGAGACGGCTAGAGCGCCGGTGGCGGAAAACTCATTCTGAATCAGACCGGACACGGGCTAGAGCTCAACGTCGAGCCTACCAAGTGGCAATGGCGACGGCGAAGAGGGCCTTCTTCGCTGCCTCCATAGCATCTGCAGAAAACAGCAGCAGGAGACTTTTTCAGGTGGTTCGCAATCTATCGGAACCACCTGTACCACCGGGGCCTGGTAGGGACCCCAAGATCTCCTGCAATGCTTTTGCAAAGTTTTTTGCAGATAAAATCGCTCAGATTCAGAAGGAGGTAGACTCCACCGTGGGAGCAGGGCCAGGGCGGGAGAGTGCTAGAGTTCTGTCTGGTCCTGTTACATGGGATCAATTCCAGTCTGTTACCTCCGAGGATGTGGACAGGCTGCTTGGAAAAGTGAAACCGACCACCTGTCTCCTTGATCCTTGCCCATCCTGGCTGATAAAAGCGAGCCGGGAAGGGCTGGGCGATGGGCTCTGCGGGGTGGTGAATGCTTCCCTCTGTGAGGGAGCCTTCCCAGACCCGCTGAAAGAGGCGGTCATTAAACCGCTTCTTAAAAAAACATCTTTAGACCCGGCCAATTTGGCCAACTATCGCCCAGTCTCAAATCTACCATTCTTGGGCAAGGTGATTGAGCGGGTGGTTGCTGAACAACTCCAAGCACGCCTGGAGGAAACGGACCATTTGGATCCCTTCCAATCGGGATTCAGGTCTCACCATGGGACTGAAACTGCCTTGGTCGCGCTGGTTGATGATCTCCGGCGGGCTAGGGACAAAGGTGAGAGCTGTTTCCTAGTTCTGCTGGATCTCTCAGCGGCCTTTGACACCATCGACCATAACATCCTTCTGGACCGTCTAGAGGGGCTGGGAGCTGGGGGCACTGTCATACAGTGGTTCCGCTCCTTCCTCCTGGGTCGTGTCCAGAAAGTGGTGGTGGGGGATGAGTGCTCAGACCCCTGGGCTCTCACTTGTGGGGTGCCTCAGGGTTCTGTCCTCTCCCCCATGCTTTTTAATATCTATATGAAGCCGCTGGGAGAGATCATCAGGGGGTTTGGACTGGGTGTTCATCAGTACGCAGATGACACCCAGCTCTACCTCTCCTTTAAATCAGAACCAGTGAGGGCAGTGAAGGTCCTGTGTGAGTGCCTGGAGGCGGTTGGAGGATGGATGGCGGCTAACAGACTGAGGTTGAATCCTGACAAGACAGAAGTACTGTTTTTGGGGGACAGGGAGCGGGTTGGTGTGGGGGATTCCCTGGTCTTGAATGGGGTAACTGTGCCCCTAAAGGACCAGGTGCGTAGCCTGGGAGTCATTTTGGACTCACAGCTGTCCATGGAGGCGCAGGTTAACTCTGTGTCCAGGGCAGCTGTCTACCAGCTCCACCTGGTACGCAGGCTAAGACCCTACCTGCCCGCGAACTGTCTCGCCAGAGTGGTGCATGCTCTAGTTATCTCACGCTTGGACTACTGCAACGCGCTCTACGTGGGGCTACCTTTGAAGGTGACCCGGAAACTGCAATTAATCCAGAATGCGGCAGCTAGACTGGTGACTGGGAGTGGCCGCCGGGACCATATAACACCGGTTCTGAGAGACCTGCATTGGCTCCCAGTACGTTTCCGAGCACGATTCAAAGTGTTGGTGCTGACCTTTAAAGCCCTAAACGGCCTCGGTCCTGTATACCTGAAGGAGCGTCTCCACCCCCATCATTCAGCCCGGACACTGAGATCCAGCGCCGAGGGCCTTCTGGCGGTTCCCTCATTGCGAGAAGTGAGGCTACAGGGAACCAGACAGAGGGCCTTCTCGGTAGTGGCGCCCGCCCTGTGGAACGCCCTCCCATTAGATGTCAAAGAGATAAATAATTACCTGATATTCAGAAGACATCTTAAGGCAGCCCTGTTCAGGGAAGTTTTTAATATGTAATGCTGTACTGTTTTTAACACTGATTGGGAGCCGCCCAGAGTGGCTGGGGAAACTCAGCCAGATGGGCGGGGTATAAATAATAAATTATTATTATTATTATTATTATACATTAAAAACTTGCATGCGTGATCAGCACTATCAACTGCTATGTGGGAATGGCCTTTGTTGTTTCTTCTTCTTCTTCTTCTTCTTCTTCTTCTTCTTCTTCTTCTTCTTCTTCTTCTTCTTCTTCTTCAAACCCTGCTTTCCCTCCAAAGGCTGATCGCCGAAGAATTGATGCTTTTGAATTATGGTGTTGGAGGAGTCAAGAGTCTCCTCCAACATGGACTGCAAGAAGTTCAAACCTCTCCATTCTCAAGGAAATCAGCCCTGAGTGCTCACTGGAAGGACAGATCCTGAAGCTGAGGCTCCACTACTTTGGCCACCTCAGGGACTCCCTGGAAAAGACCCTGATGTTGAGAAAGATGGAGGGCACAAGGAGAAGGGGACGACAGAGGACGAGATGGTTGGACAGTGTTCTCGAAGCTACCAGCATGAGTTTGACCAAACTGTGGGAGGCAGTGGAAGACAGGAGTGTCTGGCGTGCTCTGGTCCAGGGGGTCACGAAGAGTCGGACACGACTAAAGAACAACAACAACATTCCCTCCAAACACAGTTCCTAGAGGGGGAGCCATTTTGCAGCAAATGAGCCTGGTGGCACCTTAGGTTGCGTACAGCTCAGTGTACTGCAAAGTTCACAGATCTCTTCGTCTGGTTTTTAGAGATCTGTGTGACCCCGCAAGCCTCCCCAAAAAACGATGCACACGCAATTGCAGGCGGCCTCAATGATGATTGTATTTCAATAATTCTCTCCCCGAAGGTTCCGCATTGCAGGGGGTTGCACTAGACAAACCCATGGGACCTTCCAACACTACAATTCTATTATTTATTTACTTATAGTGCCGTCTGAGGGGGCACAGGGGCCCTACTGCGCTCATGCAAATGTCCCGGGCTCCCACTGGGTAGCTGGCTGAATGGGTTTAATGAAGGCTGCTTGCTAGAGACAATGGCCCTTTTTTTGTCAGTGACAAAGGGGGGATTTCAAAAGAGAGAGTCAACTAGGGGGCTTCGCTGAGATGCTGCAGCAACGGGCATCTGACTCAGGGAAGGCAGGGCCAATTGAGAAACATCAGCATCAGCAGGGGAGAGAAATAATGAGAGCCGGCAGAAGTCAGGCTAAAAGGCTGCGCGAGGAGGACCCTCGAGGGAGCAGAGCAGAGATGGAAATCTGGTGTGCGAAGAAGGAAACGAGCAACGCACCTGCGCGAGAGACAGGCCTTGCTCCGTCGCACATATGCCCATATGGTCAGCGGGATGAGTGCCAGCTTCGGAAGGCCTGTGCTATTTGTTTTGGGGGACAAATCAGAACGTTGGGAGAGCCCTGTTGGATCCAGACCCTCCAAGTGTCCCTATTTTCCAGGGACACTCCTGGATTTACAGAAACCGTCCTGGGTTGTCCTGCTTTTCCTTAGGACTTCCCTGTTTTCATCCTGTTGGAGGATATGGAGTAATGTTTGTTATGGATGCTGAGAGTTGTTAAAAGACTCACAGTCATACCTCGGGTTGAAGCAGCTTCAAGTTAAGTATTTCCGGGTTGCGCCCCACGGCGACCCGGAAGTAATGGAGCGCGTTACTTCCAGGTTTCACCGCTCATGCATGCGCAGATGCTCAAAATGGCGTCACGTGCATGCGCAGAAGTGGCAAAACGCAATCCGCACACGCACAGACGTGTAGTCGCGTCTTACATTTACTTCAGGATGTGGAACGGATCCCATTCGTATCCAGAGGTACCACTGTATAGTCCCCCCATGGAGGTACCGTTTCCAGAGTTCCACTCAGATCATTGTAGCTCTGTGGCAGGAATGACGGTTATTCGTATAACTCTCAGCATCCTTAACAAACTACAGCTCCCAGAATTCTTTGTGGGAAGCCATGGCTGTTTAAAGTGATCTAGCATAGTGCTTTAAATGTTTGGTGTGAACATGATGGGCAGGCCTAAGGTCACCAAGTGGGCTTCATGGGAATTTGAACTCTGGTTTTGTCCAGCTCTCTAACCACTGTGCCGCGCTACCTCTTTTATTTCAACCTCACATTACAATGGTTCAAGATAGGAGGTGCTTTCAGGAGGGCCCAAATATTTCACAGCAGGTGTGTCTATGGGGCTGGTAGGTTTCAGAATGTCTCAGCTGGGTCCCAGGTTGCACTCCATCTCTTTTGCACTCTAGAACTAAGCAGGAGATATTTTTCAGCCAATCTACTTATGGTTTGTGTAGCCTCCCTCCCCCCCCCCCGATTTGCATAGACCCATCTGTGTTCTGTTCTACGGTTGCACTAATGTGTGACCAAGAGACATAAACCACAAATCTGCTTTTCTAGAGAAATTGAGCCTAGCTGTCTGGAATAAAAGGTTTTCATTCTTTTTAAAATGAAATTTAAAATTCTTTTAAAGCATGGGGGAAGGTTGGCAGGTCCAAGACCAGGCAAACTGGGCCCTCCTGATGTTTTGGGACTACAACTCCCATCATCCTTAGCTGACAGGACCAGTAGTCAGGGATGAATCATAGAATCATAGAATTATAGAGTTGGAATAGACCACAAGGTCCATCGAGTCCAACCCCCTGCCAAGCAGGAAACACCATCAGAGCACTCCTGACATATGGTTGTCAAGCCCCTGCTTAAAGACCTCCAAAGAAGGAGACTCCACCACACTCCTTGGCAGCAAATTCCACTGTCAAACAGCTCTTACTGTCAGGAAGTTCCTCCTAATGTTTAGGTGGAATCTTCTTTCTTGTAGTTTGGATCCATTGCTCCGTGTCCGCTTCTCTGGAGCAGCAGAAAACAACCTTTCTCCCTCCTCTATATGACATCCTTTTATATATTTGAACATGGCCATCATATCACCCTTAACCTCCTCTTCTCCAGGCTAAACATGCCCAGCTCCCTTAGCCGTTCCTCATAAGGCATCGTTTCCAGGCCTTTGACCATTTTGGTTGCCCTCCTCTGGACACGTTCCAGTTTGTCAGTGTCTTTCTTGAACTGTGGTGCCCAGAACTGGACACAGTACTCCAGGTGAGGTCTGACCAGAGCAGAATACAGTGGCACTATTACTTCCCTTGGGATGATGGGAATTGTAGTCCCAAAATGTCTGGAGGGCCCAGTTTGTCTATGCCTGTCCAAGGCCGATGCATCAGGCACCCTGCGCCACCTGCTGACAACGCCATAAGAACACAAGAAACTGCATTGAGTCAGACCATTTGTCTACCTAGCTCAGTGTTGTCTACACTGACAGACAGCTACTCTCAAGGGTTTCAGATGAGGGTCTTTACCAATCCTAGCTTGGAGATGCTGAGGACTGGATCTGCAGCCTTTTGCAGGCAAGGCATGTGCCCTGGCCCTGAGGCACAGCTCTCTCCCTGCACGACTGTCAGCCATGAAAGCTAGATGGAGGAGACGACCACATGAGCCGCATCTGTACGCCATTCCTCATCTGCCTTGGGTTGTGCATCCGTCGTGCAGCAAAGCTCTTGCTTCCAGCCGGACCAGGACTTTGTTGTTGTTGTTCCTTAGTCGTGTCCGACTCTTCATGACCCCATGGACCAGAGCACACCAGGCACTCCTGTCTTCCACTGCCTCCCACAGTTTGGTCAAACTCATGCTGGTAGCTTCAAGAACACTGCCCAACCATCTCGTCCTCTGTCGCCCCCTTCACCTTGTGCCCTCCATCTTCCCCAACATCAGGGTCTTTTCCGGGGAGTCTTCTCTTCTCATGAGGTGGCCAAAGTCTTGGAGCCTCAGCTTCAGGATCTGTCCTTCCAGTGAGCACTCAGGGCTGATTTCCTTCAGAATGGATAGGTTTGATCTTCTTGCAGTCCATGGGACTCTCAAGAGTCTCCTCCAGCACCATAATTCAAAAGCATCAATTCTTTGGCCTTCAGCCTTCTTTATGGTCCAGCTCTCACTTCCATACATCACTACTGGGAAAACCATAGCTTTAACTATACGGACCTTTGTTGGCAAGGTGATGTCTCTGCTTTTTAAGATGCTGTCTAGGTTTGTCATTGCTTTTCTCCCAAGAAGCAGGCGTCTTTTAATTTCGTGGCTGTTGTCACCATCTGCAGTGATCATGGAGCCCAAGAAAGTAAAATCTCTCACTGCCTCCAGTTCTTCCCCTTCTATTTGCCATGAGGTGATGGGCCCAGTGGCCATGATCTTCGTTTTTTTGATGTTGAGCTTCAGACCAAATTTTGCGCTCTCCTCTTTCACCCTCATTAAAAGGTTCTTTAATTCCTCCTCACTTTCTGCCATTAGGTTGTGTCATCTGCATATCTGAGGTTGTTGATATTTCTTCCGGCAATCTTAATTTCGACCTGCAGACAATTGTGCTGTCCTCAAGACTCCTCTCTCTCTCTTACACACACACACACACACACACACACACACACACACACACACACAATGTGCCCTTACCCATCCACCTATGCATGCAGGCACAGCCACATATTTAACTCAGAGCATAACGTTGACATTGCAGCTGGCAGGACACGGTCCAGTTTGCACAAGCTGTCGGCTAAATTTAGCCCTCGCTGCCGTCCCACTACGGAACTTCTTGGCCAGGAAACAAACAGCCCCTTTGATGGAGCAAGTGCCAGGGTGGAATCTACCATGACATTAAAAACAAAACCCCTTTCTGGAAGCAGGAGGAGAAAATTCTAAGGTGAAGCAGAAGACCTTATCTCCAAATTACATTTCCTCCCCCTGCTAGCTCCCAACTTTTGTTGGCAAAGCATTCCGCTGCTTGATAAAGAACTGGCTCCATCCCAGCTGAGGCAACTCTGCCGTTTCAGCTTAGGCTTGCAATATCCTCGTTCCGCACGAGAATCAGGGTTCTTGGGATTCATTCGTGGAAACGTTCATTTCTGGTTGCACAAGAACCAGTTATCGGGGTACAACATACATGAGATCTGAAACACTTAAAAAGCTGTGGACATGATTCCAAAATCTCTAGATCCCAAATCCCTCTCCATAGGAAGCTATGCACACACACAAACTGGAACTAAACCATGGACTCAGCTACACAGCTGCAAATAGAACATTTTAAATGTGTTGTAAAGTGCAATGTACAAATGCAACACTAGATGGCGAAGTTGAGCTATGCCAAATTCAATGTATTTTTCAAAGCGTTTTTTAAAAAAAGGATTTTCACAGCGTTTTTAATATGTATGTAGATTCGACCTATATATATTTCTGCAGTTTACCTCGAAATGTGATAGCTTTTGAACTTGCACCCAGCTGTTTTGTTCTGGGCAGGCAAAGAGTGTGATATCTCACATGTCAGTTGCCAAACACTACCAAACATCATCAAACAAGAAAACTGAACCTGCAGCAAAACCGCTCTTGACTCGGAAGATTTGTGGCTGGATCTCCTGACAAGGGATGGGTTTCAGTTTCTCTCGGTTTATCGTTTTTCTAGCCTTAAGCTGCAAAACATTTCCACATCAGATATACGTACGCACACAAATATCTCATGCAAATTCGCCAGCATTTTGGCGTGGAGTTCTCCTGATAGACACATATTTGTTTGCAAATACTAGTCCAGGCATAGGCAAACTCGGCCCTCCAGACGTTTTTGGGACTACAACTCCCATGATCCCTAGGTAACAGGACCAGTGGTCAGGGATGACGGGAATTGTAGTCCCAAAACATATGGAGGGCTAGGTTTGCCTTCCAGCACCCGGGGGTGGGGAAATGGACGGAGTATGCATGCACATTCAACTGCGTAGTGACGTCCATGTCCCCCAGGAGATCGCAGCCGCAAAGATAAGAAAAGAAAACTTGCTCCGTTGTCTGGAGAGGTCATTTCCTGGTTCGCATGGAGAAGCTGTTTTCAATGGAGCTCTGCAACGGAAGTGCACAGCTGTATTGAGGCAGCACCAGGTGTTGACATTTTGCACCTCTAACAATTTTTCAAAATGTATATATATATTTTTCATTAAATTTTCTTTTTTACAATTTGGAATATTCATTTAAACAACCTTAAAATATCAACGACTTCCCTTTGTCTCTTTCCATGGTTCATTTTGCATAACATAAATCCGTGCATATTTTACATAAGCTAAACCATTCAGTATTCCATTATTACATCCATCGAAACTTATTTACACTGCTGAATTTATCTTAATGCTGTTGACGTTTTCAAGTGTACGCAGTTTCTCTCCATATATTCAATAGACATTTTCCAATCTTGTTTAAACGTATGTTCTCTTATTCCAGGCATAGGCAACCTCGGCCCTTCAGATGTTTTGAGACTACAATTCCCATCATCCCTGACCACTGGTCCTGTTACCTAGCGATCATGGGAGCTGTAGTCCCAAAACATCTGGAGGGCCGAGGTTGCCTTTGCCTGTCTTATTCTATACATTAGGTCCGCAAGTTGCACATATTCCATCAGTTTAAGTTGTCATTCTTCTTTAGTTGGGTCCTCGCTCGTTTTGCTGCCGGATCTGTGCCTCTAACAATTTTGGGCCTGGGGAAACTGCCCCTGTTCCCTGCTCCCACCATGCCACTGACTCTACAGAAATGCTTTTAAACACAACAAGCAAAAGTATTAAATATATTAAGAGGGGTTGCCTAAGATCAGGCATCCCCAAACTCAGCCCTCCAGCGGTTTTGGGACTACAACTCTCATCATCCCTGACCACTGGCCCTGTTAGCTAGGGATGATGGGAGTTGTAGTCCCAAAACAGCTGGAGGACTGAGTTTGGAGGTGCCTGCCTAAGATGGGGGGGGGGGCGTGTATTGTTCAAGGTCCTAGTCAGGTTGTGTGGTTGGGGAGGGAGGACATTTTCTGGTTTGCCTCAGGCAGTGAAATACCTTGGGCCAGCCCTGACTGGGAATATTCCTGCAGCGTCAGGTCCCTGAAGGACTTAAGAGCTATGATTTGAGATCAAACCTCACCCCTGGCTCTGCTGCTCCCTCTTTGCTGGGGCAGCACAGATGTTATTCTTCAGAAGCAGCTGAAGTGAAAACACAGGGACACCTGGACGCCTCCAGCTTCTCTCGATCTGCTCAGTCACCAACACCCTGTCAACACAAGGAGCACGTAACCTTCGTACGCTCGCTCGGAAGGAGACGGTGCGATGATCTCACTTGGCAGCAACTGCCTGCAATCTTGTTTCTGACTGGATTTCGTCAGTCCCCTGCTAAGTGAAAGAACAATATACAACTGCGGGAGAGGGGGCCAAAAATCTCGCAGCAACTTCCAAACGTCTTCCAAACATGCATTAGGTCATACTGTGTGCGAGGCTGTTCGTGGACATCTCCAGGAGGCCTGGCTAGAGGAAGGTTACCAGATTTTGTTCAATGAATCCGGGGACACTTTTCAACTTCCTAATAGATGGATTTTGTCAGGAGACTAATTAGTAAATCCGGGGAATGTTCCTGGGAAACGGGGACGTCGGGTGACCTTAGGCTAGGTAAAGGTAAAGGTAAAGGTAAAGGGACCCCTGACCATTAGGTCCAGTCGTGACCGACTCTGGGGTTGCGGCGCTCATCTCGCTTTACTGGCCGAGGGAGCCGGCGTACAGCTTCCGGGTCATGTGGTCAGCATGACTAAGCCGCTTCTGGTGAACCAGAGCAGCGCACGGAAATGCCGTTTACCTTCCCGCCAGAGCGGTACCTATTTATCTACTTGCACTTTGATGTGCTTTCGAACTGCTAGGTTGGCAGGAGCAAGGACTGAGCAATGGGAGCTCACCCTGTCACGGGGATTCGAACCGCCAACCTTCTGATCGGCAAGTCCTAGGCTCTGTGGTTTAACCACAGTGCCGCCTGCGTCCCTAACCTTAGGCTAGAGGACCAAGCAAATGGGATGAGGAGTTTTCACACAGAGGGAAAGAAGGCCACGATCTCACTCGTAGGCCATGTCCTCTTTGGTTGCTTAGCAAACTTCTGAAAGAGCCCAGGTGCATCCACACGTTTAAAGCTCTACGGTGTCAATTGAAATAGTTGTGGCTTCCCCCAGAGAATCCTGGGAGCTGTAGTTTGTTAAGGATACTGAGAGTTGCTAGGAGATCCCTATCCCCCGCCCCCCAGAGAATACAATTCCCAGAATTCCTTGGGAAAAGCGATTGAGTGTTATATAACTCTGGGAGGGGAATACGGGTCTCTTAGCAACTCTGAGCACCCTTAATAAACTACAGCTCCCAGAATTCTTTGAGGGAAGCCATGTTTAAAATGGTATTGTAGTCATACTTTAAATGCATGGTGGAGGTGTGGCCTGTGTGGTCTTCCAGGGCACTTTTAAAAAATTGTGCATTCAGTGGTGATATCGGGGCACTCCAATTTTCAATACTGTCTGCACCTATAGAGGTTTCAGGGCAAGCAGCCTGATTTGTTACCTTTCAGTGCATGTCCCGTAATTTCCGGGGGATATCCTGCAAGCTTTTGTACCAAACCAGGGCTGCCCACCCCCCAGGAGTGGTCATAGAAACACCGAGTTTCTATGTACATAGAGTCCCAACCCCTGCAGTGCAGGAATATGCAGCTGTCCCATACAGGGATCGAACCTACGACCTTGGTGTTATCAGCACCACGCTCTAACCAACTGAGCTATCCACACATTAACATTGGAGAATCAAGTGAAAGGACATGCGGATGGTCTAGTATAAATCCACCACGAGGGCCCTGTTTTGGCACCTGCAACATGTTGCAGAATAACCGCCTGCAGCAAAAACGCCGCCCTGCCGTAGGCACCTGAACACTCAGAACCAAGGATTGGAGAGGCTCCCTTTTCTGATTTTGCGGACGGTGCCTACGAAAGTAAAGGGTTGCACAACACCAAGTCCACCTTGCTTGTTCCATGCTCCATCCTCCTCCGGAATAGTCTCGCACAGTTTGCAGCAGCAAATATCCCACGGCCTGGGAAGAGAAACAGGAGGGGCAAGATCCTACCGCTCATAGCAGCACAACCAAGGGCTTCCCTTTGCTCGCTGTTCTCGTGGTTTTTACTTCTTTGCAGTTGAACTATGGAACTCATTTCCGCAGGAGGCAGCAAAGGCCACTCGCCTAGAAGGCTTTGAAAGCAGATTAGACAAATTCATGGAGAGGGCTATCAATGGCTTGTTGTTGTTGTTTAGTCGTTTAGTCGTGTCCGACTCTTTGTGACCCCATGGACCAGAGCACGCCAGGCACTCCTGTCTTCCACTGCCTCCCGCAGTTTGGCCAAACTCATGCTGGTAGCTTCGAGAACACTGTCCAACCATCTCGTCCTCTGTCGTCCCCTTCTCCTTATGCCCTCCATCTTTCCCAACATCAGGGTCTTTTCCAGGGAGTCTTCTCTTCTCATGAGGTGGCCAAAGTATTGGAGCCTCAGCTTCAGGATCTGTCCTTCCAGTGAGCACTCAGGGCTGATTTCCTTCAGAATGGATAGGTTTGATCTTCTTGCAGTCCATGGGACTCTCCAGAGTCTCCTCGAGCACCCTAATTCAAAAGCATCAATTCTTCGGCGATAGCCTTCTTTATGGTCCAGCTCTCACTTCCATACATCACTACTGGGAAAACCATAGCTTGAACTATACAGACCTTTGTTGGCAAGGTGATGTCTCTGCTTTTTAAGATGCTGTTGACAGCTACTAGCCAGCAATGCTTCTGAAAAAGCTGTTGCTGGAAACCACAGGAAGAAAGAGTGTTTTTGTGTTCGAATCCTGATTCTTGCAGGTTTCTCACGGGCATGTGGTTGGCCACTGCGAGAATGGGATGCTGGACTAGATGGCCCAATGTCCTGCTATGGCAGCCTCTTCTTTTGTTTTCAAAAGCAAGAAACACAAGCCCAGGTTCAGGTGTCAGAGACTCAGGAGAGGGCTCCCTGCGGGAAGCATCAGCGCTCAAGAGACTTTCTCCACAGGGAAACACCCCCCTTCCCTGCAAAACAACACAGGGGGCTACAAGGTGCATTGCTCCGCTCTGCTTTCATCTGCACGCGTGCTCTTACCGGAGAGGAGGAGGTGGCGCTGGCAAAGGAAGCTCTGCATCCTATTCCATTAGCAGGGTAGCACATTCCATCCGTCTCGTTCTCATGCCCCGCAGGCGTTCTCCAGAGATTTCCACGCCATGACAATGTCGCATTGAAAAAACAAACCGCCCGACAACACGGGGGCCCCGCTGCTTCCCATCCATTTTTTATGGTGCCATGGAAACAAAAAGAGTATGCGGCTCCGTCGCGCTCGCCATAAATCACTCCGTAACGAGCGGCGACGGGCGGCCTCCTGGTGCAAGCTTTCCTCGCACTCCATCTTTGCGGTGGGGCAGGTCAGGCCTGGGCGCTGCTTCCCACCTTCCCAGCTGCCTGTGTGTCACCTCAGAGAAGCGCAGAGAGGCAGCCTGTTCCCAAAGGCAGCCTGCGTGACGGGTCCAGAAGCTGATGGACGGGGCGCGGCAGAGCTTGCTTCTCCCTGTTGCCGGCCCACGGCACCAGATATTCAGAGGTATGCTGCGGTTGAGCATGGAGGTTCCACTTAGCTATACACTGGTACCTCAGGTTAAGTACTTAATTCGTTCAGGAGGTCCATACTTAACCTGAAACTGTTCTTAACCTGAAGCACCACTTTAGCTAATGGGGCCTCCTGCTGCCGCTGTGCCGCTGCACAATTTCTGTTCTCATCCTGAAGTAAAGTTCTTAACCCGAGGTACTATTTCTGGGTTAGTGGAATCTGTAACCTGAAGCATATGTAGCCTGAAGTGTATGTATCCTGAGGTACCACTGTACAGTGGTACTTTGGTTCTCAAACTTTTTCAGTATTTCCTTTTTTAAAAAAATAGTTTTGATTGAAAATTTCAACATAACAATTTATCAAAAACAGATCATCCTCATCCCCCCCTAATTTTCCCTCCCCCCCAGACTTTCCTCAGCTCCTCTCTCTGGTTTTTAAGCACATGCTATTTTCTGCATCGGGACGCGGGTGGCGCTGTGGGTAAAAGCCTCAGCGCCTAGGGCTTGCCGATCGAAAGGTCGGCGGTTCGAATCCCCACAGTGGGGTGCGCTCCCGTTGTTCGGTCCCAGCGCCTGCCAACCTAGCAGTTCGAAAGCACTCCCGGTAGATAAATAGGGACCGCTTACTAGCGGGAAGGTAAACGGCGTTTCCGTGTGCGGCTCTGGCTTGCCAGAGCAGCGATGTCACGCTGGCCATGTGACCCGGAAGTGTCTCCGGACAGCGCTGGCCCCCGGCCTCTTGAGTGAGATGGGCGCACAACCCTAGAGTCTGTCAAGACTGGCCCGTACGGGCAGGGGTACCTTTACCTTTACCTTATTTTCTGCATATTATCAAATTGTAATGATCCTTAATTTATCTGTCTATATGTTACCAATAATAAATTTGTCTTTGTTTATTCAAAACCTGCCAAGGAGAATCAGTTCATTTTGTTGTTTCTTTAAGTACTTTGTAAAATTGAAGAACATATTTATGTATGCGACAACGGCGGCAAGAGTCTTAATAGTGCAAGGATGGAAGAACGAAGAAATCCCGACAAAAGAACTGTGGCAAGAGAAACGAATGGACTATGTGGAACTGGCGAAACTGAAGCCTTCCCGCTGCTCCCAGAGCTTGTGGGGCTGGCAAGGGAAGCCCTGATTCCCCCCACCCAGCCCCAGGGACCACACATTTGCTCCATAAGACGCACAGACATTTCCCCTTAGTTTTTAAGAGGAAAAAAGTGTGCCTTATGGTGCGAAAAATACGGTAATTGTATATTACATAGAAAAAACCACGAGGGAAATGTCTCTACACTTATTCTTTTGCAGCCATGCTAACTTTGCTTCATTGAAAACAGTGGAACACAAAGTGCTGGACTTTGGCTGGATCACAGCAGAGTTTTCTTCCTCCCTCCCTTCCTTTCTGAAAAACAAAAATAATAATAAACCTTCTGGGAAAGGCCCTGCCTTTGCGTTTCTCTGGCCGTGATGTGTTCCAGAGTACACTTGGCAAACGGAGAGCATGACTCGCTGCCAAAAGTGCGCCAGGCACTTTAAAGCGCTGGAGTTATTAAACATTAACGGCTCTCACAGCAGAAGGGAAGGGCAAACAGGGAGAGGGGAGAGGGAAAGGGAGGAATTAAAAGGGGGGACCCATTTGGAACGGCAAATGAAAAGGACCGTTTGAGTTTACTGATACAAATGAAAAGGGCTTTGGATTGATCCAGGCTGTTCGATCCACTTAGACGAGCCAAGATGGGAGATGCCTCCTTCTCGTTGGCTCTGTGCCGGTGTTTGGGATGGAAGACGGAATGGCTCCCGTCAGTTCGCTCTTCCAGAGGTGTGCCGAGAGGAGTGGGTGCCAGACAGGGGAGTGCAAGGGTGTTCAAAGGCTGTCCCTGTGTGGCAAGTGGGATTAAGCAGATTCAGGCTGCGCAATTCCGAGGTGGATTTAACGCTCTTGTGGAACAGGCCCGTTCTTTATCTGCACACCCACACTTCATTTGTGTTAAGGGAAAGCGATAGGGGAAGGCACCAGGAAGTGTGGGGTAAGAACTGCTTGGTGCAGCTACGTGCAACCTGCCTCCACACATATCAGAGGTCATCTGGAAGTCACCTTGGAAAACCCTCTCTCTCAGCCCACCTAATGTTGAGTGAAGTTCTACTGATAGGGCCCTTCAGATTGGTGTTTGATATACAGTCATACCTCGGGTTGAAGTAGCTTCAAGTTAAGTACAGTGGTACCTCAGGTTAAGTACTTAAGTACTTAATTCGTTCCGGAGGTCCATTCTTAACCTGAAACTGTTCTTAACCTGAAGCACCACTTTAGCTAATGGGGCCTCCTGCTGCTGCCGCGCCGCTGGAGCACAATTTCTGTTCTCATCCTGAAGCAAAGTTCTTAACCCGAGGTACTATTTCTGGGTTAGCGGAGTCTGTAACCCGAAGCATATGTAACCGGAAGCGTATGTAACCCGAGGTACCACTGTATTTTCAGGTTGCACTCCACAGCGACCCAGAAGTAACAGAGCGCATTACTTCCAGGTTCCACCACTTGCGCATGTGCAGACGCTCAAAATGGCGTCACATGCATGCATGGAAGCGGCAAAACGTGCACGCTCAGACGTTTACTTCAGGATGCGAATGGGGGTCCGGAACGGATCCCGTTCATATCCAGAGGTACCACTGTACAGTGGTACCTCGGGTTACAAACACCTCGGGTTACAGATGCTTCGGGTTACAAACTCCGCTAACCCGGAAGTAGTACCTCAGGTTAAGAACTTTGCCCCAGGATGAGAACGGAAATTGTGTGCTGGCGGCACAGCGGCAGCGAGAGGCCCCATTAGCGAAAGCACGCCTCAGGTTAAGAACGGTTTCAGGTTAAGAACGGATCTCCGGAACGAATTAAGTTCGTAACCCCAGGTACCACTGTACAGTGGCAACTCGGTTTTCAAACATAATCCATTCTGGAAGACCATTCGAGTTCTAAAACATTTGAAAACCAAGGCGCAAAGGGGGGTCTGCAAATTCAATTGAGAAAAATTGAGAAAAACACAATGGAAGCTGTTGGACTTCCGAGGCGTGTTTGAAAATGGAAGCATTTACGGCGTTCAAATTCCGAAAGATTCATCAATGGATACGTTTGAAAACCAAGGCACCACTGTATCATCATCATCATCCTCCTCTTTCATTTATATACCACCTTTCCATCCAAGGCGTTCAAGTTGGTGTGCACAGTTTCCTCACATTCTCATTTTATCTTCACAACAGCCCTGTGAGCTGGTTTGGCTGAGGCAGCGAGTGGCCCAAGGTCACCCAGCGAGCTTCATGGCCAAGTGAGGATTCGAACCCTAGTCTCCCAGGTCCTAGTCCAGCACTCTAACCATTACACCACACTGGCTGTCGCTAATCTTGCGTCAGCAGTGGATTTAGTCGGCTTTATTTGTTTCCCCTGCTCTGCTTCCCCAATACTACCACATTTTTGGTGTCCAGAGGGGCTGCAGCATCACAAAAGCGGGACAAAAACATTCCGCGACGTTTGTGCTGTAGAAAGGTTTGGGAGTTTCAGCAGGAAGTTCTGGGATATTCACAGTTTGGAAGTAAAAACCATGTGACCACTCCAACACTTCCCCAGGTACAAACAATATTGAAAAGAGGATTGTTTGCAGCTGTGGTGATGGCATCATGAGCATAAATCATCATTAATGTGCTAGAAAAGGGATGCCTGGAGAGGCCTTTCATTCATAATTCTTCCACAAACTGCCTCAGTCACTTGCTCATTATGCAGCTTCACTGTGTAAGAATCTGAAAAGTGCCTGTGCCTGAATTTGCTTATTTTCCTCTCCCCTCCCCACCGCTTCTTCCTTTCATGTTGTGTCTGTTTAGATTGCACGCCATTATTTTAAACTGCAAACCACCTTGGCAACGGCAAAGAGGTTAGTAAGCAAGATTGGCGTCGATGTGTATTTGATAGTCTTGTTTCTTCCCATTACCAAAATACCTATGAAGGAATTTGGACATAACCGATAGCAGTGAAATAATGTCCATTTTGGTTTCTCTCGGTTTCATGTTTTTCCAGTCTTAAGTCCAGCTCTCCACAGTTTCACAACAGTTTGCAGTTCACTCGTTCGTCTTTAAAAAGTCTTCGTGAAAATTTGCCTGCATTTCTGTGCAAAACTCTCCTAACAGACACATTTGTTGCAAGCCACACACCCCCAATACAATGCAATTTTGTATGCTATTCTTTAAGAAATGCACGCATTTCAAATGCACTTTCCCTTAATCTACACTCCTTTGTAATATCTGGCTGGAGAAGCGCATTGCGAAATTCAGAGAAGTATATTTGTCGAAGGATATTCACAGCATCCCACTTTGCGTATTATTATTTCAGGGGAAATGCTGATTAGGCAGCTTCCAATCAAAACACCAACAGCTGAATTTATCCCCCAAACCCAAACTGAAAACCAGGCCCCGTTTTGCTCTCCAGAAGGCCAGGAAGCCAACAATGACCAGCTGGTTTTGCTGATGTGCCAGCGCTGTTATCAGCCGTGATAAATCTCTTGTTTGTTTTGGCACAGGTATCAAAACCGGGTTGAAAATTCTCTCAGAGAACACCCGAAGGTCAGAGGAGAAGGCGAGAGGAGAAGGCAAACACTGGCTTGCCCGATGGAGAGATGTAGAAACACACTCACACAAAAAAAACCCCCTCTCTGTGCGTTAAGAACTGCAGCACTGGTAAAAACAAACAAACCCGACTTATCTATTATTTACTGAAGACAACGCTGTAAGTGTTTCGGAAAAAGCAAGCAAGGAAACAAACAAACAAACAAACAAATTCCCATCCCGGTTGACAGCTGACGTTCCCACACTGGTATGATCTACAAGTCAGACTTAGCATGCTACCTGCCAGTTCGGAGGATTATTGCCTGAGGTGGATGGCATGAAGTCAGGGCCTCTCTGCAGACTGGTATGATTACACTGGGCAAGAATTTTTTACTTTTTGAATGTTGTCTAGATTACTACAACTGCTTTAGGGTATTTTTGCACTGCTGAATCAGGAAATGGCATCCGTTTCTCTCCATCAGGTCAGGTTTTTGTGCTATGTTGATTTGAAAAAAATCAGATCTTGTGACAAAATCGATTACATTTTTGTGGCATTATCAGCTGATTTTTGTCAACACATATCATCCTAAATATGTTTTTAAGAGGAAAAAATGTTTTCCCAACAACATATATTGATTTTGTTGTTGTTGTTTAGTCATTTAGTCGTGTCCGACTCTTCGTGACCCCATGGACCAGAGCACACCAGGCACCTCTGTCCTCCACTACCTCCCGCAGTTTGGTCAAACTCATGCTGGTAACCTCGAAAACACTATCCAACCATCTCGTCCTCTGTCGCCCCCTTCTCCTTGTGCCCTCCATCTTTCCCAGCATCAGTGTCTTCTCCAGGGAGTCTTCCCTCCTCATGAGGTGGCCAAAGTATCGATTACTGTAAACTGAATGGTGGGCATTGATAAAGGTAAGTACATGTAAATTGCATGTTGCTTCACCATTTTTCAAACTTCAGGGCTTGAACTTCCATTTCTTGGAACTCCTGGAATGCTCAGCGGCAGGGACGTCTCTCTTCAGAGTCCAACAGTAGTCGGCCATCATGACTGCATCCCAGCGACCCTGATACCTGGTCTCCATCTCTTTCATGTCCTGATGGAATCTCTCCCCCTGCTCGTCACTCATTGAACCCAGGTTCTCAGGAAACCGGTCCATATGTAAAAATAGGTAGTGCATCTTGACGCTCATGTTGCAACCCAGGTTTCTGAAAGCAGTCAGCATGTTGTTGACAAGTTCTACATAGTTTCTGGCCTTATTGTTGCCAAGAAAGTTCTTCACTACCAGAACAAATGCCTTCCACGCTTCCAGTTCCACTTAATCACCCATAATCACCCAGAACTATCAGACCTGAATACTTCTTGTCATTAAAATAATCATTTCCAATCAAAACAATTATTCGACATAGCATTTTACCCCCACCAACTTCTTCTAAAATGCTCCACACAAGCGTACATGTGAACAAAAACGTAAAAAAAGACATGTGGCCATAGCTCAAAAACTTGACCTGATTGAGCAAAACCAATGTGATTTTTGGATTCAGCGCATCAGATTCGTCCTAAATCAACTGAAAAAACGCAGACAACAAATTTGTTGTTGACCAGTGTTATGATTTTCCAGCCGCGTTCTGCAATGTGCCATGGATGCAATCATAGCGTATGGGGCAGTGATTCGTACTGGACCCTCCACAGATCATTCTGGTTTATTATTTTGCTTGGCTGTGATTCCTGCGTTGCAGTGGGTTGGACTAGATGACCCTGGTGGTCCCTAACAGCTCTGAAATTCTACTGGTTGCTCTGATGTTTCCCCAGTGGGACCGACAACCCCCTCCCACCCAGAAGAACATTTGCGGCGAGAAAAGTTACTGGGCACCATTTCCCCACCACCAGCAATTGGGAACAAAACTATGTAATCGTCTACAATTATACAGATATTGCAATGCTGGGGAACCTGCCCTCCAACATTTCTCCGATGAAAATAGGGACATTTCTCCCTCCCTCCCACAGGATAGTGCACACCCCGGAAATGATCTCTTTCAGCTTCTGCCTTCTGGAAGAAGGTACAGGGTTATAAAGACTGAGACTAGCCGCCTGAGAAACAGTTTCTATCCAAATGCGATTTTGGTTTTAAACGCCGTGTAAGGTAGTCTCCCGGGTGCAAGTAGATAAATAGGGACCGCTTACTAGCGGGAAGGTAAATGGCGTTTCCGTGTGCGGCTCTGGCTCGCCAGAGCAGCGATGTCACGCTGGCCATGTGACCCGGAAGTGTCTCCGGACAGCGCTGGCCCCCGGCCTCTTGAGTGAGATGGGCGCACAACCCTAGAGTCTGTCAAGACTGGCCCGTACAGGCAGGGGTACCTTTAAGGTAATCTCTATAGGAATATATTGTATTTAATTATGGGGTATCAGAGTTTTTAGGGGGCTAACCAGGCTGGGGTAGCTGGGATAGCAGGCGTGTTGGTTTCTGAATGTCTGATGCAGATTTTCAATTTCGTTGCTCTGTATGGGACAAGGACAATAAAGATTATCGTATCTTATCGTATCTCTGACCTCACATTTTGTCCCCCCCCCAAGAACATTTCCTATGTCACCCCCAAACCAATGGGACACAGAACACACACACACACCCCACTGTCCTGAGAAAAACCCTTAATACCAATTTTATTTTATTCTTTGGTAGATCTACAAAAAGGAAAACACACAACAATCAATACATTTTAGAAAGGGGCAAGATTAGATGTGGGCACATAAAGCATATCCACACACACACTCCAAATCAAGAAGAAGAGAAGAGTTTGAATTTGATATCCCGCTTTATCACTACCCGAAGGAGTCTCAAAGCGGCTAACATTCTCCTTTCCCTTCCTCCCCCACAACAAACACTCTGTGAGGTGAGTGAGGCTGACAGACTTCAGAGAAGTGCGACTGGCCCAAGGTCACCCAGTAGCTGCATGTGTAGGAGCGAGGAAGCGAACCCGGTTCCCCAGATTACGAGTCCACTGCTCTTAACCACTACACCACACTGGCTCTGATCAAGTCTCCTTGTGCTCTGTTCCATTCTCCCTTTCTACCCACCCAGGGTGGTCCTGCCCTCTGCCTGCCCCTCAGAAGGTCAGCAAAGGTAGTCATGGAGGGACAATAGGAGGCTCCCTGACACCCGCCACTGTCATTTGGGACAAGCACCCGCTCATCCTGCTTCCTGAGCTCGCTGGCAGCAGTGCCGGATTAAACCCTGTGGAGGCCTACTAGGGTTGCCATATTTTGAATTGGCCTTGTCCCTATATACCTGAAGGAGCGTCTCCACCCCCATCGTTCTGCCCAGACACTGAGGTCCAGCTCCGAGGGCCTTCTGGCGGTTCCATCACTGCGAGAAGTGAGGTTACAGAGAACCAGGCAGAGCGCCTTCTCGGTGGTGGCACCCACTCTGTGGAACGGCCTCCCATCAGATGTCAAGGAAATAAACACCTATCTGACTTTTAGAAGACATCTGAAGGCAGCCCTGTTTAGGGAAGTTTTTAATGTTTGATGTTTTATTCTGTTTTTAGTGTTCTGTTGGGAGTGGCTGGAAAAACCCAGTCAGATGGACAGGGTATAAATATGATGATGATGATGCAAAAAAAGAGGACACATTTGCCGACTTCTGCTTTTAACTATGGATCGCTATGATGACTCTTGTTTTACTTAGCCATGAAAAAGAGGACATGTCTGGGGAAAAGAGAACATATGGCAACCATACAAGCAGTCAAAATATCGGGGTGGGATAACATTGAACTGAGAAAGCTGGGTTGCAATTTTCTGTCACGATCAAATCAATATTATTTTGATCCGTTGTCGCGGGGACCCTGAAAGGTGTGGGGCCCAACGGCCAGTGTCTGCTCTGCCTATTGGGTAATCTGGCACTGGGCGGCAGCAGCGCTGGGAGGGGAAAGGAGAGCCCAACTCAACATCAGGAAGAACTTTGTGACAGCAAGAGCTGTTTGAAAGTGGAATGGACTCCATTGGAAGGCTGTGAACTCTCCTTCCTTGGAGGTTTTTAAGCAGAGGTTGCGTGGCCATCTGTCATGGACGCTGTAGCTGAGATTCCTGCATTGCAGGGGGTTGGACTAGGTGGCATTTGGGGTGCCTTCCAGCTCTACAATTCAATAATAATAATAATAATAATAATAAATTATTTAAACCCCGCCCATCTCGCTGGGCTTCCCTAGCCGCTCTGGGCGGCTTCCAAAAAAAATATTAAAATACAGTGGTGCCCCGCAAGATGAATGCCTCGCAAGACGAAAAACCCGCTAGACGAAAGGGTTTTTTGTTTTTTGAGGTGCTTCGCAAGACAAATTTCCCTATGGGCTTGCTTCGCAAGATGAAACGTCTTGCGAGTTCTTGCGGGTTTGTTTCCTTTTTCTTAAAGCCGCTAAGCTGCTAAGCCATTAATAGCCGCTAAGCCGCTAATAGCCGTGCTTCGCAAGACAAAAAAACCGCAAGACGAAGAGACTCGCGGAACGGATTAATTTCGTCTTGCGAGGCACCACTGTACTGTGATTCCATTTTAATTTATTTTATTTATTTATTGACTTTATATACCGCCCTATAACCGGAGGTCTTCCATGACTTTCAGTGTCCCCAGATCACTGAAAGACAATTGGCCTTAATGCATTGGCACTCATTTGAGGGTTTTGTGTGTTTCTTTTAACTAAAGAACACTGTTTTGGCTTTTAAAAACAGAGGAGAACAAGCTCTTGGGAGCAGGGAAATACAGTGGTACCTCGGGTTACAGACGCTTCAGGTTACAGACTCCGCTAACCCAGAAATAGTGCCTTGGGTTAAGAACTTTGCTCCAGGATGAGAACAGAAACCGCGTGACGGCGACAGCAGGGGGCCCCATTAGCTAAAGTGGTGCTTCAGGTTAAGAACAGTTTCAGGTTAAGAACGGACTTCCGGAGCGAATTAAGTTCTTAACCCGAGGTACCACTGTACAGCAGACAGCAAAAGGAGCTCAGTGTGCAAGCACTTGGATGCAGGCAATGGTTCTCAGGCTCAAAGGTGCTTCAACCAAATCTCTACTTTCCTCTCTGAAATGTTGGACGAGGAACAGGCGGGTGGGTTTTACATGCCATCGGTCTACCTATCCATTGCAGAGGCTATCCAAGGTGGCTCGGGAAAGACCTTCCTGAAACAGACCGTAAAACAAAGCGATACAAACAAGGACAAGGAACAACGAAGGCCGTACAGTGTTCCATTTTCCAGGGCATTGGGGCACCTGCGAAGAGCAATCTCCTGATATATCTCTGCAGGCATCTGATCCGTAATGAGGAACGGGCTCAAATGAGGTTAGAGCTCCCCTCCTGGCTCATGAAAGCAGGTCAGTAGAGTCTGCACATGCTGTCTTTGGCAAGGTACAATGAGAGCCGCGTGCTTTGATGCTCAGGGAGAACAAGAACAACAACAAAAGGAACAGAGGACTAGGGCTACGCCGCCTTGCATCAGTGACATAACCTCTGATGCTGCTTTTCTGGGATTAACTCAGTGCTGTTGGTGGAGAGCTCAGTGAAAACACTCTGGTATCATGTGGCCGGATGGAGGGAAGAAGAAGGAAGCTATCAAAACGTGTGCTTTAATGGCATTAAACGATGCAGATATGATCATCACCTGTTTGTCTGCTAAGCAGGCTACGATAACCAACGGACACAAAGAAAGCTTGAATTAACTGTAAGCCCAACAGAAGTTTAGATTATGTCCTTATCCTAAAGTGCTCACAACAATGATTTCTTTTGAAAGATCATGGATAAGCCTATTTGAATTAATATTGTTCCCGCAGCTGCTGAAGCAAACTCATAAAATGCGGGAGCTTCATACACCCACTTTAAAAATAAAGTTATCTCACAGAGCGATCCAAACCGTGTCTACACAGAAGTAAGTCCTGTTGGATTCAATGGGGCTTCCTCCCAGATAGGTGGGATTAGGCTCTCAGCCTTATTTGTTATTGCCGTGTGGTGCATTCAATGCAGCCAAAAGTCTGGATAATGTCAGGAAATCTGAGCTACTCACATTTTGCAGGTGGGCGGGTGGAGCATTTATATTTTAGCCTTCTTCAGAGAGAAGTTCTGTATGGTAATCCACACAAGGAGTTCAGCATGCAGGCATTTGCAGAATCATAGAATGGGAGAGTTGGAGGGGACTCCATGGGGTAATCGAGTCCAACCCCCTACAATAGAGGAATCCCATTGATTGAGTGGTCTATGCCCTCTGAAATTAGACTTGAAAGAAGCATTCTCTTTGAAATATACTTGGGGTCGAGTCTGGATTTCATGCTCTCTATTCAGCTCATAGTAGCAAGGAATGGAAGTTCCCCCAAAACGTCTGCTTTATATACATTATTTACACAATGGGCCCCACGTGATTGGCTAATTTCGGGATTCTCCTGTAGGCCAATCAGGTGGCGGATTCACTTCCCCCTGGAGCTGGATTGGGTGGCTCCTGCGGACCAATCAGATTGCTGCATTCGGGTTCCTGTTGTTCTAGGACCAATCAGACTGCTGCACTTTGGATCCTATTCAACTCAGTACATAATACTCTTATAGCCAGTAAGTTGTGGTATCACAGTGGCAGTTTGGATGGCTTTAGACAGTGGCACTTGCTTCCAAGTAAACAAGCTGGGTTGCCCTGCCCCTGAGATACATAGAAGAAGAGGAGTTTGGATTTGATATCCCGCTTTATCTCTACCCGAAGGAGTCTCAAAGCGGCTAACATTCTCCTTTCCCTTCCTCCCCCACAACACTCTGTGAGGTGAGTGAGGCTGAGACACTTCAAAGAAGTGTGACTAGCCCAAGGTTACCCATCAGCTGCATGTGGAGGAGCAGAGACGCGAACCCGGTTCACCAGATTATGAGTCTATCGCTCTTAACCACTACACCACACTGGCTCCCATAGAGAATAAGCGTCACAAAGCTATGTTTTGGGTTTGCTTGTTTTTTTCAGTGCAATGGATCTGAATTTCCTTCTACAGTGGTACCTCGGGTTACATACGCTTCAGGTTACAGACGCTTCAGGTTACAGACTCTGCTAACCCAAAAATATTACCTGGGGTTAATAACTTTCCTTTAGGATGAGAACAGAAATTGTGCGGCGGCGGTGCAGCGGCAACGGGAGGCCCCATTAGCTAAAGTGGTGCTTCAGGTTAAGAACAGACCTCCAGAGCGAATAAAGTTCTTAACCCGAGGTACCACTGTATCTTATGCAAAATATCCCAAACCTCAGCTTAGCCAGGGGAAGGCACTTAAGCCTATAGCCGTGTTCTGAAATTATCGACGACACTTCATTTTTTTGTTGCTCAACCAATTTTATTGCCTGCCTATGACCTACAGGCTTGAAAGCTAACCAGAGTAACATGTGTGGTCCAGATAATTCGGTCTTGACTCAGAGGGAGATTGTGTGTCTCTGTGTGTCTCTCTCTCGGCGTGTGTCTGTATTTCTGCTGCCTATTATTGCATTTGGCCCTTTTCTTGTGCCTCCTCGAATCATGCCCCCACCGCCCTGTCCTATTGGCCTCCTCTCCTACCCCTCTGGTGGGCATTCCCTGCCACTTTGCAGAACCGTCACGATGCCCCTGAGACTTGCCTCTAATTATCCTGGTAACAACGGCCTTCAGCATGATCAGATCTGACAGCCATGGGGTGGGGTGAGGGGGGGAGCACAGCTGCTGGAGAGGAGAAAGACGACTGTGGCGAGAGGAACACATTTCTTCTCCCACTAAGACCGTCCAAGCCATCTCCCCCCACGCCTCTGTTTTCCAGGAATCTCTGCATTATTCTGGTCAGATGCACAACACTTTATAAATCGTTTCTCTCCTTCCCCTTCCCGCCACACCTTTTTTTCAAGCAAAACCATGAAAAAGAGAAAAGTTTCATTCCCTCCAACATTCCTCCGATGGAAATAGGGACACCCCATTCCATAATGATAATTTTACTCTTTATACCCCACACATCCTGCTGGGTTGCCCCAGCATATAAAAACACCCTGCTGCGATCAGCTCCCCTCCTCCTTGGTCTCCCAGGACCAGAAGAGGTGTGAAGAGGGAGGAGCAGAGATAGGCAAGACGAAGGAGCCTCAGATTGCATGGGAAGGAACTGAGGGAGGAAGAGACCACACCCTCCAACATTTCTCCACTGAAAATAGGGACTTCCCATTCCATGATAATTTTACTATTTATACACCACACATCTTATTGGGTTGCCCCAACCAGTCTGGGCAGCTTCCAGTATGTATAAAAACATAAAGGGAAGCCTGACCATTAGGTCCAATCGTGACCAACTCTGGGGTTGCGGCGCTCATCTTGCTTTATTGGCCGAGGGAGCCGGCGTACAGCTTTTGGGTCATGTGGCCAGCAATGACTAAGCTGCTTCTGGCGAACCAGAGCAGCGCACAGTTTGTGTGTCAATTTCGCCAATTCCACATAGTCCATCAGTTTCTCTTGCCACAGTTCTTTGGTCGGGATTTCCTCGTTCTTCCATCCTTGTGCTATTAAGACTCTTGCCGCCGTTGTCGCATACATGAAGATGTTTTTCAATTTCCTTGGCAGGTCTTTTCCTACATTCCCTAACAAGAATGCTTCGGGCTTTTTTTACAAATGTTAATTGGAAAGAAGGTGGTTTCTGCACATGCTGCAGAGGGAAGTGATTGAGATAGATTGATACTGTAGATTGATTGATTGATTGATTGATTGATTGATCAATGGATAGATAGATGATAGATAGATAGATAGATAGATAGATAGATAGATAGATAGATATAGAGTAATTTTTAATTGCATGAATGGTGACCAAATTGAGCTTGGCCCTCAGGAGTCTTGAAAACTGATTGGACAACATGAGAGCAGGTTAAACCGATCCATGGTTCCTAGTTATGATGGTTGCTTGAGAACTTTAGCCCTAGTCAGCAGAGCTATGCTGGCTGGGGTTAATGGGAGTCACATTCCAAAACATCTGGAGGGCGCCAGTTGGGGAAGGCTACTCTGTTGGAACTTGCTTCCTTCAGTCTTTGATTTGCTCCTCCGGTGCGCACAGAAATCGGAGTCTGGTGTGAGTTCAGAGGCTGGCACGCAAGGATAATGGATGGTGTCACCCTGGAAAACAAGGTGGGAAGGAAAGGAAGCCCTCCACTGGTGCGAAGAGCGTGCTTCGAACTCGCTGCCTCTTCTTCTCCCAGGGGTTACACAAATATATTTAAGGGCAATTAATCACTTGGCACTCGAGTTAAACATTAACACCTTTAAAAGTTTAATCAGGCATTTTATCTCAATAATGGCCCTTAAAAGTTTTATTGGAAGGGGGTTGGGAGAGAAGAGTTAATTGATTAAGGATCATTTTAGTCAGAGTAGGTTGGGATTCAATGTGTGCAGCAATTTAACCAAAGCAAGGACTAGGCCCAAGTGTATCTATCACAGTGAGGTCCACACAGGTTGTGTGTTGCATTGAAAAATCAGCACAGCGGACGAAGGCTCGCTTCATAATTCACTCGTGGTGATTTATGAACTCTGGGTCAGGCCAATTTCAGCAAAGACCATTTATGTCTATTTAAACTGTATCTCCTTGATCAAAATTAAATGCCCCATATGAGGAGCCTTGGAGATATCCCCTGTAGTCGAAACAGACCGTTACTCTCTCCAGGATTTTCGGGGGGGGGGGGCAAGACTCTTCAGGGCCCCCCATTAACCCAGATAAGGATTTGTACACATATAAATGGAGAATGCTGGCAGGCTGCCCACAACCTTCCTGGGGGCAGTAATAATAATAATAATAACAATAATAATAATAATAATAATAATATTAGTTATTTATACCTGGATGAAAATATCAATTGTGACTGCTCGAGGCTTCTCATTTTTGCAATCTTCAGTTCAGTTCTCCAGAAGTTTGTGATTTTTTTAAAAGTACTTGTGCAAATTCAGCCGCATTGTAGGACAAATTTATCCAAATACAGTGGTACCTCGGGTTACAGACGCTTCAGGTTACAGACTCCGCTAACCCAGAAATAGTACCTCGGGTTAAGAACTTTGCTTCAGGATGAGAACAGAAATCGTGCAACGGTGGCAGTGGGAGGCCCCATTAGCTAAAGTGGTACCTCAGGTTAAGAACAGTTTCAGGTTAAGAACGGACCTCCAGAGCGAATTAAGTTCTTAACCCAAGGTACCACTGTAAACACAATTTCACATGCAATTTTGCCTAATAAACACATTTGAAGGCAATCTTTTTCATAATTTTTGTATGTTTGTACAGTGGTACCTTGGGTTAAGTACTTAATTCATTCTGTAGGTCCGTACTTAACCTGAAACTGTTCTTAACCTGAAGCACCACTTTAGCTAATGGGGCCTCCTGCTGCCGCAGCGCTGCCGGAGCCCGATTTCTGTTCTTATCCTGAAGCAAAGTTCTTAACCTGAAGCACTATTTCTGGCTTAGTGGAGTGTGTGACCTGAAGTGCATGTAACCTGAAGCGTATGTAACCCGAGGTACCACTGTATGTTCTTTTCACCAATATATGCATTTATAGGCATGTTTTATCTGCCTTTTTGTGGATACTGCCTGCCTGGAGAACTGTACCGCAAAATTCGGAGAAGTGTGGATTTCAAAAAGCGGCTGCGTATTGGTCCACTTACTGTTTCAGAATCTGCGAATTGGGTAGTTTTGCCTTTCAGCGCAAACTGAATTGATTTTCTCCCCCACCCCATCAAATGAAATCCACCTTTATGTTCCTCTATAGTTCCTCGCTGGACTTGACATTCTCATCCCCAAGCCTCGCCCCGCAAAGAAATAACCCTCTGCCCCAGATACCACCCAGTGAGATTAAAAATTAGATACCACCTGTTGATAAATAAAACAAGTACAGAATCTCCCTTCCATCATTAAGACAGCAGCACAACATAAAACAGCTGGCTCAGTTTAAAAATACATCACCAAAACAGGAGGTTAAAAGAGATTAAAGTCAAAGTTTAACAACAACAACAACAACAACAACAATGTCTTTGTCACCCTCCTAAAGCTCGAGAGAGGTGACAGTAGAGGGGAACTGAACCTCTTTCAGGAAGGAACTTCAGAATTTGAGGGACTCTGTTCAGGAAGCACTCTCATGTCCCAGAGAGGGCAGTGCAGAGAAAATGGCACCCAATCATTTCCTCTCTAAAATATCTAATATAGCTTGCTGGGGAGTCACTGTGGTGTCATGGTTGGACTAGGACCGGGAGTCTTGGGTTCAAATGCCCACTCAACTGTGAATCATACTGGTTTACCCTAAGCCAGTCTCTCTCTCTCTCTCTCTCTCTCTCTCTCTCTCTCTCTCTCTCTCTCCGTCTGGTCTACCTCATAGGGTTGACGCTATCTTGAGGTGAGCCAGGAGAGAAACAAAATAAATAAATGGACACAGTTATTAGAGAGCGGGGTGTGTGACATCAAGCAGTGGGCCAGAACTCACGGTCCAACTCTGCCTGCCTAGCTTAAATATGTAGAGCCAGCTGTGAGCATGTACAAATGTCCCATTGTTTAATTTTCCAAGAGTTCAGGGCATTTGTGGAAATGAGTGTTTCATCTTTCAGATTTCCAACTCATGTGGATGTGCCAGAATGCTTTTGGAATCGGGTGAGTTGGCTGCCAAGTCAGGCCGTACATTTAAAGCACTGTGAGATCATTTCAGGGCTTCCCCAAAGAATTATGGGAGCTGTAGTTTGCTAAGGGCACTGAGAGCTGTGAGGAGACCCCTTAGTCCTCTCCCAGAAATACAATTCCCAGAGTTCCCTACGAAGAGGGATGGATTGTTAAACCACTCCGGGAACTATAGTTCTGGGAGGGGAATAGGAGTCTCCCAAAGTCCCTCAGTACCCTTAACAAACTACAGTTCCCAGGAGTTTTCTAGAGAAGCCATGGCTGTTTTAAAATAGTATCATATTGCTTTAAATATGCCTGTGAATACAGTGGTACCTCAGGTCAAGTAGTTAATTCGTTCCGGAGGTCCGTTCTTAACCTGAAATTGTTCTTAACCTGAAGCACCACTTTAGCTAATGGGGCCTCCTGTTGCTGCCGTGCCGCCGGAGCACGATTTCTGTTCTCATCCTGAAGCAAAGTTCTTAACCTGAGGTAATATTTCTGGGTTAGCGGAGTCTGTAACCTGAAGCGTATGTAACCCGAGGCACCACTGTACTTTCTTTATCCTGAGCAAACCGTTTTGTATGACTGGCTTTTCGGACTGATGAAGCGTGTAGTGAAACCTGTAAAATATCCGGAGAACAGGTCTCCTTTTCCCCACTCGCTTTGTTTTTCCAACTCAAGACCTATTGAAGAACATCTCATCCAGTTCAATCTTTGAAAAACAGCTTTGAAAAACTTTTTCATATTCTCCAGTGTGCTACCCTTGCCATTGTGGCGGCACGGGGTTGCCGTTCTGTGATTGGACTTACGCTACTTTTTGAACGGTTCATTTATCCAGTCTGCACAACGTTTATTGCACATGTAACTTGTTAAGATACAGTTGTACATTTATCCACTCCATGTTTACAGTATCTCCAGGCTTTGTTTTGCACATGGCACCTTAGTATGTTTGTTGCTTGAATGGTTACAAGTCTATCTCTATTCTAGTTATTATTCTAGTAAATTTAGTTTTATACTTATAAGCCAGTTTGTGGTGTTGTGTTTTGTTGTTTTAAAACAGTATCATATTGCTTTAAATCTTCAGTACAGTGGTACCTCGGGTTAAGTACTTAATTCGTTCCGGAGGTCCGTTCTTAATAATAATAATAATAATAATAATAATAATAATAATAATAATAAATGTTATTTATATCCTGCCCTCCCCAGCTGAAGCCGGGCTCAGGGCGGCTAACAACAATAAAATAGTACAACATTCTAAAATCATTTCATTATAAAATTGTTGTTGTTGTTTAGTCGTTTAGTCGTGTCCGACTCTTCATGACCCCATGGACCAAAGCATGCCAGGCACTTCTGTCTTCATTATAAAATTAATTCAACTCAAAATGATGGCCTGAAACTGTTCTTAACCTGAAGCACCACTTTAGCTAATGGGGCCTCCTGCTGCTGCCGCGACGCCGGAGCACGATTTCTGTTCTCATCCTGAAGCAAAGTCCTTAACCTGAAGCACTATTTCTGGGTTAGCGGAGTCTGTAACCTGAAGCGTCTGTAACCTGAAGCGTCTGTAACCTGAGGTACCACTGTACAGATGTGGCCTCAGTCAGTTCATCTGTCCCAGCCCTGATCATCACGGGTGGCGGTGAACTTTGCTGCAAATTTTTGGTTCAGCTAGAGTTTTGGGTTCAGTTGGACTAAGACCCGGCCTTTGGTCTGACCCAGCAGGGCTCCTCTTTATGCCTCTCGGAAACCTCTCGCCCAGAACGAATCCCAGAATTTCTTCTCCTCCCAAGGGCCATCTTGCTTCCCCGTCCTAGAAAGGAGAGCCATAGCAGAATGCACCGATCCAATTAATTCGCCGCACGGGAGGTAGTCAGATCCCGAGCCTTCATTCCCGTCGCGGAAAGGCGGGAGGCGGAATGGAAATGACAGAGCCCCGTCCGATGGTAATTGACTGGGACTCTTCAGATACTGTCGTGTCGGTGAGGGACCCCGGGGACCTCATTTTACACGGCAGCTCAGCGCCTTCGGCAGCCAGAGCTGAAACGCGAGAACTCCCAGGCCCTTCAGAGGAGGCCGCCGCGCTTCTGTTCCTCCGTCGTCCCTCACTGGACCTGACATTCTCATCTCCGCGCTGCCCCCTGGCAAACTTCTCCAGCTTTCGTCTCCCAGCGTCACACAGGGAAATTAAAAAGGCCCACAATATATTTCTTTAATTGAGTTAGGGAGAGAGGGCAGAGTCTGCAGAACTCAGAGGCTGTTCTGCCTTGGAGACGAGCGAAGCTGCAGGCAAGCTGGGGTGCAAATCCCTCTCAATATTATTATTGTTATTGTTATTGTTATTATTAAGCATGCAAATTATTATATAAATTATTATTATTATCATTATGTTAAAGCATGCAAATTATTATATAAATTATTATTATTGTTATTTTAAAGCATGCAAGGGACGCAGGTGGCGCTGTGGGTTAAAGCCTCAGCACCTAGGACTTGCCGATCGAAAGGTCGGCGGTTCGAATCCCTGCGGCGGGGTGCGCTCCTGTCGTTCGGTCCCAGCGCCTGCCAACCTAGCAGTTAGAAAGCACCTTCGGGTGCAAGTAGATAAATAGGGACCGCTTACTAGCGGGAAGGTAAACGGTGTTCCGTGTGCGGCTCTGGCTTGCCAGAGCAGCGATGTCACGCTGGCCACGTGACCCGGAAGTGACCCCCCCACGTGACCCGGGCCTATAGAGTGAGATGAGCGCACAACCCTAGAGTCTGGCAAGACTGGCCCGTATGGGCAGGGGTACCTTTACCTTTACCTAAAGCATGCAAATTATTATATAAATTATTATTATTATTACTATTTTAAAGCATGCAAATTATTATATAAATTATTATTATTATTATTATTATTATTATTATTATTATTATTATTATTATTATTATTTTAAAGCATGCAAATTATTATATAAATTATTATTATTATTATTATTATTATTATTATTATTATTATTTTAAAGCATGCAAATTATTATATAAATTATTATTATTATTATTACTATTAATATTATTTTAAAGCAATGCAAATTATTATATAAATTATTATTATTATTATTAAGCATGCAAATTATTATATAAATTATTATTATTATTATTATTATTATTATTATTATTATTATTAAGCATGCAAATTATTATATATCTTTTAAAGGACACCGCAGGTTTAAACAAAGCAAATAAAAAACCTTCCAAGTGAAAAACTGGATTGCATACTGGGATTTCTCCCTGAGCAAATATCCTCTTCAAGTCTGTGATGTGAAAAACGCATACAGAGCTATTGCTATGTACATCCGCACCACCACAGGTGTAACAGTCATTCTCGCACAGAACTACACTTCCCAGGGTTCCTAAGTGGCAGAGGCGGAGCCTGGGATTTCCTGACAGAAGATGTTCTGAATCAAACTACAACTCCCTTCTTTGGGAGAACCCACAACAACTGAAGTGATACAATAAAAGACTGGTGGGGATTATAGTGCTGATGTACCTCTTAAGATGACAGCTGTCTTAAATTGACAGGCGAATGGCCCTTTCAACCCTGTATCGTTTATTCTGTCAGGAAGAATGAGGTCTATTATATTTATTTACACTCCACCTTTCCTCCAAAGTTGGCTCATGTTAGCACATATTATTCTTTCTCCTTATTTTATCCTCATTTCATTTTGATTTGTTTTTGTGGAGGTTATTCGACTTTGAGGTTGAATCCTGACAAGACAGAAGTACTGTTTTGAGGGGACAGGAGGCGGGTGGGTGTGGAGGACTCCCTGGTCCTGAATGGGGTAACTGTGCCCCTGAAGAACCAGGTGCGCAGCCTGGGAGTCATTCTGGACTCACAGCTGTCCATGGAGGCACAGGTCAATTCTGTATCCAGGGCAGCTGTTTATCAGCTCCATCTGGTACACTGGCTGAGACACTACCTGCCCACGGACTGTCTCACCAGAGTGGTGCATGCTCTAGTTATCTCCCGCTTCGACTACTGCAACGCGCTCTACGTGGGGCTACCTTTGAAGGTGACCCGGAAACTACAACTAATCCAGAATGTGGCAGCTAGACTGGTGACTGGGAGCAGCCGCCAAGACCACATAACACCGGTCTTGAAAGACCTACATTGGCTCCCAGTACGTTTCCGAGCACGATTCAAAGTGTTGGTGTTGACCTTTAAAGCCCTAAACGGCCTCGGTCCACCTGGAGGAGCGTCTCCACCTCCATCGTTCTTCCCGGACACTGAAGTCCAGCTCCAAGGGCCTTCTGGTGGTTCCCTCGCTGTGAGAAGCCAAGTTACAGGGAACCAGGCAGAGGGCCTTCTCGGTAGTGGCACCCACCCTGTGGAACACCCTTCCACCATATGTCAAAGAGAAAAATAACTACCAAACTTTTAGAAGACATCTGAAGGCAGCCCTGTTTAGGGAAGCTTTTGTTGGCAGCCGCCCAGAGTGGCTGGGGAAACCCAGCCAGATGGGTGGGGTATAAATTTATTATTTTTATTTTTATTATTTATTATTATTATTATTATTATTATTATTATTATTATTATTATTATTATTATTATTATTTGCACCCATCATTCGGCATCTCACAAGTTGTAGTGCATTTCCCCTTCACTGTTGCACTTAAATCCACTTTAATTGCACCAAGTTAAATTTGCCAGGTTGCAATTAAACCCCTCTTGCAAAACAGCGGCAGTCTGGAGGGAAGGGAAGACTTTGCGGGGAAGGTCTGCGCACGGTGGATATTTGGCTTTCCGACAGGAGGTTGCAAATGAGACGGGGACCTCTCTCCTCCTCCTCCAAATTGTCTGGCAAGCCTTCTGTCGCACAGGGAATAGTGGGCTTCAGGCTGCAAGTTGGGTAATGGCTAATGAGTGAAAACAGGAAAATCTGAATCACTGCATTCTTGGAGTTTAAAATAAGGATATCAAAATGCTCATTAGAGAACAGATGTTACTATTTCCTTCTGTTTTAACCCAAATGCTTTTTTTATTATTAAAAAAAACAGGCTGGAGCAGATGTACACTCACAGGGTTGCAACAGCTCATTTTGGCTAGAAAGGGCCATTATTAAAGCTTCTTGGTAACTCCTTAAAACACAGAATGCAAACAAACACGGAACATTTCCACCAAGCTGAAGCAAAATGGGAAAAGATTGCCTGAGTCTGCCTGGAGAGGTTGTACCAATATAAGCTTGTCTGCTGCATCAGGTGAGCTGCGGAGAGCATTGTCACTCTATTTCCTGGCTATAACACCTGTTTGACTGACGGAAATCCAACAGGTCCAGCTTTTTCTGGCTTGCAGATGCAATGGTGAAAATTCAGGCACATGCTGAACTTTAACCAGTTGCATCACCAGGAAACGTACCGTATTTTTCGCTCTATAAGATACACCAGATCACAAGACGCACCTAGTTTTTGGAGGAGAAAAACGAGAAAAAAATATTCTGAATCTCAGAAGCCAGAACAGCAAGAGGGATCGCGGCAGAATCTCTTTAATTCAGCTCAACTCTACAGTGGTACCTCGGGTTAAGTACTTAATTTGTTCCGGAGGTCCGTTCTTAACCTGAAACTGTTCTTAACCTGAGGTACCACTTTAGCTAATGGGGCCTCCTGCTGCTGCCGCACCGCCGGAGAACGATTTCTGTTCTCATCCTGAAGCAAAGTTCTTAACCCAAGGTACTATTTCTGGGTTAGCGGAGTCTGTAACCTGAAGCATCTGTAACCTGAAGCGTCTATAACCTGAGGTACCACTGTACTTCATTTTTCCAAAAGGCAATACCTCACACATCTATTCTGACAGGATACTGACCCCTTTCCTTCTAAGCTTCCTTCATTCCCTTCTTCACCCTGCTGCAGATGTGCTCTAACACAGAGGGCAAAATCAATACACATCGACCTTCACCAGTTCCTTCAGGTTTCTCTCTCTCTCTCTCTCTCTCTCCACCTTCAACTACCGTGTTCTGTCTTCTTCCTTTATCACCCCCCCCCCACCATTATAAGTCTGAGTAAGGAGCACAGGGTGTCTTCCAAGAAGTTCGCATTCACAGCAGAAACAGCAGGATATGCAGAGCGGAACCTGCTTCCAGACAGCCACTATTTTGCTGGCAGGATTCAGCCATAGCGCCACAAATTCAGGTTGCTCGGTTAACTGTGCCCCTGAAGGACCAGGTGTGCAGCCTGGGAGTCGTTCTGGACTCATAGCTGTCCATGGAGGCGCAGGTCAATTCTGTGTCCAGGGCAGCTGTCTACCAGCTCCATCTGGTACGCAGGCTGAGACCCTACCTGCCCGCAGACTGTCTCACCAGAGTGGTGCATGCTCTAGTTATCTCCCGCTTGGACTACTGCAATGCACTCTACGTGGGGCTACCTTTGAAGGTGACCTGGAAACTACAACTAATCCAGAATGCGGCAGCTAGACTGGTGACTGGGAGTGGCTGCCGAGACCATATAACACCGGTCTTGAAAGACCTACACTGGCTCCCAGTACGTTTCCGAGCACAATTCAAAGTGTTGGTGCTGACCTTTAAAGCCCTAAACGGCCTCAGTCCAGTATACCTGAACGAGCGTTTCCACCCCCATCGTTCAGCCCGGACACTGAGATCCAGCGCTGAGGGCCTTCTGGCGATTCCCTCCCTGCTAGAAGCCAAGTTACAGGCAACCAGGCAGAGGGCCTTCTCAGTGGTGGCACCCGCCCTGTGGAACACCCTCCCACCAGATGTCAAAGAGAAAAACAACTATCAGACTTTTAGAAGTCAGCCCTGTTTAGGGAAGCTTTTAATGTTTAATAGACTATTGTATTTTAATATTCTGTTGGAAGCCACCCAGAGTGGCTGGGGAAACCCAGCCAGATGGGTGGGGTATAAATAATAAATTATTATTATTATTATTATTATTATTATTATTATTATTATTATTATTATAACGCGCTTTTGTGGTTCTGTGCTACAAACTTGCTTCCCACCAGAAATGGACATTTTTTCATATTTTTTTGCAGTAAGGAAAAGGGCACGAATGCCCTGCAAAGTGTGTGGGATAGCAACTGCTTGGCACAACACAGATTCATAGAGCAGTAGGGTTGGATTCGAACTGCCTCTCTCATCTCTCTGCTTCCTGCCCAGTCCCTTCCACACAGCTCCCAACACACAGAGCTGCAGAAACCCTAGCCTAGCGAGAATTGTACACTCCCCCTACTGGAAGAAGTGTCCTATTACAGGGTTTCCGAAAGGTACTTTTAGCTGCTCGGCAGCAGAAATTTCAACCCAGCTGGGACTTGGAATGCAAACATATCTTGATTTCATCTGATCAGATTTTTTTAAAAGACGACAACACTCGGATTGACTCCTGATA
Organism: Podarcis muralis; assembly: GCF_964188315.1. Lineage (NCBI taxonomy): Eukaryota > Metazoa > Chordata > Lepidosauria > Squamata > Lacertidae > Podarcis > Podarcis muralis. Next base: position 10,023,461 of record NC_135666.1, on the reverse strand, counting down.
CATAATATGCGCGCGCACAAACACATCTCAGCCTGCAGCAACAGCATTTAAAGTCCCACCGGCCTGATGGAGGGAGCTAGCTCTGCTTTCTATCTAAGCACATCAGCATTTTAAAATTAGCCACAGGTGACTCATTCCTAGGTTTATGAGAGCAGTATTAAATTACTAGACTTGCTTGGCCTGTATATTTTATTACCTCATTTTTGTATCTTCTTTACGGATGGTGATAGCAATGACCTTATACGCCGGGGCTGAAGAGCTAGTTAAACTTGTTCTCTGTCAAAACAGTAATTAAAAATGTTCCTAAAGGGCACGAAACAAACCTTTGTGCAAGAGGCTGCTTCCCTCTGTTCCCGTGAAACCGAGTTTGGGGAGGGCTGGGCAGGGAAGGATTGGCAGAGGTGGTGATCCATCAGCCCCACAACTCTCAGGAAAGGAGGTGTCCCTGAGTCTTCACATTAATAATTGTGCTGCGTTGGGTCTTTTGCACGAATATATTAGATAAATATGTATTAAGCCCCACTTGATGCAGTCGATTAGAGATGAGATAACAGGTGAACGATAAATCCTGCCCTGGCAAGTTTAGTGCTGGGCTTCTGCCTGCAGGGAGCTGGGTTCGGATCCCTCCGCAGCAGTGAATTAGCTTGGTGCTTTCTGGCAAAGGTGATCTCTCTGGGCCCTGCGACTGTAATAGAAGCCCTTCACGAGTTTGGACCTGGGGCCAATTGGAATTACAGTCATACCTTGGTTTTCGAATGCCTTGGCACTCGGACGTTGTGGCTCCCAAATGCCACAAACTCAGAAGTGAGTGTTCCGGTTTGCAAACTATTTTTGGAAGCCGAAAGTCCAATGGGGCTTCTGCGGCTTCCGATTGGCTGCAGGAGCTTACTGGGAGACAATGCAGATCTCTCAGGACCGGTGTTATGTGATCTCGGCAGCCACTCCCAGTCACCAGTCTGGCTGCCGTATTCTGGATTAATTGCAGTTTCCAGGTCACCTTCAAAGGTAGCCCCATGTAGAGCCCATTGCAGTAGTCCAAGCGGGAGATAACCAGAGCATGCACCACTCTGGCGAGACAGTCTGCGGGCAGGTAGGGTCTCAGCCAGCGTATCAGACGGAGCTGGTAGACAGCTGCCCTGGACACAGAATTGACCTGCGCCTCCATGGACAGCTGTGAGTTCAAAATGACTCCCAGGCTGCGTCCCTGGTCCTTCAGGGGCACAGTTACCCCATTCAGGACCAGGGAGTCCTCCACCCCCACCCACCCCCTGTCCCCCCAAAACAGTACAGTGGTACCTCTGGTTGCGAACGGGATCCGTTCCAGAGCCCCGTTTGCAACCTGAGCAGAACGCAACCTGCGTCTGCGTGTGCACGGGTCGCGATTCGCCGCTTCTGTGCATGTGCGTGACGTGACTTTGAGTGTCTGTGCATGCACAAGCGGCAAAACCTGGAAGTAACACTTTCCGGTACTTCCGGGTCTCCGCAGGACGCAACCTAAAAAGATTTAACCCGAAGTGTCTTTAAACCAGGGTATGACTGTACCCTGTGGTACCTCGGGTTAAGTACTTAATTCGCTCCGGAGGTCCGTACTTAACCTGAAACTGTTCTTAACCTGAAGCACCACTTTAGCTAATGGGGCCTCCCGCTGCTGCTGCGCTGCCGTAGCATGATTTCTGTTCTCATCCTGAAGCAAAGTTCTTAACCTGAAGCACTATTTCTGGGTTAACGGAGTCTGTAACCTGAAGCGTATGTAACCTGAGGTACCACTGTACTCCTGTCTTCAGCCTCAATCTGTTAGCCGCTATCCATCCTCCAACCGCCTCCAGGCACTCACACAGGACCATCGCCTCCTTCACTGGTTCTGATTTAAAAGAGAGGTAGAGCTGGGTATCATCCGCATACTGATGCACAACCCCTGTGCTTCGCCCCAAGCCCACACCTTCCCAGTTCTACATTATTTCAAGCCTAAATAAGAGAGTGGCCTCCTTTGACCCCTTCACCACCACCCAGTTCCCTGGAAATACTTGGAGAAGAAACAGCCCCAGAAGCTGGAAATAAAAGCACGGGATGTTCCAGTGTGTGTCTTTTACAGGCTGCTAACCAAGTTGAAACATTCGACCTGAAGTCCGGCCATTAAGAGCCAGGCAGGCACTCCCGGCCTCCCCCCCCCCCCACTGTGCCATTTCCAAAGTGCTGCGCTCAGGAAGCGCAAGGAAAAGTGGAGCGCGCCAGCTTTTCATGCCTCCCCGCAGACCTCCCGCTCTCTAATGGGCCTGTCGAAATGAACAAAGGAGTCCCCGGGAACCACGGAGGGGCACCGGCGGGTTGCCGCAACTTCGCCACTAGAAGTTAATGAACTTTTAAAAACATGTTGCCGGGTGATCTATGTCTCCACCGCCAGCTCCTCGCCGCGTCCCCGGTAATATAATGCTCTCCGTTCCCCGGGGGACTCCGTTGCTGGGGTTTGCCAGCTGCAAAGCTATTCTTTTCTTTAAAAAAATAAATAAATCCTGCATCTTCCCCTTTGCTTTTGTTCGCTTTTGTTCTTTCTTCCCTTCCTTTCTGCTCGCTATTTCCCCTCTCTTGGGAAGAGGGGGCGGGGAGGCATCTAGTTTTAATGGTCTGGTTCAATAGTTTGAAGGCCAGGCATCTTCAAATTAAGAGCACTTACAGGTTTGGACCATCCATCCATCCAGGAGCAGAAGGGGGTGGTTGAGTCCTGGAGGGACTGTACCACTCCAGACTTCAGATGTGGAGCTGTTGTCTGCTCCTAAATCATTCTATTTTTATTTATTGCATTCCTAGCGCACCTTTCCCTCCAGGCAGCTCAAGACAATGTGCATAGTTCATTTGTTTAATCTTCACAACAACCCTGTGAGGCAGATCAGGCTAATAGATAGTGACTGGCCCCAGGTCACCCAGCGAGCGTCATGGCTGGGTGGGGATTCGAACCCTGCTCTCCCAAGTCCTAGTCCAACACTCTGACCACTGTCCCACGTGGTCTCTCTCTGCTACTTAAAGCCTTATCAGAACAGTTTGATGGGGCTCATTGAGTCCAGTTCCAACCAGATAGATACCAATGGGGAGCCTGCAAGCAGTATTAATTAATTCAGTGATTAATCTATTAATAATCTTAATGATTGTGCAGAATCTTGTGTTGCACTTTTGGGTGTGTGGATTCACTGCAAACCCCGCCTGATCATCATTGTACAGTGGTACCTCGGGTTAAGTACTTAATTCGTTCTGGAGGTCCGTACTTAACCTGAAACTGTTCTTAACCTGAAGCACCACTTTAGCTAATGGGGCCTCCCGCTGCTGCCGTGCCGCTGGAGCACAATTTCTGTTCTCATCCTGAAGCAAAGTTCTTCACCTGAAGCAATATTTCTGGGTTAGGGGAGTGTGTAACCTGAAGCGTATGTAACCTGAAGCGTATGTAATCCAAGGTACCACTGTGATATATAACAAGCAGACTGTCAGCGTTAATCCTAAACCAAACCCAGTCTGCTCTTTGTTGTGGGAATGCAGCTGAGGGGGACAGGACCTCCACTTTCTACTTGCCTGCTCTTCAGGAACTCATTTCAAGATCTCCGGGACTGCTCTGACCCAGGTCGACCCCGCGGCTCCTGAAAAGCATGCATCTGAGAGACCCGGCGGAGCACCACGGCGGATACATTGCCCCAAGCACCAGGCATGTTGCATCTTCCGGTGCGCAATAAAAAAATCTGCTCGGTGGCTGCAGGTAACTCCTTCTACAGTGAGAGTCTTCTGAGCAGCTGTCTCAGTGGCAGCGCAATCATGAGAGCCAGATGGTCCCAAATCGGAAGATCTCCTTACGGCTTCAGACTTCAGGCTCTCAACCAGCTGGGTTAGGATTCCTCCGATATCCGAAGGGGAGGAGAAATTGCTCTCCGAGTTCCTTTGCTTTGGCCTTTATTTGTTGGCCTCTACAAGGCAAGGAGGGACACGGGTGGCGCTGTGGGTTAAACCACAGAGCCTAGGACTTGCCGATCAGAAGGTCGGCGGTTCGAATCCCCGTGACGGGGTGAGCTCCCGTTGCTCGGTCCCTGCTCCTGCCAACCTAGCAGTTCGAAAGCATGTCAAAGTGCAAGTAGATAAATAGGTACCACTCTGGCGGGAAGGTAAACGGCGTTTCCGTTCGCTGCTCTGGTTCGCCAGAAGCGGCTTAGTCATGCTGACCACATGACCCGGAAGCTGTACGCCGGCTCCCTCGGCCAGTAAAGCGAGATGAGCGCCGCAACCCCAGAGTCAGCCACGACTGGACCTAATGGTCAGGGGTTCCTTTACCTTTACAAGGCAAGGAACTGCAAGCAGCTGAGATGCGTTTAGCTCCAGATTTGGAAGGTTTCAGGCTCCAAAACTAGGAGAGGGGTCCTATTTTCTTGCATCTTGCGATGGGCACCTGTTTTGGCTCTATGGTTCTGTAGGTGAGGGTGAGGAAAATATGTTTCCCAGCATGAGGGCCACATTCCCTTGCAGGCAATCTCCCCGGGGGCCACATGGCCCTGGGGGCGGGGCCCGAGGGGAAAGTAGGTGCAACTCTTACCTTTCTACAATCCAGCCATGCAAAGGCCTGAGATTTATACACATCCAGACTACACACAACCTCTGCCCTAAATTCCAGGCAAGTAGCAGGCATTATCAGAGGTCAATGACACATCCCAGTAAAGCAAAGGCCCTCAAGAAGGGTGTGGAGCAAAGCCAGTGTGAAGTGGGTGACCTTGGGAGAGTCTCGAGGGCCAGGCAGAGAGGCCTGGGGGGGCCACTTTCAGCCCCTGGAGCTGTCACGCCCCACCGTGCTGTAGGGGGTGAGAGACAAAAGATTCAACATAAAAAGTGTGCAGGAAAGATGCAAAAGCAGTCAAATACAACATTTCTTGTTTGCCTAGAGTGGACATGCAGGGGAATGTTGGTCCAGCCAGTTGAACTTCCTGTTTTTCCTGGTCTGGAGCATCCTTCCTTTGCATGTGACCAGGTAGGTGGGCGTGGCCCTTCCAGACCCCACAAAAGGTCCAATCACACAGCCACCTTCCTCTTTTTCTCTCTTTTGATGCCTTTTCTTCTTTTGGACTAGCCAGCAGCAGGTGGGATGAGTTTACATATGAGATGAACTCAAACCCTCTTCTGTAGCTCTAAGCTAAAGCGTGCCTTCAGGGATCCCGCTGTGAACTGAATGTGAGTAAACTTCTTATTACTTTTAAAAAGAGGACTGTTGTGTCTTTATTCTTTTAGGAGGGAATCAAAGGGCCCTTACCAGGAATAATAGAACTTAAGAAATTCTAACGAATCCGCAACTAGCTTCCTGCTGTGTAAAGAGGGGAATGTACTCTGCTGTATGAATAAACTCACTAGCATGAGTTAGGGAGGATAAAATTTAATCAGTATATCCTCTCCTGCTACCCACAACATTCCCACAAAAGTGAATCTGCTGTGAATCTTTTATTTGCCCCTGAAACCTCTCCCTGAAATCCAGAGTGATACTTATTTCATTATATCTTCACAACAGCTCTGCGAGGCAGACTAGCTGAATGGGAAATAACTTACCTAAGGCTACCTAGTAAGCTTCACACCAGAAATGTGATTTGATCCCTGGCATCTCTCATCTGAGTTCAACATGGTATCCACATGTGCTGGTTTGGGCAAGTGCACCAGTTTTGCAAAACCAGCAGCTTGCACATTGAGACAATGCTGAGGAGCACCAAGCCAAAAGGAATAATCCGCCAAGAGGCTTGTTCACACACTCTGCTAAAACACAGAAATCAGCTGTCTCTACACATGTACCAGTGTCTGTGTGAATGAAGAAGAAGAAGAAGAGTTTGGATTTGATATCCCGCCTTTCACTCCCTTTAAGGAGTCTCAAAGCGGCTAACATTCTCCATTCCCTTCCTCCCCCACAACAAACTCTCTGTGAGGTGAGTGGGGCTGAGAGACTTCTTTGAAGTGTGACTAGCCCAAGGTCACCCAGCAGCTGCATGTGGAGGAGCGGAGACGCGAACCCGGTTCCCCAGATTACGAGAGTACCGCTCTTAACCACTACACCACACTGGCTCTCAAAGGCTGCACTCTCGTTGATTTGCACAGACCAGCTACTGAGTACGCATAAAGGGTGTTCTCACCTTACAGTCAATGAGTGTACAGTCTGTACACACAGTGGTGTTTTCATGTTACAAGTGTACGATGTGTACCTTTGTACATAAGTAGTTGAGCTGTTGTACATGCAACATTCAGAGAATGTAGACTCTGAGCACTCCGTAGCTAAGATGTACAAATCAACAGGTGAGCTCTCTTTTGCACAAATACTTGCACACATGCAGAAACAACTTGTGCCTGGGTTCGGTGTAATGTGCGAACAAGCCTGTGCACAAGGATAGTGCAGTCAGTGAACATGGCATGTGAATAACTGTGTAAGTACTCTTGTTAAATGAAGTGGGTGAACACCTCTTTAGACATTTCTTAGCGGGATTTCTGCAGAATTTGTCCTGTTGAAGCTGATGGAAAATGGGGTCCAGCTCTTCTGCCCTCACGGGACCTTCCACCCAGGCGAGAGAGTTCTGCAGGCACCACAAAACACCAGTTGATAAATGCTGACCTTTGAGAGGCTTCCACTGCGTTGGATTTTACGAAGGGTCTAGTAAAACCTGATTGATTCATTCATTAGCTAATGTTCGTACAACCCTTTGAAAATGTCGAGAGCCGTGGAGCCGTTAAGTGTTGTTATTGATTGGTCCCCCGTTCCGTTTCGCGCTGGCCCCATAAACGCGAGAACAAGGGGTCATTCCGCAGAGTTAATGGTGGGTGAATGGAAACAAGCCGTCAGAAATGCATGGGCGGCAAAAACGGACGTGTCGGAGGATGGATGTCGGGCATAGAAGCTCTGGTTGGGTTTGGGGACAAAGTCGAAGGGCTAACAGCTCCCTTTGGGGAGGTTTGGCCCAGAGGAGAGGAGACTGAGAGGAGAAACGATAGCCACCTTCAAATATCTCAAGGGCTGTCAGATGGAGGATGGAGCAAGCTTGTTTTCTCCTGCTCTGGAGGGTGGGACTCGAACCAGTGGCTTCAAGTTACAAGAAAGGAGATTCTGCCTAAACATCAGGAAGACCTTTCAGATGGTAAGAGTTGTTTGTCAGTGGAATAGACTCTTCTTCATTGGAGGCTTTTCAGCAGAGGATGGATGACCAGGGATGCTTGAGTTGGGATTTCTGTATGGCAGAGGGCTGGACTAGATCAGAGTAGAATGGTACCTTGGGTTAAGAACTTAATTCGTCCCGGAGGTCTGTTCTTAACCTGAAACTGTTCTTAACCTGAAGCACCACTTTAGCTAATGGGGCCTCCTGCTGCCGACACACCGCCATCATGTGATTCCTGTTCTCATCCTGAAGCAAAGTTCTTAACAGTGAGGTACTATTTCGGGGTTAGTGGCGTCTGTAACCTGAAGCGTCTGTAACCTGTACCACCGTAATTTGACATGGAACCTGCAGGCCACAGACTGCCTTGTTGCTCTGGAGGGGAGAGCAAGGCCAAAACTTGGCACCTGAGATACCTTCAATCTTAAGATTAGTGGTGCCTAACCCAGATTTGCGTATAAGCTAAACAAGCCATAGCTTAGGGCCCCACTCTCTTGGGGGCCCCAAAAAAATTTAAAGGGAAAAAAATGGATGTACATTTCCAAAATACAGTGGTACCTCAGGTTAAGAACTTAATTCGTTCTGGAGGCCCGTTCTTAACCTGAAACTGTTCTTAACCTGAGGTACCACTTTAGCTAATGGGGCCTCCCGCTGCTGGCACGCAATTTCTGTTCTCATTCTGAGGTAAAGTTCTTAACCCGAGGTACTATTTCTGGGTTAGCGGAGTCTGTAAACTGAAGCGTCTGTAACCTGAGGTACCACTGTGTAAGATAAAAAACAAATAAAATAAAACCTACATACAGCAACAGTGTTTTGTGTTGTGTAGGCTCCTATGATGTAAGTCATGGGCCCCGTCTGCTAGGCTGCTCCCTAAAATATCACTGGTTTGCTCATTTTTTTATATAGGGTGCCTACATTCTGCATGTGCAAACGGCTTTAGATGCCTATTAGGTCCATAAATTACCATATAGCATGTATTCAACACAAAAAACAGTGACAATTTGTTGTTGACAAAGGACAGCTAGACATATAAAGGGCCCCATTACCTTCATTAGCTTAGGGCCTCATCAAACCTAAATCTGGCCCTGGGGTAACCTATGGCCCTACCAATGTTTTTGGGCTCCAGTTCCCACCAGCCCCAGCCAGACTGGCCAACAGCCAATCCCTGGGCATAATCTCTTACTGTTTCCATCTCTTTCCGTTCTGCCAGCAGTGTGAGAACATCTGCTTAGCCTGAGACCGGATCTTAAACTAGACTAAAATACGTCTTTGTAACCGAATTACCACTTTAAGCCTGCCTGGACAAAGCTGCTGTATCTGTTACTCTTCAGCAAGTATTCTGAGTGAGTAAATGTTACTTTTATCTTTTACAAGACTTTTTGTCTGATTGTTGTTTAAAGGGGCAGAAAGGGGGGAAATGCAAGGAAAATGCAGTCCTGATTTGTTGTTGTTGTTGTTGTTTAGTCGTTTAGTCGTGTCCGACTCTTCGTGACCCCCTGGACCAGAGCACGCCAGGCACTCCTGTCTTCCACTGCCTCCCGCAGTTTGGTCAAACTCATGCTGGTAGCTTCGAGAACACTGTCCAACCATCTCGTCCTCTGTCGTCCCCTTCTCCTTGTGCCCTCCATCTTTCCCAACATCAGGGTCTTTTCCAGGGAGTCTTCTCTTCTCATGAGGTGGCCAAAGTATTGGAGCCTCAGCTTCAGGATCCGTCCTTCCATTGAGCACTCAGGGCTGATTTCCTTCAGAATGGATAGGTTTTATCTTCTTGCAGTCCATGGGACTCTCAAGAGTCTCCTCCAGCACCATAATTCAAAAGCATCAATTCTTTGGCGATCAGCCTTCTTTATGGTCCAGCTCTCACTTCCATACATCAATACAGTGGGACCTCGGGTTACATACGCTTCAAGTTACATACACTTCAGGTTACAGACTCCACTAACCTAGAAATAGTACCTCGGGTTAAGAACTTTGCTTCAGGACGAGAACACAAATCGTGCTCCGGCAGTGTGGTGGCAGCGGGAGGCCCCATTAGCTAAAGTGGTGCTTCAGGTTAAGAACAGTTTCAGGTTAAGAACGGACCTCCAGAACAAATTAAGTATTTAACCTGAGGTACCACTGCACTGGGAAAACCATAGCTTTAACTATACGGACCTTTGTCGGCAAGGTGATGTCTCTGCTTTGTAAGATGCTATCTAGGTTTGTCATTGCTTTTCTCCAAAGAAGCAGGTGTCTTTTAATTTCGTGGCTGCTGTCAGCATCTGCAGTGATCATGGAGCCCAAGAAAGTAAAATCTCTCACTGCCTCCATTTCTTCCCCTTCTATTTGCCAGGAGGTGATGGGCCCAGTCCTGATTACTTAAACAAACTAGCCTATCTCAGCTTCCTTTTAAACTCACAAGTGTGAAGAAGCAAGGATGATATTTAATAAATATATCCTCTCCTGGCAACTATTCACATCCCAACAATGTACGGCTGGTTTTCTTCCCAGCTGACTGACTCCTCGCTCTGTTCCTCCTCTCGGGAGAGAGGCAAAGAGCAGAGGAATCTGGCCTCTGGGAAATGCAAGAGATGTCCATACATACTACTGGGGTCATCTGAGCGAGGGCGGTGCAAGAAGATTTACTAGCACCGACTGCTCTTCCAGCAAAACCATCAGCAAGCGCAGGCCAAGGGAAGAACAAAAACGCCTTCAGCTTACAAACGGCTTCTTGGGAGACTTGGAAAGAGATTGGCTGCCTCAGCAGTTTTCTCCCCTCCGGCCGATTTCATTAAAAAATTGTGTCAAACATTTTACAGCTGGTGATTTTTAGGGAACTCTCCGCGGAGTCAGGAGGAGGTCAGAGACAAAAGCGAGAGCCTCAATCTCTCCTTCTCTGCCACCCCACACCCCCTCGACCTTTTCCCAGCCTGGGTAATTGGGACAGAGTTGGATGAAACCATCATTAAACTTTTTTTCTTCTTCCTCTCTGGGAGGGGGAAAAATGGGGAGAAGTTCTGCCATTAAGGAGGAGCGCCACGGTTTGCCGAACTGCTGCAATGTAAGACATTTCCTTCGAAGAGCAATATTCATGGAGGACCCTCTTTTCCTGATAATTATTATTTTTTATTTTTTTTTAAAAAATAGTGATTAAGGTCTCCCTAAGCAGCTCTAAATCTCCTCCCTGGAAATTGCCTTATGCAATCTAATTAGCTAATTCAATTAAACGATTGGGAGATATTAATTAGTCCATTTGTGCGCTGGAATTAATTATCAAATGAAAAAGAAGATAAGGAGGGAAGGGTGAAGGGAAACCCATTATTATTAATTTGCAGTTTTAAGTGTCCATCTGCTTTCGCTGGGGACCAACTTGCTTACCAGAGCCAACCAACGATCCCTTCATTTAAAGACCTATAGCTAATTGGATTCAGGCCCCATCTGCACACTCCACTATTACTTTAAACAGGCATGGCTTCCCCCAAAAGCACCCCAGGAACTGTAGCTTGCTAAGGAAGCCAAGAGTTGTTAGGAGACCCCTGCTCCCCTCATGGCGCTACAATTCCCAGAGCGGCTTAAGCTTTGAGGCGTCTTCCCAGGGAACCTCCCTGGGGTATGTGGGGCATTGGCCCCTGGAAGGCAGCCCAGGAGGGAATGCGGCTCCGAAAAAGCTTTTCTGCCCCTGCAGTAAGATCATTAAAGTATTACTGCATAAACAATTGCAAGCTGGAGGGTCCGCATTTAAGGTGTTCCAAAAAGCACATGCAACTTTCTGAAGCAGGAAAATAGATAATGCCTTGCTGGCTCACAGCATTTGCTGACTCAGATTCTGTGCAGTCGAAGGAAATATAAAGGTAAAGGTAAAGGGATCCCTGACCATTTGGTCCAGTCATGACTGACTCTGGGGTTGTGGCGTTCATCTCGCTTTATTGGCCGAGGGAGCCGGTGTACAGCTTCAGGGTCATGTGGCCAGCATGACTAAGTCGCTTCTGGTGAACCAGAGCAGTGCACAGAAACGCCGTTTACCTTCCCTCCGGAGTGGTACCTATTTATCTACTTGCACTTTTTATCTACTTGCGCCACAATTGACTGAATCAGAAATCCATAAGTATTGATTTATTGGGATTTATCAAAGTATTGCATCAGCATCGTTTGCCACTTTTATGTTGAAAATGAGGCATTTTGTAAGTAGAGAGGGGCAAGTGAGGACAAGGGCAAGTGAGGACAAGGGTCAATGAGGGTAAGTGAAGGCAATGCAAACAAACGTTTTCACAAACGACACTGAGAAATTGTGAAAAGAACAGGCGTATTCAGTATAGCTGGAAGAATCGCAAGAAAACAGAGCTAATTTGGTTTTAACTGGGACTCAGAACAATCTAAAAGTTCCCCTAAATCAGGGGTCTGCAACCCGCGGCTCCGGAGCCGCATGTGGCTCTTTTACACCTTTGCCGCGGCTCCGGGGTGGATACTAGCGAGGGGAGGAGGCACATTGTGTGCCCCGACACTCCCCACTGTGGCGGGCGCTGTACTGGCTGTGACGTCGCATGGGGGCGGTGCGTGCGTTAGCCACGCACCGTCCCAACGTCACCTTCCCGCCCACTGTCAGATCGCGGCTCCGGAGATATATTTGTTTTAAATGTCGCAATGGTTTTGCGGCTCCCAGTTCCCCCCCCCTTTGGAAACGGGTCCAAGTGGCTCTTTTTGTCTTAAAGGTTGCAGACCCCTGCCCTAAATATATCCAGGGCTTCTAACTCTGTGCTGATATCTCCCAGTTTTTTAAAAAAGTATTTTGTGCCAAGGTAGCCCACACTCTGTGCCCTGAAGAAACTAGGCTAATTCAGCAAAGGCCTTTGCAGACTTCTAATGACTGGAAGGAGCAAGGAATTACAGGTGTTATGTACTGAGTTGAATAGGATCCAAAATGCAGCAGTCTGATTGGTCCTAGAACAATAGGATCCAAAATGCAGCAGTTTGATTGGTCCTAGAACAATAGGATCCAAAATGCAGCAGTCTGATTGGTCCTAGAACAATGCAGCAGTATGATTGGTCTGCAGGAGCCACCCAATCCAGCTCCAGATGGAAGTGAATCCACAACCTGATTGGCTTACCGAAGAATTCCGGAATTAGCCAATCACATGCAACCCATTGTGTAAATAATGTATATAAAGCAGATACTTTGGGGGAACTTTCATTCCTCCTTACCACTATGAGCTGAATAAAGAGCATGAAATCCACTCTCGACTCCAAGTATATTTCAACAGGGTTTTCCTAATGATTGCCAATGTGCTTCATCTTCCGGTTCTGACCCCTCAGATCTCCCCAGGGGAGGCCGTTGACATTTTGTTGCCTGAGGCAATGGGTGAGGTGGTACCTCCCCAAATACCAAGCGGAGACTCTAGCTTGGCAACCTTATTATTCGAATGGCAGTGATAGAACAGCATCCTTCACTGCTCTTGAGACCAGGGGTGCAGGCCAGGCCATGTGTAGCACACAATCTGCTCTCTGCTCCACAGGAAACTGCCTTATACTCAGTGCCGGCCCACCCATGAGGCAAGGTGCGGCAACTGCCTCAGGCAGCAGGATCCATGGGGGCAGAACATCCCAATGTAGATCTTTATTCCCCTCCTTGTTCCTGATATAGAACTTCACTCACCCCTTCCCGGGCATGGAGGAGAGCACTATTTTTGTGGTTCGCTTCAGGCGCCAAAATGCCTTGGGCTGGCCTGCTAATACAGAGTCAGACCCTCAGGCCATTTAGCTCAGTCTACATGCCTCCTGCCTACGCATTGAATTTGGCCCACGAGACTAGGATCTGATCAGCATCTGGTCCATGGAGCCACAAAGGTTCCCAACCCCGGCTCCGCCTAACAGTAGAACCGGCCCTAGATTTGCTCACAGTACCCTCTCTGGCTTGGGCTGCTGTTGTTGTTTTGCTTCCTCAGAAACTTCCTTTGTTCTTTAAAAAAAAGAAGAATGCAAAGATCCCCAGGCATGCCACATTCCACCCTCAAAGAGGACATGATCACAGGATTAGAGATCACACACAGCCTCCTGCTGACCTCTTAAGCAAGAAACGCAGGGCAGCCTTGGCTCCCTGCCACCGCCACTTTCTCCTCACCTTCGGCGCCTGCTAAAAACATTCCTGTTTAGGCAAGTCTACCCAGATGCTTAGAAAGTTGAGGCCATTCTAATCCATTTTAGTATTTTTAACTTTTGTGCGTGTCCAATTCCGGGCACCACAATTTAAGAAGGATGTCAACAAGCTGGAACGTGCGCAGAGGAGGGCGACCAAGATGATCAAGGGTCTGGAAACCAAGCCTGATGAGGAATGGTTGAAGGAGCTGGGGATGTTTAGGCTGGAAAAGAGGAGATAGGATAGGCATCTTCAAATAACTGAAGGGCTGTCACATGGAAGAGGGAACAAGCTTGTTTTCTCCAGCTCTGGAGGGTAGGACTCGAACCCGTGGCTTCAAGTTACAAGAAAGGAGATTTCGACTAAACGCCAGGAAGAACTTTCTGGCAGCAAGAGCTGTTCAAATGTGGAACAGAGTCTTTCAGGTGGTTGTAGACTCTCCTTCCTTGGAGATTTTTAAGCAGGGGGTTGGAATAGATGACCTCCGGGGGTCCCTTCCAACTCTACAATTCTATGATTCTATGTTTTAAAGCATGGCTGTGATTTTTTCCCCCTTTCGTTCCCTTGCTTTATCTTTTCATACAGCACTTTGAAGTTGTTTTTATAGGAATATTTGCCTCTACACATTTGCCTCTACACAATCCAGCCTTGTACAGTCATACCTCGGGATGAATACGCTTCAGGTTAAGCATTTTCAGGTTGCGCTCTGCGGCGACCCGGAAGTAACTGAAAGCATTACTTCCGGGTTTCGCCGCTCACGCATGCGCAGACGCTCAAAATGACGTCACGTGCATGCACGGAAGCGGCAAAACGTGACCCGCGAACGCGCAGATGCACAGTCGCATGTTACGTTCGCTTCAGGATGCAAACGGGGCTCCAGAACAGATCCCGTTCGCATCCAGAGGTACCACTGTATATAAATTTTATGAAACAAACAAGCAAATAAAGCAAAAAAACAAGCAAGCAGATAAAGAGTGAAAGAATATACACAGTATATTTTAATAGTCGAAATGTACGCAGCATTTGACAAAAAGCAAGCCAGGGCTGATTCTGGAAAGGGCTGCGCAGATTCCCCACCCAATTTCTAATAATCAATTTCCTGCTCAATGTGTTCCACTTCCTGGCCCTATTTTCTTTCGGCCGAGAGCGAGAAAGAGGGCTTGTTTGTTCCAAGAGCACTTTGCCAGCTTCTCTCTTCCCGAACAGCGTGGCAGAATGTCAAGCCTTCGGCAAGCTGTCCAGGATCAACATGCGTTCCAGTTACTCTCGCCGCTGAGCCGCACACAAGCCAGTAAATTTAGCCCTTCCGTGGCACGGAGCCCTCAGCAGAGGTTCTTTCTGCAAACAGCAGCAGCAGCAACCACACAACAACACAAGTTTCCGTGTGCAGGCAACGTGCGAGGCAGCCAGATTTGAGCCAAGGCCTGGCTCGTCCATTCCTCCATCAGCAGAGCTTGCTGTGCACAAACGTGTTCATGCAAGGTCTCCCATATGTAGACTTGCACCACCTGGAGACAGGATCGCAAAGGAAACGGGGGTGAAATCAGAGAATCGCAGGGTGCTCGAGTTGGCAGGGACCCCCAGAGGCTATCTAGCTCAACCCCCACAATGCAGGAGTCCCTTGTGGAATCCTGCAGGCCCTCCAAAAGCCAACGAGATGCCTCCATTTTCAACATTCAGCTTCTGAGTGTGAGCCGTGCAACCGTTCAGTATACCTGAAGGAGCGTCTCCATCCCCATCGTTCTGCCCGGACACTGAGGTCCAGCGCCGAGGGCCTTCTGGCGGTTCCCTCATTGCGAGAAGCCAAGTTACAGGGAACCAGGCAGAGGGCCTTCTCAGTAGTGGCACCTGCCCTGTGTAACGCCCTCCCACCAGATGTCAAAGAGAAAAACAACTACCAAAATTTTAGAAGACATCTGAAGGCAGCCCTGTTTAGGGAAGCTTTTAATGTTTAATAGGTTATTGTATTTTAGTGTTTTGTTGGAAGCCGTCCAGAGTGGCTGGGGAAACCCAGCCAGGTGGGCGGGGTATAAATAATAAATTATTATTATTATTATTAACGTTTTTTTGCTCCGGAATGCAACACTTGGCTTCATTAGCGGTCAGCACCCTCTCCTGCTGCCCAGGAGACCAGGGTTCGAATCCTGTTCCTTTTGAGGAAGGACCACAGTTCAGTGGCAAGCTGCACACTTTCCCGAGTTCACGTTTTGACGCTTGTGATTTTCTCCCTTTCCATCCTGGAAAAAAGGTGGGATGTTAACCGGATACAAAATGAAAAATAAAACACATTTTCTATTTAGGAATCTTGATAACCTTCCTTCCTTGTAAGGTACTGGAATGGTAAAGGAACTCTTCCTGTCTCTGAAGCGGATCTGTTGAGCCACACACACACAAATCCTATCCCCTGTGTGTGGAAGTTCAAAGGAAAGTAACCTCGCTGACTCACAGACCACAGGATGGAGAGCTAGCTCTGGATTAGTCATCCCCCCCATTGATGAGTAATGTGCAACATCTGTGGTGCATATTTATGGCACTTTTAGCACTGGGCATTCTAGTGGAAAGAGGCTGCTGTTTGTTGGGTGTAACTATGGACAGAGGAAGCATTGACAGGAACCGAGAAATCCAGGACTACAACTCCTTCTACCTCTCCCTGGGCTCCCAAACTGCTCCACCTTTTAGCACTGAGGGGGAAATAGATGCGCCATCTTTGCGGGTCCTTTTCTCTGCCAAAACAAGAACACTGTGAAGCCCAGAGAAAGGGAAGAATTTAGCTGCTCGCTTATCACGTAGGGGTTCCTTTGCATCTGCAATCTTTTTCTGATTAGACAGAGGGATAGTGACTGGTTGAGACCAGCGCTGTGCAGGTAAAACATAGGTAGGCAAACTAAGGCCTGGGGGCCGGATCCGGCCCAATCATCTTCTAAATCCGGCCCACAGACGGTCCGGGAATCAGTCTGTTTTCACATGAATAGAATGTGTCCTTTTATTTAAAATACATCCCTGGTTATTTGTGGGGCATAGGAATTCATTCATTATTTTTCAAAATATAGTCCGCCCCCCCCCCCCAATTCTGAGGGACAGTGGACTGGCCCCCTGCTGGAAAAGTTTGCTAACCCCTGAGGTAAAACGACAATGGAGGTCTCTGACCCAGAGAGTCGACAGCAAAGAAAAGATGGCAAAGGTAGATGAGGAGAGAGATAGGATTAGGTTTGGGGTGAGAGAAGGACAGGGAGGTTGAAGGCAAAGGTATTATAGGGGAGGAGGGTTTTAAGCCACAGCAATGCTGGTGATGAGAGGTCAAGTATAGTAAGTATCACCAACCGCTGCTGGGAGAAACCCAGCAGTTCTAGTGCCGGCCAGATCATTGGAGGGGGGGGGGGGCATTGTTAAAGACTACCTATGGCCTCCGTGCATATAAAATGCTCTCCCCGTCACCACCCTTGTCATCCTTTTGGGGTGTAATTTCCCCCTCCCCTCCGGGAATTTGGGCAGCACCAGTGGTATTGCACAATTCATCAAGTTTTGCAATACAACAGTAACAACACATTGCCTCAGGGAAGCAATGTACAGTGGTACCTCGGGTTACAGACGCTTCAGGTTACAGACTCCGCTAAACCAGAAATAGTACCTCGGGTTAAGAACTTTGCTTCAGGATGAGAACAGAAATCGTGCAGCGGCAGCAGGAGGCCCCATTAGCTAAAGTGGTACCTCAGGTTAAGAACAGTTTCAGGTTAAGAACAGACCTCCAGAATGAATTAAGTTCTTAACCCGAGGTACCACTGTATAAAGTTCACCAAACCTAAAGGGAAAGGTGAGCGTTTTGACCATGGGTAGGCAAACTAAGGCCCGGGGGCCGGATGCAGCCCAACTGCCTTCTCAATTCAGCCCGCAGACGGTCCGGGAATCAGTGTGTTTTTACACGAGTAGAATGTGTCCTTTTAATTAAAATGCATCTCTGGGTTATTTGTGGGGCGTAGGAATTCGTTCATCCACCCCCCCAAAAAAATATAGTCTGGCCCACCACATGGTCTGAGGGACGGTGGACCGGCCCATGGCTGAAAAAGGTTGCTGACCCCTGGTTTTGACACTGCCAGAAATGACACCAGGGTGTGGTGGGGTACGGTTTCCGCCCAGCACGATCCCAAAGTGGTAAGAGTAAATTCACAGGAGGAAGGTTCAGCATGCTCAGTGTGTCAGCCATGAGATCACTTTGACCAGCTGGCCTTAGCTTCTTGTTAAACGCTGCTCTTAATTACTTCCACTTGAAGCTCTTTACTATGAACTGAACCCTATTATTGGTTTTCCCCTTTGATGTAGAAATGAACAAGCCCAACAACCCAACCCAAGTAGGTCTTTCTTTTCTTTTGGATCTGGCTAATTTGTGCCCTTTTATTTCTATTTTTTTTAAGGAACCCTCCGAAACTTGCATTTGCAGCAAAGAGTTCCAGAATTGGGCTGCGATCCTAAGCACGCTTACAAGGGAGGGCTGGTACCACAGAGCTCAGTGGCAATTACTTCAAAGTATTATTATTATTAAAATTCATACACAGCCCTTCATCCGTAGATCTCAGGGCAATTCACAACATAAAAGCACAAGATAAAAAAACCCCCACAAAATACACAATGTAACACAAAATACACAATAAAAGCAAAAACAAATCACTAACTCCACCTGCTCCCACAAATGCATTTTAAGGGTATAGGATGGTGCCAAACGTCTTCCTTTGGACCACATCAGCGAGGGCTCTCAGGGTCATCTAGTCCAACCCCGGGCCAAGCAGGAATTTAACTGAAATTCCTGCATTGCAGGGTGTTGGACTAGATGACGCTCAAAGTGCATTCCGACTCTACAATTCTACGATTTTATGATTCTATGTATGCACTGTCCAGGCTTGCTTCTCAATGTCACTTGGGTGATGCATAATACAGCAGTTCAGCATCCTAAAAAGCAGAGACATCACCTTGCCAACAAAGGTCCGTATAGTTAAAGCTCTGGTTTTCCCAGTAGTGATATATGGAAGTGAGAGCTGGACCATAAAGAAGGCTGATCACCGAAGAATGGATGCTTTTGAATTATGGTGCTGGAGGAGACTCTTGAGAGTCCCATGGACTGCAAGAAGATCAAACCTCTCCATTCTGAAGGAAATCAGCCCTGAGTGCTCACTGGAAGGACAGATCCTGAAGCTGAGGCTCCAATACTTTGGCCACCTCATGAGAAGAGAAGACTCCCTGGAAAAGACCCTGATGTTGGGAAAGATGGAGGGCACAAGGAGAAGGGGATGACAGAGGACAAGATGGTTGGACAGTGTTCTCAGAGCTACAAACATGAGTCTGAACAAACTGCGGGAGGCAGTGGAAGACAGGAGTGCCTGGCGTGCTCTGGTCCAGGGGGTCACGAAGAGTCGGACACGACTAAACGACTAAACAACAACAATGTATATGCACTGTCCATGCTTGCTCCTCAATGTCACTTTGGTGCGGCATAATGCAGCGGTTTGACTTCACCCCACGAGGCATACTCCATTGTCTCCGGAGACCATAAAAAGAAAAGAACCAGAACAAAAAATGCTAGCCAAAAACCCAGCCTAGAGGCCGCTAAGACCCAGAGGGATCCCCTGCGCACAGCTCAGCAGCTGAGCAGAAGTCCTGTGCAAAGAGAGACAGAGAGAGAGATCGGGTTTCTGGCGGCTCTCTCCCTCACATGCCCAGCAACGGGCCCGTTTGGCCTCAGGCAGCCGCGCACGGGGAGCCTCCGGGGCTGCGCGCGCAGCCCGAGCCCGTCCTGCCCTTGGCCACCCAATGGCAGCGGCCGGCGGAGCGGACCTGCCTCCCCGCGCGGGAGAGGACGCTCGTCGCGCCACGTGACCCGGCGCCGCTCCCACGGATTGTGGAAGCTTCCCCGCGCGGACACGGGTGGGAGGGGCGCGATGGAAAAGCGATGGACCGGCAGCGCTGAGACCGAACCGGATTGGAGGCAGCTGCCAATCTAGATCGCCCCATTTCCTCGGGGTTTGGGGTTTTTTTTTTGCGGGGGGTTGGGCGACCCCATGCTGAGAAGCAGCGAAAGTGAAAACTCCTTTAATTGCTCTGTGTGCAAACACGGCGGTTCTCGCAGTTCGGTTGGATCCATGCTGCGATTGTAGATGGAAACTTGGGAGAGACAGGCCCGTTCTAAGTACATTTAATAACAACAACAACAACAACTTGGGTGAGACAGATATGATGATGATGATGATGATAATAATAATTAATAATAATAATTAATAATAATTAATAATAACTTGGGAGAGACAGGCCCGTTCTAAGTACATTTAATAATAATAATAATGAGAACAACAACTTGAGAGAGACAGATAATAATAATAAGAATAATAAGAATAATAAGAATAATATAGCAGAGGCAATCTGAACACCAGAGGGCCGGCTAGTTCAGCACCCCGTTTCCCGCAATGGCGCTTTCAGATGCCGACGAGTTTTTCGGTTACATGACTCCTCTCTCTGTGTCCATCAAGTGGTCTACTACGCAATTCCCTTGCAATTCCCTCTCCCGTTTACACCTCCTTTCCCCGCCTCCTCCATTCATTCCTCCTCCAGCTGCTTTAACGAGCTTCGGAAAGTGAATTACGCTGGCCTCGTTTCCAAGAAATCCTGTGTTTATGAGCAGCTTTGGCTGTCTCCGCGCGGATCGCCTGGGTTGTTTTTGGGGAGAGTCCCAGCGCGAGACAGAACAAAAGGAATGTGTTGCACTTTGATGGAAGTGTGTAAAGGGATCGGAGAACTTGCTGCTCCGGTGCCCCCTGCTGCTAATCGTGTGAATGGCAGCGAGACTTTGCTGGGTCAAGCGGGAGGGAGGCCTGGATTTTATAAAAAGGTAAAGGACCCCTGACAGTTAAGTCCAGTTGCGAACAACTCTGGGGTTGCGGTGCTCATCTCGCTTTACTGGCTGAGGGAGCCGGCGTTTGTCCGCAGTTTTTCCGGGTCATGTGGCCAGCATGACTAAGCCGCTTCTGGCGAAACCAGAGCAGTGCACAGAAACGCCATTTATCTTCCCGCCGGAGCGGTACCTATTTATCTACTTGCACTTTGACGTGCTTTTGAACTGCTGGGTTGGCAGGAGCAGGGACCAAGCAACAGGAGCTCACCCCGTCCCGGGGATTCAAACCACCAACCTTCCAATCAGCAAGCACTAGGCTCAATGGTTTAGACCACAGCGCCACCCACATCCCGTGTCTAGATTTTATAGGCTCTCTCAATTTCCCCCTCTCTTCAATGTACTTTTACAGTGTGCAAGAGCTACACGGGCCCACTCACCGTGTGGCAAAGGTAAAGGGACCCCTGACCATTAGGTCCAGTCGTGGCCAACTCGGGTTGTGGCGCTCATCTCGCTTTATTGGCCGAGGGAGCCGGCGTACAGCTTCCGGGTCATGTGGCCAGCATGACTAAGCCGCTTCTGGCAAACCAGAGCAGCACACGGAAACGCTGTTTACCTTCCCGCCGGAGTAGTACCTATTTATCTACTTGCACTTTGACGTGCTTTCAAACTGCTAGGTGGGCAGGAGCAGGGACCAAGCAACAGGAGCTCACCCCGTTGCAGGGATTCGAACCGCCGACCTTCATTTTTGGAATCGCTTTTAAAAATAATCCACCTGCAGCGTGTGATTTAAAACAACAACAACACACTCTGTGGCATGAGAGACAGAAACATATTAAATAGCTGTGATTCCTGCGTTGAAGGGAGGGCTGGACTAGATGACCAAAAGTCCCTTCTAACTCTACAATACTATGATTCTATGATACCTCTGTTGGCCTCGTGTTCCCTGAGGGAGTGGGAGCAAAACGCTTCTAGAAACAGAATGGATCTTCCAGAAAGAGCTCAGAGTGCGCTAAGACTTCAGAGGCCCATACTGAGCTTAGCAAGACAGTTCAAGAAACAACCCTAGAAAATCTAGCCAGACAAGCGATTTCCTACGCATTGTATAAGTTTTGCCGCATAAGGATTTGCTCTATCATGGATACTTTAGCTGAGATTCCTGCACTGAAGTGGGTTGGACTAGATGACCCTTGGGTCCCTTCCAACTCTTAAGATTCATCCAGAGCAGGAACTGGTTCCCATGCGCAGGGAACTGCGTGGGGATGCATACACACGGAAAGGTGTCCTGTGTTGTTGTTGTTTAGTCGTTTAGTCATTTCCGACTCTTCATGACCCCATGGACCAGAGCACGCCAGGCACTTCTGTCTTCCACTGCCTCCCGCAGTTTGGTCAGACTCATGCTGGTAGCTTCGAGACCAGTGTCCAACCATCTCGTCCTCTGTTGTCCCCTTCTCCTTGTGCCCTCCATCTTTCCCAACATCAGGGTCTTTTCCAGGGAGTCTTCTCTTCTCATGAGGTGGCCAAAGTATTGGAGCCTCAGCTTCAGGATCTGTCCTTCCAGTGAGCACTCAGGGCTGATTTCCTTCAGAATGGAGAGGTTTGATCTTCTTGCAGTCCATGGGACTCTCAAGAGTCTCCTCCAGCACCATAATTCAAAAGCATCAATTCTTCAGCGATCAGCCTTCTTTATGGTCCAGCTCTCACTTCCATACATCACTTCTGGGGGGAAAAGTATCCTGCACACATCTAAATGGGGGGAGTGTTATTGGGTTGTTGTTTTTATTTTGATTATATATATTGTGGTTTTATATTTTGAGTTTGTTCTGTGAACCGCCCTGAGACCTCCGGGTATAGGGCGGTATATAAATTAAATTAATAAAAAAAAAAATAAACAAATGAAGGTCTAGCTCCAGATCAGCAGCGCAGCAGTTCTAATGTAACACTCTTCCCCCAAGTCGTATGCCTCTTCCCTTCCTGTCAATGCCTATGTAACAAAATAAACCGACTGTTTCTTCACTAGAGGATAGGGTGCGTTCAGCACTCCAAAAATGCATTGTAATATATTTGAGGGTGGACTAGATGGGTTTTGGGTTCCCCTCCAAACCTGCTATTTTTAAGCCGACTGCAAAAAGAGGCCAACCCCCCCCCCCATATTAATTAAGTGAATTGCTTAACCAGATCTGCTAAGTATCTGCTTTGTTATGTAAGCCTGGGCCAAAGCATTGCTGTGGAAACTAAATAGCTGGAAACGCTTCTGGGAATAAGCTGGAGAAGGTGTCAGCCTGTGTCTGAATGCTGGAGGGAGAACAAGAGGCAGTGATTTTTGGAACTCAGTTGGAACTCAGTTGGAAAGACGATGTGTAAATGCAGTCCCATGCCATTGGAAATAAACCTTATATCACATCACAGTCTCAAGTGACCTTCATTCCAAGGAAACGAAACCCAAAGTATGTACTGGAATTCCTGAACTCTCTCCCTCCTGCATATACTTTGCCGAGAACTATGGAATTCTGCAACTTGTATAAGTTTTGCAAAGCATAGGAATTAGCATATATTTGCATAAAGTGTGCTAATGATAGGGGTGTTCCTTCCTAACCTCCAGAAATCTCGCCAGGTTCTCATTTCCCCTTTTCTGGTTGTAGCAAGCAGGAGCCATATACTTTGAAGCTTATATTGTCTGACAGCAGCCACTGTGCTGTAGTGGTTAGAGTGTCAGACTGGGACCTGGGAGACGGGTTCAAATCCCCACTTGGCTAGTCACTGCTAGCCTAACTTACCTCACAGGGTTGTTGGGAAGGTAAAATGATGAGACGGAGAGAGTCCCTTGAAGGAAAGACTGAGGCCGTTTAGGGCTTTAAAGGTCAACACTAACACTTTGAATTGTACTCGGAAACGTACTGGGAGCCAATGAAGATCTTTCAGGACCGGTGTTATATAGTCTCGGCGGCCGTCACCAGTCTAGCTGCCGCATTCTGGATTAGTTGTACAGTGGTACCTCTGGATGCGAATGGGATCCATTCCGGAGCCCCGTTGGCATCCTGAGCAGAATGCAACCCGCGTCTGCATGTGCGCGGATCATGATTCGCCGCTTCTGCGCATGCGCGTGACATCATTTTTGAGCGTCTGCGCATGCACGGGCAGCGAAACCGGGAAGTAACATGCTCCATTACTTCCCGGTCACTGCGGAACACAACCTGAAAATGCTCAACCTGAAGCTACTTTGTCCTGAGGTACGACTGTAGTTTCCGGGTCACCTGCAAAGGTAATCCCACGTAGAGCACATTGCAGTAGTCCAAGAGGGAGATAAACAGAGCTGATAAAATGAGGAGGGGGGGGGCAGAAACCATGTATGGCGCTTTGAGCTCCTCCCCATAGCTCAGCCTGTAGAGTCTGAGACACTTAATCTCATGGCCGTGGGTTCGAGCCCTACATTGCGCAAAAGATTCCTACATTCCAGGGGTTGGACTAGATGATCCTCAAGGTCCCTTCCATAGAATCCTTTGATTCTATGATCTGCTTGGCCACTCTGAGAACAGGCTGCTGGACTAAGAAGGGTCACTGGTCTGGTGATCCAGTAGGTCTCTTCTTAAGTTCTCCCGTCACTCCATCCCAATTTTCCCCAGTTGGGAAAAACCTATTTTAGACTTTGCAGCCATTAATATGCTTTTTAAAACAACAACAACCAATGCCCAAATCTTTCTTTCCCCCTTTCTAAATGTCGCCACACTCCTGTTGCAGAAAGGGAAACGACTGCAGATCTCGCGGGCCGCTAATTTAATGCCTATAATTTCTCACGGACAGTGGCGTACTAATGGACAATAAAAACCGCTACCTGATTTCAGACCAGGCAAGTTCAGATGGCTGCTGCAGTCAGTCATACTTTATTATGAAATTGTTTGCTGCCTTCGGCCGATGTGTTCATTCAGAGCTTTTAAGTCAGGCTGGCGGGAGTTAAGTGCAGCTGCGATTCACCCCAATCTGTTCCTGCCAACAGAGCTGGGTGGCGGATCGTCGGAAGGTCAGAGTTCAACAGGGCAAAAAGGCGGCTAGTTTGTATGTAACACGAACCCTAAAGGCTGCCAGAAATAGGGATGACACAGCTTTAAGAGAGAATGCTGGAATGCTGATACACACACAAAGAGAGAGAGAGAGATTTCATTGGGACCTGTAGCAGAGAGAGCATGAGGCTCAGACCCTCACACTAATATTTCAACCAGATGTCTGCTGGCGGTGAATTCGCTTTGACTTTGAATGTGCACCGAAGTACACAAAACAGCCACCTCCAAGATCAGAGGAATACCGGTTGCTGGAGAAGACCTGGGCTTCTCAGAAGCATCTGATGGGTTGCTGTGGGAAACACGATGTCAGATTAGACAGGCCTTTGGACCGAACCAGCAGGGCCCTTCTTACGTTGTTGGCAGTCACTGTACTCCAGAAGCACGCCCAATTTCATGGTTGGCAGGCATACTTTTTCTTCTCCAAGATCCATCAGGCAGGGCGGCGGCGGCGGCAGGGAGTTCTGCAAAGCTTTATCAGCTGCGCATAGCTCTGATTGGCTAGTAGCCGTGACTTTGCAATCCTTCCCCAGGCCAGCTTTACACTATGTGTGCTTCAAAGGTGGCAGCGGGGGGATGTTGAATGATAATGAAATGTCAATGTGGTCTTTTTTATTTCCTTTTTGTTTTAAGACTGAAGACCGACATGAAACACAGGGAGGGATGGCAGACTAAAGATTCCATCAGCGCTAGAGACAATGATAGTTATAGCTGCCTACGACAAAGTGAAACCTGGTGGAAGCCACACTCTCACCTTATGGGAAAAGAGTGGAAAATCAGTGACTACTTTTTATTAGGTACATTTGGAGACTCCTTGAAGTACCAAATTGCGGGTGTCTTGATGGCTTGGGCAAGGTAAAGGTAAAGGGACCCCTGACCGTTAGGTCCAGTCGTGGCTGACTCTGGGGTTGCGGCGCTCATCTCGCTTTATTGGCCAAGGGAGCCGGCGTACAGCTTCCGGGTCATGTGGCCAGCATGACTATGCCGCTTCTGGCGAACCAGAGCAGCGCACGGAAACGCCGTTTACCTTCCCACTGGAGCGGCACTTGACGTGCTTTCGAACTGCTAGGTTGGCAGGAGCAGGGACTGAGCAACGGGAGCTCACCCCGTCGCGGGGATTCGAACCACCGACCTTCTGATCGGCAATCCTAGGCTCTGTGGTTTAACCCACAGCGCCACCCATGTCCCACGATGGCTTGGGTACTGGTGCAGAAATAGATTGGGTTCCCCATTGTTTTCCCTGTGTGTGCATTTGTGTGACACGTCTGCGATTGTTTCAAGGTGAATGCTGTGAACTTAGCTTTCCAGAGGCGGGGAGGAGGTAGTAATCAAGCTGGAACGCGGCATGCTCAAAAGAGGCCAGAGTTCTTTGGCCGCGTGCCCAGTGATATTCCAGAGTTGACTGCTCCTAGCAACCAGTCTCCCAGAAGCATGCTTTCTCTCTCTCTCTCTCTCTAAATATAAATATATATAACTATGTATACAGTGATGTCACGGTCACCACGGCAACTATCAGCTGGAGAAACTATTGCATTTTCGGCTGCTAAGGAACCAGGGAAGCCAAATGGCCCCAGACTGAAATATTTCTCAGAGAGAAAGAGCTTGTTATGCGGCTCACATACGTTTGCCAGGAGGTGCACGCTGCAGTGCCTTTTGCTGATGGAACCATTCTTCATGGAGTGCATTGGGGGGGCTGCACTCCCCCCCTCTTTTCCCCTCCCTCCCTCCTTCCCTCCCTCCTTCTCTCTCCACCAGCACAGTCGCCTTGGCTGCTGTTCCCGGGCAACTGCTGTCATGCCCCTCTCGAGGGCTCCGCTGTAAGAAATTAATATCACAATTAATTAATCCCCAGCTCCTCGCAGGCAGCCCCGGCACTCTCGCGTCGGCGCAAGTTTGGGGAGAGAGACAGGGGGAGGAGCCCATCTGTCACTCGCCGACAAGTTTTGGCGTTGGGAAACAGGAGCCGTTCGGCAACAGAGGCCTTTGATCCTCCGCACACACGGCGGCAACGAGGATTAAACGTAATTGTCGGTTCCACAGAGGGTGTGTGAGCCTGTCTTCCAAGAAAGGCATCTAGGCTAGGGGTGGGGGGGTGGGGAGAACAAGTCTCCATGTGGATCCCTTCCAGTCGGGATTCAGGCCTCACCATGGGACTGAAACTGCCTTGGTTGCACTGATCGATGATCTCCGGCGGGCTAGGGACAAAGGTGAGAGCTGTTTCCTAGTCCTCCTGGATCTCTCAGCAGCTTTTAACACCATCGACCATAACATCCTTCTGGACCGTCTAGAGGGGCTGGGAGCTGGGGGCACTGTTATACAGTGGTTCCGCTCCTTCCTCCTGGGCCGTGTTCAGAAAGTGGTGGGGGGGGATGAGTGTTCAGACCCCTGGGCTCTCACTTGTGGGGTGCCTCAGGGTTCTGTCCTCTCCTTCATGCTTTTCAACATCTACATGCAGCCGCTGGGAGAGATCATCGGGGTTTGGGCTGGGTGTACACCAGTATGTGGATGATACCCAGCTCTAGCTCTCTTTCAAATCAGAACCAGTGAAGGCAGTGAAGGTCCTGTGTGAGTGCCTGGAGGTGGTTGGAGGATGGATGGCGGCTAACAGATTGAGGTTGAATCCTGACAAGACAGAAGTACTGTTTTTGGGGGACAGGAGGCGGGCAGGTGTGGAGGATTCCCTGGTCCTGAATGGGGTAACTGCCCCTGAAGGACCAGGTGCGCAGCCTGGGAGTCATTCTGGACTTATACCCCGCCCATCTGGCTGGGTTTCCCCAGCCACTCTGGGCAGCTTCCAATCAAGTGTTAAAAACAATACAGCATTAAATATTTAAAGCTTCCCTAAACAGGGCTGCCTTCAGATGTCTTTTAAAGAGAAGATAGCTGCTTAGTTCCTTCACATCTGAAGGGAGGGCGTTCCACAGGGCAGCCTCCACTACCGAGAAGGCCCTCTGTCCGGTTCCCTGTAACCTCACTTCTCGCAATGAGGGAACCGCCAGAAGGCCCTCGGCGCTGGACCTCAGTGTCCAGGCTGAACGATGGGGGTGGAGACGCTCCTTCAGGTATACAGGACCGAGGCCGTTTAGGGCTTTCAAGGTCAGCACCAACACTTTGAATTGTGCTTGGAAACGTACTGGGAGCCAATGCAGATCTCTCAGGACCAGTGTTGAGTCATGACTACCACTGAAGGACACAAGCAAAACCCAAGCAAAGCCTGAAGAGGGGACAGTGGCGAGTCCATGTGTGGTGTGGCTGGCAAGAACGCATGTGGTCTTGGGAGAGTCCCAAGAGCTAGATACAGAGGCCTGGCGGGCCACATTGGACCTCTGATCTTGGAGTTCCCCATCCCTGAGTTAGAGAATCAGGCTAGGGAACCCCAGATTCAGATCCCCACTTAGGCCCGCAATGGAAAGAGGATAAGATGCCGACAAAGGCGGTCTGGCAGATGAAACTACTTGACTATGCAGAGATGGCTAGACTGACTGGGAAAATCTGGAATCAGGAGGACCAGAGCTTCAATAGAGAATGGGATAAATATAGATTGTATTTGAAAGAACACTGTAAACACTTGAAATCTTTGGCAGGCTTCGAATAACTCTTGCAATGTTGCAGAGACTTTGGATACATCGGAGGACTATCATTTGGAGGACCCATAATATGCAGTTGATTAAGATATTTAAAGGACCCATGGAGGGGAAGAGGGAAGTCTTAAGATTCGGAAAAATCTTGTGCTATTTCAAAATTTAATTGTGTTAAGTGTGTGATTTATTTTTTAAAACCAAGAAAAAATTATTTCAGAAACGAAACGAAAAACAGATCCCCACTAACTATGAAGTCCCTACACTCTCCTGCACAGGACTGTTGTGAGGGTTTTTTAAGATAAGTGAGCAAGGGAGGAAAACTGCATTTACACATCTCTTCCAGCATCCCACTGATCAAAATCAGGATGCTCATTTTTTGGTCCCAAGCTCTCACTGGAGCCAGCCAACTTGTGCCAGAGCACCGGACCAATAAATGAGACATTCCAGGATCCAATTAGAAGCCGGATGGAATCTGTAATTCAGGGATGTCCTGCTCAAATCAGGTTAAGGAGTACACACCTTTTCAGGAAAGGCAGGATATAATAAATGTGCTAAATAAAGCAAAATAAATAAATATAGGATCCCAGCACGCCAGGTCACCCTAAGAAGAGGAGGAAGAGCAGGCAGGTGTCACGATGCCAGTTAAAATTTGGGAAGGAGGTTGTTTCGATGGCATTAACACATCAGAGTCCTTGGGTGCCTGCATCGCACAACTCTGAATGTGCGAGGAATAAGAAGGCTGAAGCTGTACAACGATGGCCCTTTGAGCTGCCTCGCCTCCCCCCTCGCCGGCTTCTTCCCCAAGACGCAGAGAAAGCGCTCGCGACCTTTCCTTCGCTACACAGAGATCAGGTCTGAAGATAACTTTGAGAAGTTGCCTCTAATCTGCACAACGGCTCCGTGTTGAAGTGCTGAGGTGGTGGGAAAATAATAGATACTTCTATTTCCACCGAGATGGGCCAGATAAGGGCTGGGGAAGGGGGAAAGGGCGTCTGGATAAGAATCTGTGGTTGTTTGTCTGCAGCGCAGCAGAAAGTCAGAGAAAAAACACCGCCAGGGCTTCAAAAGTCACTTCCCCCAACCTCCCGTCTTAGATTTGATTCAAACGTTCAGGAAGTATGTGTGGTACAGTCCTCTCAGGGAGCTGCTTTGCACCTCAGAGCCGCTGCTAATCTTGATATTTACTTTATATCTCTCTGCCTGTTGTTTTGTGGTTGCCTCCAGCATTGGTGCTGGCTATTTGTAGTGGAGCAAGGGTTTTTTTTCAGTACCAGGGGTGGTATGATTCGCTTGTCTGGAGCGCTGGGTGAGAGGGTGACTGTTATGTACTGAGTTGAATAGGATCCCAAATGCAGCAGTCTAATTGGTCCTAGAACAATAGGATCCAAAATACAGCAGTCTGATTGGTCCTAGAACAATAGGATCCAAAATACAGCAGTCTGATTGGTCCTAGAACAATAGGATTCAGAATGCAGCAGTATGATTGGTCCGCAGGAGCCACCCAATCCAGCTCCAGGTGGAAGTGAATCCGCAATCTGATTGGCCTACAGGAGAATCCCGGAATCAGCCAATCCAACCACGTGCAGCCCATTGTGTAAATAATGTATATAAAGCAGATATTTTGGGGGGAATTTTCATTCCTTACTACTGTGAGCTGAATGAAGAGCATGAAATCCACACTCGACTCTGAGTATATTTCAGTGAGAATAGATCTGGCTGGTTGGCAGGATCTTTATCTCCCTCACCCACCCACCCGCCAAGCACCTAATTTCACATTGGACAAGAGGGACCACGCTTTTGTCCGGGCCAACAATCAGGTGAACTTTGAGGGCTTGCAAAACAGTGTGTCTCTGAAAATCAGCTACTGTCGGGACTTGCAAAACACTAGGCAAACAAACCCTTACATTTAGGCTTGCATGGTGCCACAGTAGTAGCATGGGGATGTGCTAAAGAGCACAGTGGTACCTCGGGTTACATACGCTTCAGGTTACATACGCTTCAGGATACAGACTCTGCTAACCCAGAAATAGTGCTTCAGGTTAAGAACTTTGCTTCAGGATGAGAACAGAAATTGTGCCCCGGCGGCGGCAGCGGGAGTCCCATTAGCTAAAGTGATGCTTCAGGTTAAGAACTGTTTCAGGTTAAGTACAGACCTCCGGAACGAATTAAGTACTTAACCCGAGGTACCACTGTATATGAAAAAAACATTGTTCTGGAGTAAGCATATCGGTATGTAATGAATGATGCTTTGCAGGGTTAAAGAAAAAGAAAAATGGTGTAAAAAGTATAAAGATAGAAGTAATCTACATTAAACAACAATTTAGAAAGAGTAGAATTTTTGAGGTCTTAGAACAAAGGACGGAAATCAATGTGTGTATATGTATGTAATGACTAGATTAGAATGAAGATATGGTTTTATTTGTAGATGTGTGCTTTTTTGTCCCCCCCCCCCTTTTTGTGTGTTCTGTTTTTCTTTCTTGTTTGTATAGTTTTATTTTGGATTCAATGTTTGTAAATTTTGTTGTAATTTTCCATTGACAATAAAATCTATTTTTTTTAAAAAAAAATAATAAGTAGCATCTGGAGACCCACAGGTTGAGAAAGGCTGGATTAGAGGCAAGATCTGTACTGAGTTCTGTGCAGTGGCGTAGCATGGGTTGTCAGCACCCGGGGCAAGGCAAGAAATTTGCGCCCCCTAACCCGTGGATTTGCGCCCCCTAACCCGTGGATTTGTGCCCCCTAACCTGTGGATTTGCCCTAACCCCAGATGTTGCGCCCGGTGCGGCCAGCCCCCCCTGCACCCCCCACGCTACGCCACTGGTTCTGTGTAAGATTTAAAACCACTTCTCCGCCCAGTTTGGGCACTGGCCACAGCCTCCACTGGTACGGGAGCCCTAGACGGTTGCCCTGATGGAAATGTGGATATCGTTTTAGGGATTAGGGATTGGTTACAGGTTTGAGGGTATTGGCGGTGAGCTTGGGCTCCAGTGGCGGTTAGGCATTGGTAGGGGTACTGTTTTATTGTTATGCAGATGAGGGGGGGGAAGGAGCGCCATCACCTTCCCCCAAATAAAGGGTAGTCCGGTAAAGGATTCCGGGGGGCGTGGCCTTGTCCTAAGCCTAAGGAGGTGTGGGCACGCCCCCATGCAGTGACCCCGGGGGGGGGGGGCTAGTTGACATGCCTCAGCAGGACTCCTCCCACTGGTGGTTAACCCTCACCGGCCTTCAAGCATGCAGCCTGAAGCCGGTTAGTTCTTAGGACCAATGCCTAAGCTCAATTCCTGTAATCAATAAAGTTGTGGCCTAATTTGACCCATTAACTCGAATTCTTGTGTCCCGTGTTTTTATTTCTATGGGGGGAGGCGGGAACTCGCCACGCAATGTGGCCCCCGGTTGAAACAGGTTCATCCCTCCCGGATTTTAGGGCATGGGAAGTGTTATGTACAGAAGTTCTCACCCTGGGCCAGCAGGGGGATACTGTAGATAGTTTTCACTCAGGTCCACGTCAGTTATTTTAGGCGGGAAACCCTGGGTTGTTGTTGCTACAATGTTGACAGCCGGCTGCCTATAAAAGCAGGCCGGCTGAGCTGTTTGCGGTTCAGTTTCTGTTCCAGCTTACAAAATAAAGAGCTGCTTTGGAGAAATCGCTGTGTCGTCTGCCATGTCTACCCACTATTCAACAGGAAGAAACAGAACAAGTCACCCCCCCAAAGGACTTTGCTCCTGGTGAATGCTTCAAGCCTGATTGAAATGTGGGAATGTCCAGAGGATTCGAAAGCTAATTATGGAATAGAGAAACAAATTCCAACAACGTAAAGTTCTGCCTTTAGAAAGAAAAAGTCGGATGCTTAAAATGCAGAATGTGTGGCACCTGGCTTGAGAGCAATACTCGTGAGTAGGATCTGGGGGGGGGGGCTTTAGCAAGAGCCAGCAGTGTGATGCAGCAGCTAAAAAGGCAAATGCGATTCTAGGCTGCATCGACCATGGAATGTTGTCCAGACATTGGAAAAGACTACCTCACAAGTGCTCACTGGAAGGACAGATCGTGAAGCTGAGGCTCCAATACTTTGGCCACCTCATGAGAAGAGAAGACTCCCTGGAAAAGACCCTGATGCTGGGAAAGATGGAGGGCACAAGGAGAAGGGGACGACAGAGGACGAGATGGTTGGACAGTGTTCTCGAAGCTACCAGCATGAGTTTGACCAAACTGCGGGAGGCAGTGGAAGACAGGAGTGCCTGGCGTGCTCTGGTCCATGGGGTCAAAAAGAGTCGGACACGACTAAACGACTAAACAACAACAACCCCACAAGTGGCAGACTCTTCTTCATTAGAAGACTTAAAGCAAAGGTTGGATAGCTGCTTCTCAGGGATTGCTGCAGAAGTGGAGTTCCTGCATCTGTAGCAGGTTGGACCTTTGAGTTTCCAGCCAACTAGGCTGATTGGACAGAAGGGCAAAGCACAGCAGTGAATCACAGCTGGCATGGAGGAATTAGCAAAGGGAACCGCCAGGTAAAATGTGGGGCAGAACAACAAAGAGGAGCTGTGGCATGTGTGGTGTGTGTGTGTGTGTGTGTGTGTGTGTGTGTGTGAGAGAGAGAGAGAGAGAGAGAGAGAGAGAGAGAGAGAGAGAGAGAGAGAGCACTTTCAGAAGTCACAAGAGCATTACTTAAATTGTCAGGAAGAGTTATATATCCCCCCCATTAAACTGATTTGTTAAGGCACTTACTTTGAGAAGGGTGTGTGTGTGTGTGTGTGTGTGTGTGTGTGTGTGGAATTAATACATCTTGTTCGCCTTCTCTTTTTCCATTTCTTTTGTTTTATTAATCTTAATAAATGGCTTGACTTTGAGACCTCTGTTTCTCTTAGCTGCAGTTGGCATGTCTCAAATTATTGTATTTGTCCACCAAACCCTCATAACTATGGGCCTGGGCCAAGCTAGATCTGTGGTTAGGCAAAGAATCATGGACGTAGAGAGACAACAGGACTGTACAAGGGTCCTCAATTATAAAATCATAGAAAACGGGAGATACATAGCCACTCCAGCAGCACATCTCTATTTCCTCACATCCAGAAACGCAAAAAGGGCTTTCCCTCTTGCTAGAAGCTCGGCCTTGCCCTCACCGGTTCTAGAATGCTCCTATAGAAGGGTCCCGTACGCACAGAGACTTTGTGCCTGCCCATTAGGGGAAATAGGAAGCCTTGAACATATATTTTTTAGATGTCCTTTTTATGCTGAGATTCGTAGAGACACCATTGATCCTTTGCTGAAGAGGCTCGCCGATCTTTCAGACAAGTCTAAACTTAATTCTTTCCTCGTATTCAAAAATCATAAGATGACCTGGCTAGTAGCCAGATTCTGCGCCCAGATTTGTAGGCACAGATCATCCTCTAGAATAAAATAGCTTACTAGGGAAATGCTGAAGTTGCCCTTTGGGGCGCCTCAGGGTCAATTTTTTAAGGTAGCCCAAATCTCAGTTGTACAGGTGTATGTATATATCTCAACTTTAACTCATGAGCTATTGCTGCAATCTGCTTCAATATATTTTATCTTTAGGAACGCTGTTTTTATTGTGTTACGTGAGCTGGTATTTGACCATAATAAATTATCTATCTATTGTATTTGTCTGACTGCAGGAGGCTCACTTTGGCAAAGCCAGAGACCACCTGTGTATCGTTTTCCTTCCTTCCTTCCTTCCTTCCTTCCTTCCTTCCTTCCTTCCTTCCTTCCTTCCTTCCTTCGGCTCATCCCATTCATGTATTTTCTGTAACTGTATGTAGGGCCATAGTCAGCAACTAGATTTTCAGGAAGGCCATACTGGAGGGAGACTAATGGAGTGTGAGAAGCCGAAGAGGACTTGCCCACAATCCCTGTTACCACAGTCAAGGCTGACTCAAGAGATTTTGCCGTCTGAGGAAAATGATGTACATCCCTACCAGATGTACAGAAGATGACTGGGTGGGTATTTGAGCTTTGCTTCAACATTAGTGATGTGATCGTGTGCTCCTCTGCAACCGAGGACAGGAGCCTGGTTCAAGAGGGCAAATACATGCTTTGTTGTTGTTTAGTCGTTTAGTCGTGTCCGACTCTTTGTGACCCCATGGACCAGAGCACGCCAGGCACTCCTGTCTTCCACCGCCTCCCGCAGTTTGGTCAGGCTCATGTTTGTAACTTTGAGAACACTATCCAACCATCTCATCCTTTGTCGTCCCCTTCTCCTTGTGCCCTCCATCTTTCCCAACATCAGGGTCTTTTCCAGGGAGTCTTCTCTTCTCATGAGGTGGCCAAAGTATTGGAGCCTCAACTTCACAATCTGTCCTTCCAGTGAGCACTCAGGTCTGATTTCCTTAAGAATGGATGCGTTTGATCTTCTTGCAGTCCACGGGACTCTCAAGAGTCTCCTCCAGCACCATAATTCAAAAGCATCAATTCTTCGGTGATCAGCCTTCTTTATGGTCCAGCTCTCACTTCCATACATCACTACTGGGAAAACCATGGCTTTAACTATACGGACCTTTGTTGGTAAGGTGATGTCTCTACTTTTTAAGATGTTGTCTAGATTTGCCATCGCCTTTCTCCCAAGGAGCAGGCATCTTTTAATTTCGTGACTGCTGTCACCATCTGCAGTGATCATGGAGCCCAAGAAAATAAAATCTCTCACTGCCTCCATTTGTTCTCCTTCTATTTGCCAGGAGGTGATGGGACCAGTGGCCATGATCTTCGTATTTTTGATGTTGAGCTTCAGACCATATTTTGCGCTCTCCTCTTTCACCCTCATTAAAAGGTTCTTTAATTCCTCCTCACTTTCTGCCATCAAGGTTGTGTCATCTGCATATCTGAGGTTGTTGATATTTCTTCCGGCGATCTTAATTCCGGCTTGGGATTCATCCAGCCCAGCCTTTCGCATGATGAATTCTGCATATAAGTTAAATAAGCAGGGGGACAATATACAGCCTTGTCGTACTCCTTTCCCAATTTTGAACCAATCAGTTGTTCCATATCCAGTTCTAACTGTAGCTTCTTGTCCCACATAGAGATTTCTCAGGAGACAGATGAGGTGATCAGGCACTCCCATTTCTTTAAGAACTTGCCATAGTTTGCTATGGTCGACACAGTCAAAGGCTTTTGCATAGTCAATGAAGCAGAAGTAGATGTCTTTCTGGAACTCTCTAGCTTTCTCCATAATCCAGCGCATGTTTGCAATTTGGTCTCTGGTTCCTCTGCCTCTTCTAAATCCAGCTTGCACTTCTGGGAGTTCTCGGTCCACATACTGCTTGAGCCTGCCTTGTAGAATTTTAAGCATAACCTTGCTAGCGTGTGAAATGAGTGCAATTGTGCGGTAGTTGGAGCATTCTTTGGCACTGCCCTTCTTTGGGATTGGGATGTAGACTGATCTTCTCCAATCCTCTGGCCACTGCTGAGTTTTCCAGATTTGCTGGCATATTGAGTGTAGCACCTTAACAGCATCATCTTTTAAAATTTTAAATAATTCAGCTGGAATATCATCACTTCCACTGGCCTTGTTATTAGCGATGCTTTCTAAGGCCCATTTGACTTCACTTTCCAGGATGTCTGGCTCAAGGTCAGCAACCACACTACCTGGGGTATACGAGACATCAATTTCTTTCTGGTATAGTTCCTCTGTGTATTCTTGCCACCTCTTCTTGATGTCTTCTGCTTCTGTTAGGTCCTTTCCACTTTTGTCTTTTATTATGGAAATCTTTGTACAAAATGTTCCTTTCATATCTCCAATTTTCTTGAACAGATCTCTGGTTTTTCCCATTCTATTGTTTTCCTCTATTTCTTTGCATTGCTCATTTAAGAAGGCCTTCTTGTCTCTTCTTGCTATTTTTTGGAAATCTGCATTCAATTTCCTGTATCTTTCACTATCTCCCTCGCATTTTGCTTGCCTTCTCTCCCCCGCTATTTGTAAGGCCTCGTTGGACAGCCACTTTGCTTTCTTGCATTTCCTTTTCATTGGGATGGTTTTAGTTGCTGCCTCTTGTATAATGTTACGAGCCTCCATCCATAGTTCTTCAGGCACTCTGTCCACCAAATCTAAATCCTTAAACCTGTTCCTCACTTCCACTGTGTATTCATAAGGGATTTGACTTAGATTGTATCTTACCAGCCCAGTGGTTTTTCCTACTTTCTTCAGTTTAAGCTTGAATTTTGCTATAAGAAGCTGATGATCTGAGCCACAGTCAGCTCCAGGTCTTGTTTTTGCTGACTGTATAGAGCTTCTCCATCTTTGGCTGCAGAGAATATAATCAATCTGATTTCGATGCTGCCCATCTGGTGATGTCCATGTGTAGAGTCGTCTCTTGTGTTGTTGAAAAAGTGTGTTTGTGATGACCAGCTTGTTCTCTTGACAGAACTCTATTAGCCTTTGCCCTGCTTCGTTTTGAACTCCAAGGCCAAACTTGCCAGTTGTTCCTTTTATCTCTTGACTCCCTACTTTAGCATTCCAATCCCCTATAATGAGAAGAACATCCTTCTTTGGTGTCACTTCTATAAGGTGTTGTAAGTCTTCATAGAATTGGTCAATTTCAGTTTCTTCAGCACCAGTAGTTGGTGCATAAACTTGGATTACTGTGATGTTAAAAGGTCTGCCTTGGATTCGTATTGAGATCATTCTATCATTTTTGAGATTGCATCCCAGTACAGCTTTCACCACTCTTTTGTTGACTATGAGGGCCACTCCATTTCTTTTACGGGTTTCTTGTCCACAGTAGTAGATATGATAGTCATCCGAACTGAATTCGCCCATTCCCATCCATTTTAGTTCACTGATGCCCAAGATGTCAATATTTATTCTTGCCATCTCATTTTTGACCACATCCAACTTACCCAGGTTCATGGTTCTTACATTCCAGGTTCCTATGCAATATTTTTCTTTACAGCATTGGACTTTCCTTTCGCTTCCAGGCATATCCGCAACTGAGCGGATACATGCTTAGGAGAGGACTATTACTATTGCCGCCGTCTCTACAGCAGCTGCCGCCTGAGGCACTTGCCTTGCTTTGTCTAATGGCAGGACCAAGTCCGCGCACCTCTCTTGCCTGTGAGCTGAGATTTGGGGCCCTTCCTGGACTATGAAGAACTGGATAAATTAACAGGAAGGATTCGAAACATGCGGGACCAGAGATTCTTAGAAGACTGGAGTAAATATACGAAGTATTTGAAAAGCAATTGTAAGGAACAGATTATGCTGGTAGGACTGCAAGAAGTTCTGTAAGGAGGACTATTTGAAATATTGCAAGAAAGACTATGAGGAGAGTTATTAGTTAATGATAATTAAGAGAAATTAAGAAATGCAGAATAAGAACGGAAAATCATCAGAGGTGTTGACGGAAGTCTAAAACATTGTATAAGATAAGAAGTTATGTTGTATGATTGTTGGAAATGACATATTAAAAAAGCTAATAAAAGTGTGTGTGTGTGAGAGAGAGAGAGATTTGGGGGCCGTCCAGCTGTCCATCTCTATCCTGGAGCATCACATTTATTGCAGGAGAAAATTGACATTGTTGATATAGTAAGGTTACCAGACGTCCCCGTTTCCCGGGGACAGTCCCCGGATTTGCAAATCAGTCCCCTGACAAAATCCTATGGTTCCTACTGAAGTTGAAAAGTGTCCCCGGATTCATTGAAAAACATCTGGTCACCTTATGATATAGGCCCATTCATGCACAAATCATGTAACGCAGCCCAATTTAATGGCCGGGGGAGGTGGGAATGCAGGCATATCCCTGCACCCCTCCAGGAGCATAAATTTGCTGTCTGCAATAAAGTTCCTATGAAGTTTTCAGATTGGTGAATGAAAACCCAGATTTCCCCCCACGCCCCTAGAAGTACAGTGGTACCTCGGGTTAAGTACTTAATTCGTTCTGGAGCTCCATTCTTAACCTGAAACTGTTCTTAACCTGAAGCATCACTTTAGCTAATGGGGCCTCCTGCTGCCGCTGCACCGCCGGAGCACAATTTCTGTTCTCATCCTGAAGCAAAGTTCTTAACCTGAAGCACTATTTCTGGGTTAGCGGAGTCTGTAACCTGAAGCGTATGTAACCTGAAGCGTATGTAACCTGAGGTACCACTGTAATTTTCAAAACAAGCAAACACCCCACCACTTTCCCTCCTCCAGTGATTCTATCCTGTTAAAAGCTTGCTGGTTGTTCTCTTTCCCAACCTGATGTTAATAAGTAAAAACTTCAGCAGCTCCCGGGCTGGGCTTAGGGGTGCTCCAAATTGCTTGATTCCGAGCTGTGCTGGGCCAAATTAAGCCGAATGCTTTTGAAAGGAGAAAGAGGGGGAGAGCTCTCTTTGAGCACTAATAAATCTCTTTTGCAACAGCTGGCTGAGCCCTTTTAACCAAAGCCAACCACCAACTGTGCTCCATTATTGGATTCTTTTCTTCTCTTTGTCCCCAGTGGTGGAGAAAAGTAGATCCCATGTCGTAGCAGCCTGGCCGTTGCGATGGGTAGGAATCCACAGTAGGATTCCGTTGCTGTTATCGTCCCTGTTTGTGGTTTGTAGGGCTGATTCACAATAAAACAGGCACTCTATAGGAATGCAGCAACAATTTGTGTGCCACACTGATCGTGCGGCCGAATGCCTTTGCCGCCAGTGAAATATACTCGGAGTCGAGTGTGGATTTCATGCTCTTTATTCAGCTCATAGTAGTGAGGAAATGCCAGTTCCCCCGAAATGTCTGCTTTATATACATTATTTACACAATGGGCCCCACGTGATTGGCTAATTCCGGGATTCTCCTGTAGGCCAATCAGGTTGCGGATTCACTTCCACCTGGAGCTGGATTGGGTGGCTCCTGTGGATCAATCAGACCGCTGCATTCTGGGTCCTATTATTCTAGGACCAACCAGACTGCTGCATTCTGAATCCTATTGTTCTAGGACCAATCAAATTGCTGCATTCTGGGTCCTATTGTTCTAGGACCAATCAGACTGCTGTATTCTGGGTCCTATTGTTCTAGGACCAATCAGACTGCTGCATTCTGAATCCTATTGTTCTAGGACCAATCAGACTGCTGTATTCTGGGTCCTATCATTCTAGGACCAATCAGACTGCTGCATTCTGGGTCCTATTGTTCTAGGACCAATCAGACTGCTGCATTCTGAATCCTATTGTTCTAGGACCAATCAGACTGCTGCATTTTGGATCCTGTTCAACTCAGTACATAACAGCCTCCCTTCTC
The DNA here is from genome assembly GCF_964188315.1 of Podarcis muralis. NCBI lineage: Eukaryota > Metazoa > Chordata > Lepidosauria > Squamata > Lacertidae > Podarcis > Podarcis muralis. The sequence goes on along the minus strand of NC_135666.1, from coordinate 9,984,493 downwards.
TCTTGCTTCAGCTTCTGCCTCTGATTCCGGACTTCTCTCTGCCACAGACTCTTCCCGCTCACTAAGCCCTGTTGCCTCCTCAGCTTCCGACACCTCCTCGTCTTCTCCCTCTGACCACTCTTCGTTGTCCCACCACCAGTTCCCAGGCTCTGAGCCTCCTTCCTTTGGTGGTTCCCCAGCTGGTTCCTCTCTCCATTCCTCTGTGTCCAACCAGTCCATGAACGACACCCTCTTTTGAAGCCATCCACATTGGTGACCATCACTACTTGTAGTTGGGGGGTGGGGAACCCCACCTGGGCTTAGCCATGTGCTCTGTGAAGAAGTACTTCCCTTCTCCTGTCCGGAACCTTCCAACATTCAGCTTCTTTGAATGTCCACGAGTTCTAGGGCTAGGGGAGAGGAAGAAAAGCTTTCCTCCACACTTCACATGATTTCAAACATTTCTATCATGTCCCCCTCTTGCCCGCGGGCGCCTTTTCTCTAAATCCCTGTTAAGTTGTGGGTGAACATATCAGACGACACAGCGATTCTTCAAACAGCTCTTGTTATTCACAGGCCAGAACAGAACTGAACTGAAGCGTTCAGCCAGCCTGCTTATATAAAGCTCCACTACAACGCAACTGTAACCACTTTCTGTAACTATCCAATCACTGAACGTCACTTTCAATCCCTTATTTGCATATGGGGACCTGAATGAAAACTATCTACAGTATCCCCCTGCTGGCCCAGGGTGAGAACTTCAGTACATAACAGTCCCAATGCTCCAACCTTTACTCTCGAGGGAGTAAGGCTAAATCTACACAGCTATTAAAAAAAACACTTTGAAAAGAATCTGCAAAAAAAGTTGTAAAGCTCACAATTGAAAATATCACTGAGTTGCGATTTCAGTTCTATAGCACCACCTGGTGTCATAGTGTTATAACACTTTTATAACACTGTATTTTGACTTACGTTGCTGTGTCCTGAGTTGCTCCATACACTGGATCAGGCATAGGCAAACTCGGCCCTCCAGATGTTTTGGAACTACAACTCCCATCATCCCTGGCTAACAGGACCAGTGGTCAGGATGATGGGAATTGTAGTCTCTTTTTAAAAAAAAAGATATTTATTAGAGGTTTAATAATTACAGAAAAAAGAAAGAAGAAACAATAAAAAGTTAGACAAAACAAAACAATACCTTACAATACAATACATCAAAAAGAAAAAGAAAAACAAAAAAAAAACAATACAACAAAACAACAAGAAAAACAAAAACATTTAAAAACACATCCAATATTCCGTATCTTTACCTTTCATTTACTTGTTTCATCGACCTCCTCACACCTCCCTTTTTTGTATTCTAGTTCAAATTAGCTATTTCAGGGAATTGTAGTCTCAAAACATTTGGAGGGCCGAGTTCAGCTCTGGATCATTTTGCTTCCCCTTTTCTGAACTGCTCCAACCTCCCACCCTCCCACCCTGGGGCTTAGGAATGAATGAACAGGATAGGGTTCCAGCTTTGGCAAAGAGATAAGCAGCACCAAGCAGCTTTTGAACCCAAAGCCCACCCTGGCCACTCTAAAAGAATGACACCAGATGATTCCACTGGGGTGCTTTAGACTAGAGACTTAAGTGGTGTACACAACAGCGAACAGCATGATTCATTCACAAGAGCCGAAAGCACCTCAGGGCTTCCATTCATCTCAAATGTCACAGGAGCCTCCTTTCCTAACATCAATTACAAAAGGACTCTGCTTCAATTTCAGGTGATCCGTTCATCTCTCTCTCTCTCTCTCTCTCTCTCTCTCTCTCTCTCTCTCTCTCACACACACACACACACACACACACACACACACACACAGTCAGCACTGGTGGGTGAGGAGCTCCTTTTTTTAGCTGCTGCAGTTGGCAAAAAAAAGGAAAAGGAAGCCTTCAGTTTGTCGGCTGGAAATGGAATGGAATCGGTCATTGTGTTATATAATAATAATAATAATAATAATAATAATAATAATAATAATAATATATTTATACCCCACCCATCTGGCTGAGTTTCTAAAAGTCAGATAGTTGCTTATTTCCTTGACATCTGATGGGAGGGCATTCCACAGGGCGGGTGCCACTACCGAGAAGGCCCTCTCCCTGGTTCCCTGTAACCTCACTTCTTGCAGGGAGGGAACCACCAGAAGGCCCTCGGAGCTGGACCTCAGTGTCCGGGCTGGACGATGGGGGGTGCTACTTTATCCTGAGTTGGTATTGTAAAAACTGACCGCCAATAGCTCTCCAGTTATTTTAGACAAGAGTCTTTTCCTGCTTTACCTGGGGGTGGGGGTGGTGGATATTGAGCCAGGGACCTTTGACAGGAAAAGATCAGGCAGCTTGGATCACCAGCTTTTATTGGAACCCTCTTTTTTTTGCCCAATGAGGGCATATCTTTGGCGCAAAAATTCATATCTGTGCAATTATTATTATTATTATTATTATTATTATTATTATTATTATATGTCTGCATACTTTCCCATCGTTTGGAGAGTGGCCATACGCCTGTTAAATTTAACAGCAGAACCGCTTGATTTATCATCAAGGCTGAAAGATCCTGAATTTGCATTACAGATGATTTTTTACACCACCCCTTTTTAACATATGTAAATTCAAGAGCACATTAAAGTCATTGCTCTCGAGTCCTTTTGAAACAGCGGGAAGCCTGGCTTATTTTTAAGTATATGAAGCAAAAGCACCGTGGGGTCCCCCGTCCTTTTTCCACAGAAACACAAAGTCACCTTTACTCTGAGAGATGCATAAAATCTTCCGGTTTATTTGTTGGGGGAGCATTTAAACTTCTCCTTTCCAGATACCGGCTCCCTTCCTCCCAACTTGCGGTTTTGGTAGCCTCCAAACCCCCATTTCTCCCCCAACCCCCTGGAAAAGGTGTGTACAACGGGAGGCAATGGGGATACAGGCTTGGCATCACCATGGTAACAGCATCCCCATCCTGTGTACATTCATGAGGACGTCTGTAGACCCTTGCAAACAGGAGGTCTCTTCGGATATTCAATGAAGTCGCTTTGGCCAACTGCCAAGCTTGTTCATAAAAAGGATCCGTCCCCTTCTTGTGCCATGCAAAAGGAAGGCTCTAACATTTCCCCCGCTTTGGGACTGAGCTGGCAATCCATTGGTTATGTTAAGTCGTTTTAACATGTAGCCGAAAATGGCCATTTCTCATGGAAGCAACAAAGGCCGCATCCTGTGCACATTTGCTGCACCAAACAGCAAGGCCCATTAAAACTTGCTGTGTCCTCAGCTGGGAAACGGGAAAGGAGGACATAAATCCTAGGTGAGAGAACAGGGTGGCTCGAGAGCCAGTGTGGTATAGTGGTTAGAGCACTGGACTATGACCTTGAGGGACCAGGGTTCAAATCCCCCCATAGCTCATTGAGTGGCCTTGGACTAGTCATGGCATCTCAGTCTAAGGCCCAGGGGTCAGCAAACTGTTTCTACTCATGTAAAAACACGTTGATTCCCGGACCGTCCACAGGCCGGATTTAGAAGGTGATTGGGCCAGATCCGGCCCCCGGGCCTTAGTTTGCCTACCCATGGTCTAAGCCAGTGGTGTCCAAACTTCTTTCAAAGGGGGCCAGATTTAATGAAGTGAAGGGCCGTGAGGGCCGACCAAAGTTTAGGATTAAACTGACCAGCGGGCCAGATTAGACTTTGAACGTGCCTGGTCTAAGCTGTGAAGATAAAATGAGAAAACTATGTATACCACCATGGAGGAAAACTGGGATATAAATGCAACAAACAATAAATTGATGGATGCTTTCTCTGTTTCTTTGCTGCAGGCTTATTTGGATTCCCTAGGACGTATCTTGTATGATGAGTAGGCATTTTGTAATTTTGCTAGTTTGTATTGTTTTACGTGCTTACTTATTCGTAAATTATTATTATTATTATTATTATTATTATTATTATTATTATTATTATTTCAATTTATAATCTACAGAAAGCAGAAAGAACAATAATAACAAGAGGCAAAAGTTAAAAGATGAAAAACGAAACTACAATATAAACAGGTAGAATAAGTAGTTGTGTGTGGGTTAAAATAACAAAGTCCAAGTAAAGACTATCAACACTATCAGATCATCAAGTACAGTTCCAGGTTTGCCAGGGTTGTGACAAAGGTTTGGTTGGTTGGTTGGTTGGTTGGTTGGTTGGTTGGTTGGTTGGTTTGATGGATATCCTGTCAGTCCAGGGCAGCAAACACACGTAGTAAAACAATTGAAACAGCTGTTGTTGTCGTTGTTGTTTAGTTGTTTAGTCGTGCCTGACTCTACGTGACCCCATGGACCAGAGCACACCAGGCACTCCTGTCTTCCACTGCCTCCCGCAGTTTGGTCAAACTCATGCTGGTAGCTTCGAGAACACTGTCCCACCATCTCGTTTTCTGTCGTCCCCTTCTCCTTGTGCCCTCCATCTTTCCCAACATCAGGGTCTTTTCCAGGGAGTCTTCTCTTCTGATGAGGTGGCCAAAGTACTGGAGCATCAGCTTCAGGATCTGTCCTTCCAGTGAGCACTCAGGGCTGATTTCCTTCAGAATGGATACGTTTGATTTTCTTGCAGTCCATGGGACTCTCAAGAGTCTCCTCCAGCACCATAATTCAAAAGCATCAATTCTTCGGCGATCAGCCTTCTTTACTGTCCAGCTCTCACTTCCATACGTCACTACTGAGAAAACCATGGCTTTAACTATACGGACCTTTGTTGGCAAGGTGACCCCTTCATGGATCAATGCCTTGCTGTGGTGAAGGGGCTTGAATAACTCAGAGAAGCTATGAGCTATGCCGAGCAGGGCACCCAAGATGGACAGCTCATAGTGGAGAGTTTTGACCAAACGTGATCCACCTGGAGCAGGAACCGGCAAGCCACTCCAGTATCCCTGCCAAGAAAACTCCATGGACAAAGACAACAGGCATTGAAACAGCTGCAATTAATAAATAAAAAAAATTGCCAGTACAGATTTATTTCAATTGATTGTTTTCATTCGTAGCACTTTCTCCATATGCATATACATATTCATGTGCTTTTCACTGCTTTGGGCCCAAAAGTCAGTATATAAGTAAACCCCCAAAGCCCACGGCAACTCAATGGGCCTTGCTTCTGAGTAGGACCATCTTAGGACATGCAGCTCTCCTAACTGAAAGATCCTCCAGCCCCATAGTTAAAGTTCACCAGGTAATGAATCTTGCCAGCTGTCAAAGTAGCCACTTAATCTGCAAGCTCGCTGCCTTCCAGTCGCCCTCAAAATTGGCTCAGAAAAAAATGCTTTGTTTAGCTTGCATGTTATTTGCTGAATCTTCCCAGAGAATGTCGCAGGCTGATCTGAACTGCCTTGTCCTGGAGCCAGCTGATCGGCAGGAAACGGAGTTTGCACATTTCAAGATGAGTCACGCCAAACAGCAGTGAAGGATGGAAATGTCACGCGGAGCATGATTACTCACCACCCTCACCGTCACCCCCAACCACACACACACACACACACACACACACACACACTTTCCCCAGTGGTAAGAAGTTTCAGGGAAACTTTCCACGATCCTTTTACAGGCAACATAAGAATACTGGAGCACGTGGTGTTTGGGTAATGCCTGTTCCTTAACAGGACTTGCGGCAAGTATCTGCCCGTTTGTTTCTTTGTCATTTGCTTGCTTATTGCATACAAATTACCGTATTTTTCGCTCTATAAGACTCACTTTTTCCCTCTTAAAAAGTAAGGGGAAATGTCTGTGCGTCTTATGGAGCGAATGCAGGCTGTGCAGCTATCACAGAAGCCAGAACAGCAAGAGGGATTGCTGCTTTCACTGCGCAGGGATACCTCTTGCTGTTCTGGCTTCTGAGATTCAGAATATTTTTTTTGTTTGTTTTCCTCCTCCAAAAACTAGGTGCGTCTTGTGGTCTGGTGCGTCTTATAGAGTGAAAAATACGGTATATGCCGCTTGATTGTGGAATCAAAAAAAGATAAAAACAATGAAATGATTGCTGAGGAATTTCCAGCCACAATTCAAAACACACCGAAAGCTAAAACCACAACAGACTAGACTAAAGCAAATTAAAACTCAGGCAAACTTTCCAAACATCTGGGCCGGCTTATCTAGAACATCCCTAGATGCCCATTAATATAAAGCAGAACTCTCTTAAGTGGTTTACATGAGATATAATCGTAAAAAGTCTGTACGAGCTCATGGGGGGAAAACACAACAAACAAATGCAACTTTTAGAAAGATGAATAGAAACAGAATTAGAGATAGGTGCAAAGTTTGGGGGAGCTGTGGTTCTCAAGGTGTTGCTGGGCTACAGCTCTCATCATCCCTGGCCATTGGTCCTGATGGTTATGGCCTTTGTATCATTCAAGAAGGCAGAAGAACCCAAAGGAATGTTCTATAGAAGGAGCATCGACACCTGTCCCCTTTTGTCTTCGCAGCACCCCAGTTATTTAAGGTAAGGCTGAGGGGCTGCGACTTGTCCTCCCAGTGGGCTTTGTGGGCCACATTCAAACCCCTGTCCTTCCTGCAGTGATCTGTTAGCTACAACAGAAGGGCTTTTTCTTGCCGGTGTAACGCTCAGCTTTCTGATACTCTGAGATCAGGCAGTCAGCAAAGCCCGGCTGACAGATTGGGCCCCAATTTATACCAGATGGCCACCGGAATTCAATATGCCCTTCGTATAAGTTCAGATTACCGGATGTTGTCGGCTTCATTTTGCAGAAGGATACCTTTTAACAGTCCCAAAGGTACTCATTATATATAATATAGTTCTTTCTCAAACAGATTCCTTCCGAATATTTAAGGCAACGCCAATCAGTTAGTGAGCTGAGAGGTTTCTTTGGCTTATTAAACCTGTTACGTACTGAAGTTCTCACCCTGGGCCAGCAGGGGGATACTGTAGATATTTTTCACTCAGGTCTGCATATGCAAATAAGGGATTGAAAGTGACGTTCAGTGATTGGATAGTTACAGAAAGTTGTTACTGTTGCTATGTAGTTGAGCTCTATATAAGCAGGTTGGCTGAAACCTTCAGCCCAGTTCTGTTCTGGCCTGTGAATAAACAAGAGCTGTCTGAAGAATCGCTGTGTTGTCTGATATGTTCACCCACAACAAAAACCCCGACCGCACGCTTTCCCTTGCCCCCAGCTAAGGCCCACAGAGTGTAATTATGGGTTGTATGTTCTGCACTCCTGTTCTCCCTCTCTCAGGAGGGGTCTGTGAACGTCTCAAAGGAGAAACGAGCAACGAGGTGTCAGGCATGCGGATCCCCCGGGGCGACGGCCTTCACAGGAAAACCCGACGGAGAGGGAAACATTCATCCACAACTCTCCCAAGAATCATATTTGGCCCTTCATCTCCCCAGCTGACTTCTCCTTCATTTCACCTGTCTTCTCGTTCCACTTAAGAGACGGGTGTCACCACGCTTGAGAGAAAATAGAGAGCAGCCTCAGTGGCAAACGACGCAGTTTCCAGGCCTGCCTGAAATAACCTTTCCGGCGCTGAAAAAGGAAACGTCGCCATAAAAATAAGGCTGTGTGCGCCCCCTGATTGTGTGGCCTCGTTGCCACCGAACAGGGGGGTCTTGCCCTCACTGGAAGTGTGTTACATGAATTTTAAGGGGCATACAAGCAGGCACAGACTCCACAGCAAACCAATCCTTTGCCCTTCAAAATTAGGAAATTGAAATATACTCGGAGTCGAGAGTGGATTTCATGCTCTTTATTCAGCTCATGGTGGTGAGGAGGAATGAATGTCTCCCCAAAGTATCTGCTTTATATACATTATTTACACAATGGGCCCCACGTGATTGGCTAATTCCGGGATTCTCCTGTAGGCCAATCAGGTTGTGGATTCACTTCCATCTGGAGCTGGATTGGGTGGCTCCTGCAGACCAATCATACTGCTGCATTGTTCTAGGACCAATCAGACTGCTGCATTTTGGATCCTATTGTTCTAGGACCAATCAGACTGCTGCATTTTGGATCCTGTTGTTCTAGGACCAATCAGACTGCTGCATTTTGGGTCCTATTGTTCTAGGACCAATCAGACTGCTGCATTTTGGATCCTATTCAACTCAGTACATAACAGAAATAGTCTCTGGAAAAAATAGACACTTTATCTGAGTTCACAGAGCGATCCCGATACCATCTTGACACTGTCTCTCTCTTAAACAGCACAAATACAGCCCCCCACTGTCACAAATGATGCAGCCCACTTTTCCCACATTTGGGGAAATCACAGGGGTCAGCACCCCCGCAGTGCAATGGATGAGCCTCACATTGAGAAAACCTCCTTCTTGATCAAGGTGCCTCCCCTGCCAGGTTAGTATTTGACTCTCTTAACGACCCGAAATCTTTTCTCTGCAGCGGAAAGAAGTATCTTGGGAAAACCTTACCCAAAATGTCTTTTCACTTGCCAAATTCCTTCAGATCAGCAAAAATCAGTCGGCAAGAGCTATTGAGCTAGCCTGGAATACTTGCAGACTCTTCCCTTCCCCTATGGAGCTCAGAGGTTAGTTCATACAGGGTTATCATCCTGTTTTATCCTTGCAAAGACGCTGGAGGCTAGTGACTTGGATAAGGCTGACCAATGATTTTTGATGGGTAATAGGCATTCTGAACCCATTCAGTTCCTCTAGACCCTACGCCGCAACAGTTTTCAACACTGCAGTGGAGACAACGGCAACGACATATTATCACACAAACACACACACAAACACACACACACACACACACAGAGAGAGAGAGAGAGAGAGAGAGAGAGAGAGAGAGAGAGAGAGAGAGAGAGACTGAGCATTGCGATTGGTTGAGTGGTCCCACTAATTGCTTACTTTGGTTAATTTGTTCCCAGGCAAGATAAATTGTTCATTGAGTACACAGTCTAGATTGCAACATCTTCATGACAAAAACACTCGACGCTAGGCATTAAAAATAAATGGAGCTGAGCGGGGGGCAAACACACAAACCCTGTCATATTGATCACGTCAAGAGAGAACTCTCGGGGAATGGGGGCTGATTCAGAAATAAGAAATGGCCCAGTTTTGCCGGCTCTCATTGCCCCACTGTCTATTTTTCCGTTCGCCCCCTTGAGCTGACCCCTTGACTTCATGCCAAACTAATAATTGTCAACGTTGACCATCTATGGCCCCAGATGTGGGTTGGTCCCTGGATTTATGGTGGACATTTGGACAGGATGAAAATGTGGCAGATAGAAGAATCACGTGTGCAGGTTGGAAGACTGAAGAACCAAAGCAAGCAAGTAGGCTGGTATTATTCCTCGGGAATTGTGAGCATAGGAAGGAGTCCAAGAAGTGCAATTAAGGCAGAACCAATCAGCAGACAGCTAGGAGTCAGCTGACATGGGCGAAGCCAATCAGCACAAAACTGGGAGTCACCTGATCATGGCTCAAAATGTCCTTGCTTGCTTCTCCTTGGCCATAGACTGTGTCCATAAATATTGGCGGATGACACTACAGACCCAATCCTGCACTTATTTCCACATAAGGGGAAGCATCTGTTGCCATCACCGTAACCCAGCCCAAATTAGGGGCAGGGTGGGAATGAGCTCAGATCTCATTCTCTGGAATGGCCTCTCTCGCAGGTCCCCTAACTTACAGGTTTTAGAAATAAAATGGGTTGTCTTATAGTTCATACTGTGCATATTTAGCAAAGTTTAGAAATCTCAGATTTCTGGGACGCGGGTGGCTCTGTGGGTAAAACCTCAGCGCCTAGGACTTGCCGGTCGCATGGTCGGCGGTTCGAATCCCCGCGGCGGGGTGGGCTCCAGTCGTTCAGTCCCAGCGCCTGCCAACCTAGCAGTTCGAAAGCACCCCCGGGTGCAAGTAGATAAATAGGGACCGCTTACCAGCGGGAAGGTAAACGGCGTTTCCGTGTGCTGCGCCGGCTCGCCAGATGCCGCTTTGTCACGCTGGCCACGTGACCCGGAAGGGTCTCCCGACAGCGCTGGCTCCCGGCCTCTAGAGTGAGATGAGCGCATAACCCTAGAGTCTGTCAAGACTGGCCCGTACGGGCAGGGGTACCTTTACCTTAGAAATCTCAGAGCTACGTAGTGCTAACTGGACCCCCATCGTTTGTATCATTCACACGTTGCTAGCATTACTTTAAAAACGTACAATAAAACACACACAAGTCCCATAGGTAATGAAAAAAGATACAGTTACTTTACATTCACAAGGAGGGTTTTGGAGTCTGAGCCTACATCATGAGAGGAGGGCCAACACAGAAAAGGCCTGTTCTCGTTTTGCCCCCAAACGGACCTCTGATGAAGGAGACACAGGAAGAAGGGCCTCAGATGATGATAACAGGGTCCAGGCAGTGGCCCTAAGTTATTTAAAGCTTTATAGGTTAAAACCAGCACTTTGAATTGGGCCTGGAAACTCACTGGCAGGCAGAGCAGTTGGGCCAAGATCAGTGTAATATGCTCAAACCGTCTTATCCTGATGAGCAACCTGTCCGCCAAATTCTAAACTAGCTGAAGTTTCCGAATCAACTGCTTTTAAGAGTGTGTTTAAGACTTCTTCTAAGGCTTGCCCTGCTGTCCTAGGCCAACGGTCCAACAGTCTTTCCCCCCAAAATAGACAATCAGATGTTCAAAGCAGAGGTCAAAGAGACAGATACTGGACACAACTAAAGAAGCAGGGAGCAAATATTTGGGGGGGGGGGTGATCACCAGTGTTGAAGCAACGATTCTTCAACATCAACTTCTTTGGACTGGTCGTGTTGTGCAGATGCCTGATGATCGTCTTCCAAAGCAGCTTCTCTATTCCGAACTTAGAAATGGAAAGCGTAATGCTGGTGGCCAACGAAAGAGGTTTAAACACTGTCTCGAGGCAAATCTCTAATAATGTAGTATAAGCACCAAAAATTGGGAAACACTTGCCTGCAAGCACTCCAATTGGAGAATAGCCTTTCCCAAAGGTGTCAATGGGCTTTGAAGACACTCGAACTCAGGACGCAAGGGAGAAACGTGCTAAGAGGAAGGCACGTTTGGCAAATCCACACCGTGATCAACTCCCGCCCGGGAACCAATGTCCCCACTGTGGAAGGACGTGTGGATCCAGAATTGTCTTCCACGGTCACTTACGGACTCATTGCTATAACCATGTTTATGGAAGACAATCTTAGTCGGCTACGAGGGATCGCCAAAGAGAACAAAGGAAAGAAGAAGGAACATATAATATGTTGTAGTAATCTAACCTAGAGGTTACCAAAGCATTGTTGTTGTTGTTGTTTAGTCATTTAGTCGTGTCCGGCTCTTCGTGACCCCATGGACCAGAGCATGCCAGGCACTCCTGTCTTCCACTGCCTCCCGCAGTTTGGTCAAACTCATGCTGGTAGCTTTGAGAACACTATCTAACCATCTCATCCTCTGTCGTCCCCTTCTCCTTGTGCCCTCCATCTTTCCCAACATCAGGGTCTTTTCTAGGGAGTCTTTTCTTCTCATGAGGTGGCCAAAGTATTGGAGCCTCAGCTTCACGATCTGAGCACTCAGGGCTGATTTCCTTCAGAATGGAGAGGTTTGATCTTCTTGCAGTACATGGGACTCTCAAGAGTCTCCTCCAGCACCATAATTCAAAAGCATCAATTCTTCGGCGATCAGCCTTCTTTATGGTCCAGCTCTCACTTCCATACATCACTACTGGGAAAACCATGGCTTTTACTATACAGACTATAGTAAGCATAGACAGCAGTAGTTTGCCTGTCCCTGTCTCCAGACAGGGGTGCAGCTGGGCCACTAGCCAAAGCGGATGAAAGCACTGTGCCCCACCGAGGCCACCTAAGCCTCAAAAACCAGCAACGGACTAGATGACTCCAACTCTAGAATTCGATGATGAGAGAATGAAATTGATGCAGACAAATGTAGGCATCTCTGTCCAACTTGAGCCTCGCTATACGACACGAACCTGTGTTGATACAATGGCATTGGAAGGGGGCGTTGGAAGGGGGTAAAACATATGTGGCTAAAACTGTATAGATTTTGGGCCTGTTTAACCTTTTCTTCCCAAACCTGCAAAATAAACATGACCCAGCTTTGCACAATAAAGATGAGCAAAACGCTCTGCCCAAACCTCCTGCATGCTACATTAATTTTATTTTCCCCCTTTCCTTCTGATTAAACTGCCCACTAGTTATTTGTTGCCTCTGGGTTAATGCTAGTACAACTCTGTCACTAATGGGAATGGAGTGGGCATGCATAAAACTACAATTAGAAGAACGGTACGATGCACATCCCAGACGTGGATATAGCCCTGCCTATGCTTAGAGCTGAGAGAGAGAGAGAGAGAGAGAGAGAGAGAGAGAGAGAGAGAGAGAGAGCATTTTCACCAGCTGCTCATCAGTAGCACAGGATGCAAGTCAACATTAAATTCACATCTAAAATTTAAAAGCAGGGGCTTCTGAATCTCTCTCTCTCTCTCTCTCTCTCTCTCTCTCTCTCTCTCTCTCCTCCTGGCAAAAGAAGGTAAATTCTGTCCATTTCATTTTTCCTCCATTTTTCATTTTCCCATTCTTCAGTTCTCCATATTTCCACACCAGTTTGCGTTAAAAAAACCCCCCAAAAACTGCATGAAAATTCATCAGCATTTCATCGCTAGTTTGTCCTAATAGACACATTTCCGCCTGCACCTTTGCCCGATACATACATTCTTTGCGAAACATTTTCCTGTAATATAGCACGTTTTAATGCAAACTTTGCCCTAGTATATATAAATTTGCACACATTACTTAGCTGGAGAACTGCGCTGTGAAATTTGAAGAAGTGTGAATTTCAAAGGATGTGAGCCTTTGTTTTTATATGTGCAAATTTTAGATTTTTTAAAAATATATATATATGTGACTGTTTTACGTACACTTTTATTGTATTGTAAATTGCTTCAGGATGCCTCGTGGGAAGCGATTCATAAATTAATTAATTAATTAATTGACTATAAATAAAAATTATAGTGTCCATGTTTCTTCCCTATCTCTCCCACATTTAATCCTCAGAGCAACCGTGTGAGGCAGGCTAAGTTTGAGAGGCAAGGAATTGGCCCCAGTGAGTCAGGATTTGAACTGAGGTCTTTTGAGTCTCTGTTTGACACTCACAAAGCGCCACCACTCTGGCACTCTCGTTTGTCCGTGAGGAGGAACCCATGAGACACAGGACATGACATCATTGTGAAGTGCATCTCCCCGCCCACCACCCCTTTGCCAGCCAATGACGTGAGGCAGGAAGTCGCTTTGACCACCTCTCATGAAAACACCATGGGCAAGTGTCATGTGGATTTTGAAGGATTCAGGCACAAACAGTGGATGCTCGGGTTGCCAAAGTGATCCTTGCAGGATGCACATTCGCAACCCGCAGCGGTGCATCTGCACATGTGCAGATTGCGATTCAGTGCTTCTGCACATGCACAAAGTGCGAGTTAGCACTTCTGCGCATGCGCGACACCAAAACCCAGAAGTAACCCATTCTGGTACTTCCGGGTTTCGGTGGTCCGTAACCCAAAAAAACGCAACCTGAAGCGTCTGTAACCCGAGATATGACTGTACGGTAAAGGGTAAAGGGACCCCTGACCATTAGGTCCAGTCATGACTGACTCTGGGGTTGCGGCGCTCATCTCGCTTTATTGGCCGAGGGAGCCGGCGTACAGCTTCTGTGCCATGTGGCCAGCATGACTAAGCCGCTTCTGGCGAACCAGAGCAGCACACGGAAACGCCGTTTACCTTCCTGCTGGAGTGGTACCTATTTATCTACTTGCACTTTGACGGGCTTTCGAACTGCTAGGTTGGCAGGAGCAGGGACGGAACAACGGGAGCTCACCCCATTGCAGGGATTCGAACCGCCAGCCTTCTGATTGGCAAGCCCTAGGCTCTGTGGTTTAACCCACAGCGCCACCCGCGACTGTACTGGGAACTTTTTGCCGTTAAAGTGGTTTCTTCATTATGAACAAGGAGCTCAACATAGTGTGCCAAGTTGCCACCACCATTTTATCCTCCCAACAACCCTATGGTAGGCTCGGCTGAGAGACAGAGCCTATCTCCAAGTCACCCAGTGAGCTTCATGGCCGAGCGGGGGGATCTGAACCCTGGTCTGCCAGGTCTTAGTCCAACGCTCTAACCACTACACCACACTGCTTTCAGAAGGGCTCTGCCGCCCTAGCTCAACAGATAAACTGGATTTGAGGGTGAGTCTGGAAAGCGAGGCAGAACTGCACTGAAAAGCACGGGATGAACGAGTGGCGTCTGAACGCCCTACAAGCAAAACAAGATGAATGATCTTTGGCATCTAACCTCCCCGCTTTATTGATGCTCAATAAAGACTGACTCTAATCTGACCTCCGTGTAAGCTTTGTGCAATCAAATCAGGATGAATGATGCCGTCTGGAGGAGCTGCCCCGGAAGACCAAGCTCCCATTCCCCAGCTTTTGTGAAATGACCCCTGAGTCTCGGCCGGGCAGCCCCAAATAATTCTCCGGCGTTGCTGCTTCTCTCATCTGCTGGTGGAGCCCAGCTTAAGGGGAAGGGCTCAGGAAGGTTTTCATCATCTGCCAGGGTGCCGGCTATTATTTCAGACACAGCTCCGCAGTCAGCGGAGTGCATTTCATGACTCTTGAACATCAAAAGCCCTCGATGTCAGAGCTACAGATGCTGCACATTAGCCGAGCCGGAGCGCTGCCAAAACGTTATCTTGCATGAGAATTCAAGAGCTGACTTCTCAGCTGGACACACACAGAAAAGGGTTATTTCTTCAAGATGCGAGCAGACACAGGTCCAGCGGTTATTCAAGCTCTGCTCAACAGTATTAAGAAATCAGATTTCTCCCCCCCCCCCTCCCCAGCTTTAAGGAAATAAACTTCAGATATAGATTCGAGAAAGCACCTGCTGCCCAGATATTCCCCACAAATTCTAGTTAAGCCTAGTTGCTGTATGTCAACTGGAGAACCTTTGTTATGAGAAGAAGAAGAGTTTGGATTTGATATCCCGCTTTATCACTACCCGAAGGAGTCTCAAAGCGGCTAACATTCTCCTTTCCCTTCCTCCCCCACAACAAACACTCTGTGAGGTGAGTGGGGCTGAGAGACTTCAGAGAAGTGTGACTGGCCCAAGGTCACCCAGCAGCTGCATGTGGAGGAGCGGGGAAGCGAACCCGGTTCACCAGACTACGAGTCCACCGCTCTTAACCACTACACCACGCTCGCTCTGGGAATGTGCAGAATAAGAAATAAACACTCTTGTTTTGGCCCAGAAATGGAGGCAAGAAGAAATACTGACGAAAAAAGAATGGCATACAAAATTAATGGACTACACAGAATTGTACAAAATGACAGGAAGGATTCGAAACCTGTGGGACCAGAGATTTACAGAAGATTGGAAGAAATATATTTGAAGAGCAACTGTAATGAACAAATTATGTTAGTAGGACTACGAGAAGTTTTGTAAGGAGAAATATATGAAACATTGCAATGGAGATTAAGAGGAGATATATTAGTTATGATATTTAAATGTAATAGTGAAAGTAAGAAATGTAAATTAAGTGAAGAGATTGGAAAATTTTCAGATGTGATTGATTGTATAAGATATAAAAGTATGTTTAATAATTGTTGAAAATGATATGTTAAAAAACTAATAAAAGATTTAATAAAAAATAAATAAGCACTCGTGTCAGCAGTCCAGAACCATAGCACCTTATTGTTTATTCCAGACATTTATACGCCACTTAATCATCCGCATTTCTAAACGGTGTGCATGTAAATGAACCTTGCAGAGAAGAGGAGGATATTTTTTAGCTGGATCCCGTCTTGAAGGCAGGCATGTCAGAGTATTCTGACGGAAAAAGAAAACAGGACTAGAAGTTACTTATTCATCCCATGGCTGTAACGAAAGTGAATGGGCAGGAATAACGTAATGATGATGCAATGGACATAACTAATTACGTAAATTACGTCATTTCACCACAGCAGACAGGCGAACAAAGTGGTCTGCAGTGGAAGGTGAACTGTGTGGCCTGCTGCAGGCAGATTGGATCATAAAACCACAGAATTATAGAGTTGGAAGGGGTCCTGATGGGCAGGGTATAAATAATAAATTATTATTATTATAAATTATTATATTATCATCTAGCTGAACCTCCTACAATGCAGGAATATGCAGCTGTCCCGTGCAGGGATCGAACCTGCAACCTTGGCGTTTTCAGCACCACGCCCCAACCAACTGAGCTGTTGAGGATCTTTGAACCCCTCAGCTGCACCCCTCCCCCCACAAAACAAGGGGAGAATATTTGGAGAAGATTCTGCAAAGTAGCCTTTTCTTAAGGTCAGGGGCGGGGGCCAGAGAGACAGAGAGAGAAAAGAAAACGGCTAAGCATTTCCTCAAAACCAAAGCAAACATCTTGAGAAAATTCAGCTCAGCTGTCATTGAAAGCAAGCAAAGAGGTTCAATAGCGTTCTGTGTAAGCAAGTGGGCTGGGTCAATGCTGCTCTGTCGCCACACATCGTAGCTCAGGTCTATGCGTCTATATTGCATGCAGGAGGTCTCAAGTGCCAACCATCTCTAGGTAAGAGCCCTCCCTGAATCTCTGGGGAGATGCTGCCAGCCGGTGTCAACAGCGCTGAGCTAGGTGATGGGGCAATGGCTTGGTTCGGTATAAGGCAGCACCAGCATCAAAAGAAAGGGCTCTTCCATCAGCTCTACACCCAAAGCACCAGCCGTTGCAGAGCACAGCGAAATCTCAGATTTCTCTCTCTCTCAAAATCTTCTCAGCAGTTCTCGGAGTAAACTCCAGTTCTTTGGACCAGGTAAAAGGTAGAGGTAAAGGGACCCCTCACCATTAGGTCCAGTCGTGACCGACTCTGGGATTGGGGTGCTCATCTCGCTTTATTGGCCGAGGGAGCCGGCGTACAGCTTCCAGGTCATGTGGCCAGCATGACTAAGCCGCTTCTGGTGAACCAGAGCAGCGCACGGAAACGCCGTTGACCTTCCCGCCGGAGCGGTATCTATTTATCTACTTGCACTTGACGTGCTTTTGAACTGCTAGGTTGGCAGGAGCAGGGACCGAGCAACGGGAGCTCACCCATTCGCAGGGATTCGAACCACTGACCTTCTGATCGGCAAGTCCTAGGCTCTGTGGTTTAACCCACAGCGCCACCCGCATCCAGGTAGCTTTGGGCAAAGAACAGATTCTTTGCAATGTGTTAATCTGCGCCCAATTGTCCCCATCGGATGGTAGGTTTCACCACCCTCAAGGGAAACACAAAACACGTTTACTATGTATTATGATCCTAATGCGGTTTTAAGCGCCATGGAATACCAAGGGTCAGCAAACTTTTTCAGCAGGGGGCCGGTCCACTGTCCCTCAGACCTTGTGGGGGACCGGACTATATTTTTTTTTTTGAGGGGGGGAATGAACAAATTCCTATGCCCCACATATAACCCAGAGATGTATTTTAAATAAAAGGACACATTCTACTCATGTCAAAACACACTGATTCCCAGACTGTCTGCGGGCCAGATTTAGAAAGCGATTGGGCCGGATCCGGCCCCCGGGCCCTAGTTTGCCTACCCATGGAATAGTCTGGCAGGGGTTTGCAGCCTGCCAGCAAACTCAAAGACCCCTACCCACAAATATGCAGCATTTTAGGAAACCGGGAGGTTGATCAGATTTGGTCTTCCGATCCAGAAATCTGTCTAGCAACTGTTTTGTCGGAGATGGCCCCCTGGGCTCTGTCCTTGTCCTACTTCTGTTTTGTAATAAAATGATCTCCGGGAAAACTGTCACAAAGTCACACAGCAGATGCTCTCCCTAGTGGCATCGGCTCGACATATTGGACGCCTCCTGTGCCTCTTGAACCTAAAACCAAATTGTTTCAGTTGTGGACCAGAGTCCTCAACAAGCTAAATCCAGCTGCTGAGTGCCCATCCCACCGCTAGAAACTTTTTGTTAAAAAAAAACCAAATCTAATTTATTTATTTTTTCTTTTCACGTATCCTTCCACCTGCCCGGATCTCTCCCGGCCGAGACCGTGGAGAAGGTGAAATTGTGGTTAACATGTATGCAGCTCATGTATAAAAGATTTTGGCCTCTGGTTCTCTTCACCATCATGTTTCTCCACTGTTAATTTCATCACTTCAGTGATAATGTAAAACTAGCCTAAGGGCCCGCTGGATTCTGTTGCAGGCAGACCACAGTGGGAAGCCAGCCTTGTCAGTCAGAGAAGGGGTGAGGGGGATTTAATAGGGCAGAGAGGGGAAGGACTTCTTTGTGGTCTGGAGTGACCTTTAAACAAAGATACAGGTTGTTTTGTGGGGGATCACACATTGCTTGACATGGGCAACCCTCAAATTTGCAGAGCAATAGAAAACAACAGAGTCCTTTAGCACATTCAGGAGAGTCAGGGCTGGCCCTACAAGGTAGCAGCTGCCTCAGGTGGCGGATAATAATATTAATAATTTTTTATTTAAACCCTGCCCTTCCCGGTTCAGAAAACCGGGCTCAGGGCGGCTAACAACAAATTTAAAACACTTAATTGATGCAACAAAAAACAGCATAAATGTGAATAACAATAAATTCAGAATTCAAAAATCAATTTAGGGGGAAATCCATCCAATAAACATTTGGTGATCACCAGGGCTAGCTGGCTAAATTAGTCCTATTTGGGCCAGCGAGGAGACCAGGGGAGAATTAGCTGGGGGATCCCAGAGCGGGTAATCTTCATAAAAAGGGGAGGGGGAGGGAAGGAAGGGGAATAAAAGATCAGGCTAAGTTCAAATTGAAAGCCAGGCGGAATAGCTCCGTCTTACAGGCCCTGTGGAAGGAAGTTAAATCCTGCAGGGCCCTGGTCTCCACTCCCATCGTTCAGCCCAGACACTGAGGTCCAGCGCCGAGGGCAGTTCCCTCCCTGCGAGAAGCCAAGTTACAGGGAACCAGGCAGAGGGCCTTCTCGGTAGTGGCACCCACCCTGTGGAACGCCCTCCCACCAGATGTCAAAGAGATAAACAACTACCTGACATTCAGAAGACATCTGAAGGCAGCCCTCTAGGAAAGCTTTTAATGTGTGACATCTTAGTGTATTTTTGACTTTGTTGGAAGCCGCCCAGAGTGGCTGGGGAAACCCAGCCATATGGGCACGGTACAAAGAATAAATTATTATCATTATACTTGCCCTCCCTTATGTATAACCCGTCCAATGGCATGACACTGGCTGTCAGCTCCCTCCTTCCTAGACTGATTATTTATTTCTCGCGTTTATAAGCCACCTTTTCCTCTAGGAGCTTGTGCTGGTGTAGGTGGTTCTCTCGCTCCTCAGTTCCTCTTCACAAATCCCCACTCAGCCACGAAGCTCATTGGGTGACCTTGGACCGGTCACTTTCTCTTAGTCTACCCTACAGGGTTTTTGTGAGGATAAAACGGGGAGTGGACAAACCACGTGTGCCGCCATGAGCTTTTTGGGAGAAAGGTGGGGTGTAAATCATTGAAATAGACAAAAATGTGATGACAAGGGTTAAGATTTGCACTTTAGTAATCAGGAAGTGTAAATCTCCTCTGTTGAATGGCACACTGCGAAGTTCCCTTGTGTAATCCTTCCCCCCCCCCCTTTTTCTTTTCTGATGTTGTTGTTGATTTCTTTTTGTTTGATCTTGTGGTGTTTAGTGTCACTGGCTTTTGCTGCAATAAAACTTGGAAACCTGGTTAAGATTGGAATTTGATATTGGGAATAAACAACAGAGAAAAACGCTGGAACAAGAATAAAAAAACTGTCTCCTACTAGCCAGAACATGGGAAGCCCTATTTAAATTGTTTACCGTATTTTTCGCTCTATAAGACACACCAGACCACAAGACGCACCTAGTCTTTGGAGGAGGAAAACAAGAGAAAAAAAATCTGAATCTTAGAAGCCAGAACAGCAAGAGGGATCGCTGCACACTGAAAGCAGCAATCCCTCTTGCTGTTCCGGCTTCTGTGATAGCTGCGCAGCCTGCATTCGCTCCATAAGACGCACACACATTTCCCCTTCCTTTTTAGGAGGGGAAAAGTGAGACTTATAGAGCAAAAAATACGGTAATTCAAAATGTATAATTGGCTTTAATTCGGAATGTATAATCGGCTTTAGTATTTGTGTTGTGATGTGGCAAGATTTGATATGTGATTAATTGGAATGTTATTAATGAAAAATTAATTAAAATTATTTTTAAAAACGTGACAACAAGAGTACCTCTGAGCATGTATAAAATGCTTCCTTCGCTTCCTCTCTCACCTTTGCGTAAGTAGCCCCGTGGCTGGATATCAGATTTCTCAGTGGAAGAGAAAGAGAGCAGCAGCAACATGGCAAGAAATGCCACATTCGTCGATGTAGATTCTGCAAACAGAACAGCAGAGTTTGCCATGAGCCAAGAGATGATTGGGAGAGATAAAGGTTAGAAAACGAAAAAGGAAGAGTGGGGGGGGGGGATTCCAAGTGACCCTACCTTTATTGCAGGTGGCACCAGTTCTCCATCTTGTTTGATGATACCTTGCTAAAAAGAATATCGGGCTCTCCATCTCCCTGGCAGTTATCTAATTAGGTGGTGTACAAGCGCTCGACTCCTGCAGCCCCGAAGGCGCAAATGAATGGAGATCAGCGGAGGGGCAAAGGTGATTCATTTGAGGAGCTCTCCAGGCACTCGTCGGCAGCATGGCTTGCCTCTGCCACCCCCCTCTTGTTTCCCAAATAAATGGGGGCGAACGTTATCCCCCTACAGCAAGCTGATCCCGGGCTGATGAAGGAGGAGGAGGAGGAGGAAAGACTCCCGCCAGCACGACAACCTCTGCCTCTGCTCCCAAGGAAGGGCGTTTCAAAAGGGACAGGACCCCATCAAGACAGCCACCGCCACAGATTTAAAGTTGCTAGCAGAGTGCTCTTCAAAATCTGTTGGTCAGACAGGAAAGGAAGGTGCAGCCTTGAATTCATCGCACCTTAAGTGCTCCCTCTCTCTAAAGAAGCACAGACACCGCCCTATTAAAAGTTACTTATACCTAAGGGCTGTTAGAATTCCTGCTCCATGATTGCAGTCATGGGATTGTTGTCTTTCACATAACGGTGTGTGTTTTGACTCCACAGAGTGGGAAGTGATGGAAACAGGATGTTTGTGTTACTGTGTTCCGTGAAGTGGGACTATTGTCCTTTGTTCCTTTTCTCTTTGCTGTCTGATGCTAGAGAGAGAGGGAGCCATGTTGCAGTGCTCCGTGTGTGTTTATATGTAAATAAAGTAGATTAGCCAAAATGCTGTGTTGCTGAGGTCTGTTATGCAACTGCGCATACTCTGCAGATCCCAAAGTGTGCCCATGTCTGTTGGCATCGGTCGTTGTGATGTTTGGGCTGAAGAAAGCTTCTGAAGCTCCCGAATGATCGACCAGGAGGGAGAGAACTTGCCAGTCGGGCATGTGTCTCTGCAGGGTCCTACTCGAGTGTAGGCTGAACTCCTGACAGGGGCTGGGGTATATATGGGGAGTTAGGGAAGGGGTAGTACCTCTGGTGGGGGGCACATTGTGCTCCTTCTGGGGTAGTTTGTCCACCTGTGGTCGCCACCCTGCACTCACCTCTCACCTGTGGCTCCTAGAAGCCATCAACAAGTGCCAGCAGCCCTGGAACAGCTTCAACAGGTCGGCTAAACCAGGTGAGGGTAGCCGATGGGTCTCAAACCCTCCGTGAGTTAGGGACTCCCCCTGCCTGCGAAGGCAGGCTCTGATGGATTGAGTGCTTGCTTACTAAACGTCCTTGGTCCTGTATACCTGAAGGAGCGTCTCCACCCCATTGTTCCGCCTGGACACTGTGGTCCATCACCGAGGGCCATCTGGCGGTTCCCTCCCTGCGAGAAGTGAGGTTACAGGGAACCAGGCAGAGGGCCTTCACGGTGGTGGCGCCCGCCCTGTGGAACGCCCTCCCATCAGATGTCAAAGAGAACAACAACTACCAGACTTTTAGAAGACAACTGAAGAAGGCCCTGTTTAGGGAAGTTTTTAAATGTCTGACGCTGTATTGTTTTTAATATTTGGTTGGAAGCCACCCAGAGTGGCTGGGGAAACCCAGCCAGATGGGCAGGGTATACGGTAAATAACAACTTCTTCTTCTTCTTCTTCTTCTTCTTCTTCTTCTTCTTCTTCTTCTTCTTCTTCTTCTTCTTCTTCTTTTTATACTAGGAGGGAGAGGGGGAGGGGCTCAGGGGGAGGGAAGGCAGCACTGAGCATAAGAGCCAACTCCTAGGGGCCGAGCGTTGGTGGAGGAAGCGGGGTGCGGTAGCTGCGGTCCGCCCCGGGTGTCATCCCTGGGGGGGGTGACACCACAATGCCCCCCTGGGATGCTCAGCGCTCGCCCCCGCAGGCAGCTAGCCCCACCCAGGGTGAACAAAATGTGTGCAGCTCTGGGTGCCAGAGGAGCTAGCTCTGCCTCTGGGGCTTGCAATAATTTTCTTTTTTAATGTATTTTTATTGAAGATTTTCTTGGTTTTCAAAAGTATGTGCAATCTCTCTCTCTCTCTCCTTTTTTCTACAAGTATCATTTTTTACAGATCGGTTTCATTTGTTGAGACATTAGGAAGAAGAAGGGAAAAGGGGGGAGGGGGGAAAGATGGGTGAGGGTGGGGTCGGGTGGCGATGTTTCTCTTTTGCTTACTTTGGCCACCTCATGAGAAGAGAAGACTCCCTGGAAAAGACCCTGATGTTGGGAAAGATGGAGGGCACAAGGAGAAGGGGACGACAGAGGATGAGATGGTTGGATAGTGTTCTTGAAGCTACCAGCATGAGTTTGACCAAACCGCGGGAGGCAGTGGAAGACAGGAGTGCCTGGCGTGCTGTGGTCCAGGGGGTCACGAAGAGTCGGACACAGCTAAACGCCTAAACAACAACAACAACAACAGACTTTCGTTTGTGTTTTTTTTCAGTTTGTTAATTCTCTTTATTTATTTCACACACACATCCAAGAAAAGAACAAGCAAAAAAGAAAAAAAAAAGAACATCAAATGTCAAAACCATCATTACATAAAAAAGATAATAGCGATTAAAAAGTTAACGAATAAAACATAGATGTTATTCTTCAATTCAATTCTTATTCTTCAACTTTGTTTCTTTAAAACTTTAATAGTCTACCTCACTCTTCATCCCCCTACTGACTTCCTTCCCTCCTGCTTTCAGGCTTCATTGTATCTACGGTTTGTCTCTCTGCAGTTGTTTTGTTAGTCTGTTTACACATTATGAGATTTATATCGAACCCACTATAGTCTTTAAATTTCTATGTTTCCCTTCAATATAGGTCAAAAATTTGTTCCAGTCATTCACAAACTTTGCATTCTTTTGGTTCCTAATTTTTTGCGTCAATTTTGCTAGGTTGACAAATTCAAATAGTTTTGTTTGCCACTCTTCAATTGATGGGGTGCTTTGACTCTTCCAATTTTGGGCAATTAACAATCTGGCTGCAGTCGTAGCATATTGAAATAACACTTTATCCTCTTTTTTAATCTCGTCCCCCACGATTCCTAGTAGGAATGCTTCCGGTCGTTTAGGGAATGTATATTTAAATATTTTTTTCATCTCATTATAGATAAATTCCCAATATTTCTTCATTTCCTCGCATGTCCACCACATGTGGAAGAAATTACCCTCTTTAGTCCTACACTTCCAGCAGTTCTTATTTCCTGTCTTGTACATTTTCCCTAGCTTTGCTGGGGTGCTGTACCACCTATACATCATCTTTTCTAAATTCTCCCTAAGTGATACACATGCCGTAAACTTCATTCCACTAGACCATAATTCTGACCATTTGTCATACTCTATATTGTAACCCAGATCCATTGCCCATCTTGTCATTACCCCTTTTATTTCTTCATCTTTCGTGTCCCATTCTAATAATATATCATACATTTTCGATAATAATTTATGTTTACCTTCAATTATCTCTATCTGGAACTTCGACTTTTTTTCATTCATACCTATTTTTTTATCCGCTGTCCATATCGCATTTATTTGATGGAATTGCAGCCAACCAGAAAGCCTGTCTTTCAATTCTTCAAACGTTTTCATCCTCCATCCACTATCCGTTCTTGTCAACAGATCCTCATATGTTAATCTTTCTCCCTCCATATTAACCTTTTTTATTATCAGTATATCCATTGGGGATAACCACCAAGGTGTTTTCCATTCTAAAAGTTTTTTATTTCTTTCCCACACTTCTAAGAGGGGCCCCCTGATAATGTGATTCGAAAATCCCTTATGTATCCTTTCTTTATTTTGCCACAAATAAGAGTGCAACAACAGACTTTCTAAGATGTATTAGGCTGAATTAGATAAGTGCTGGAGATGCAATGAGGTCAAGGGTATATTCTTTCATACGTGGTGGACTTGTAAAAAGGTAAAAGAGTATTGGGAAATAATTCACAATGAATTGAAAAAAATGTTTAAAAGTACTCCCCCCCCAAAAAAAAAAACACAACCCACCGGAGTCCTTTTTGTCGGAGATAATCCAGATGGAAATTCCCAGGTGTCAAAAAAAGGTTATTTATGTATGCCTCTACTGCAGCCCGTGTTTTGTTAGCCCCAAAATGGAAAACGAGCGAGGTCCCAACTAAATAAAGAATGGCTACTTAAGCTGATGCAATATGCACAGCTTGCGGACCTAACATACAGCATAGGAAAACAAGAAGAACATATGTTTAAAAAAGATTGGAAAATGTTTATTGAATATAGGAGGGGGATTGTGTACACTTGAGGATGTTGGCAGCATTAAGATAAATTCAACAGTGTAAGTTTTAATGGTTGTAATAATGGAATACTGAATAGTTTAGTTTATGTAAAATATGCAGGGATTTAGATATGAAAAATGAACCATGGAAAGAGAGGAAGGGAAGTAATTGATATTTTAAGGTTGTTTAAATGAATATTATAAATTTTAAAACAGAAAATTTAATAAAAATTATATACACAGAGAGAGAGAGAGATCCAACTCTCCTTCCCATATTATACCAGATAAGATGGTCCTTCAGACAGAGGACTGCTCACTGTAAAGTAGAGCATATGCCCCCCCTAACTCTGTCCTCCTTGAGAGATGCCCAGGGTTGAACCCATGACCTTCTGCCTACAAAGCGTCTTCTCTGCCACTGAGCTATGGCCCTTCCTCCACGAAGCATCCTGCCTTCCACGTACTTCATTTCTCCACAACGCTGAATCTAACCTGGTTTCCAGCTTCCACGGGAGGTCACAGATCCTTTCAGAAAGGATTATTAATGAAGTGCAAGTACAAAGTGGAGCTCAGTGAGCCGTAATGGCGTTTCTCGCCAAGCGCGCATGGCCGTCGGGAGCTCAAAGGACTTCTAAGTTGATAGGAAGGTCTTCTGCGTTCAGAGGGCCCTCTCTTTTCTTTTCCATTTGGAGTGTGTGCAGGAGAAACGGGCCTTTCTCCCTCCCACTCCACTGCCCAGTGGCAAGTCCCCAGATGGGGAGAGCCAAGTTTAGAGCTGGACTTCGGCTGTGTCATAACAGCTTAGATCAATCATGTCTCATTAAGTATGGTGACGGATACAGCCAGGCATCGCCCATCACAACTGCTACCCGTCAGCCTCAGGGGGAACGTAGAAGATCTACATTTTCAAGAGGTTATAAGCAAGCCATCCTTCTGCTTCGTCCCATGTTTTCTCTCAGTTTCAGGAAGACATGGAAAGGAAAAAGAAAGGAAAAACCAACCAACGCAATATATGTTCTTAATATTGCATGCCGTCTGGAGTCGCAGCCAAAGTTAGGAGGGGGGAATAAGTCGAACGGAATCTCTTCCGGAAGTCCGTTCGACTTCCAAAACGTTCAAAAACCAAAGTTTGCCATCAGCATGCTGATGACACCCAACTCTATCTGTTGATGGATGGCCATCCTGACTCGGCCCCAGACACACTGATCAGATGTTTGGAAGCTGTGGCTGGATGATTATGTGGAAGCCGGTTGAAGTTAAATCCTTCGAAGACAGAGGTCCTTTGGCTGGGTCAGGACGATATGGGATTGGGGGAGGGGCAACTCCCATCTCTTGCGGGGGCGCATTTAGTGCCAGCACCGTCCGTTAAGAGTTTGGGTGTAATCTTCAACACCTCCTTCTCCATGGAGGCGCAGATTGCAGCTATAACAAAGGCAGCATTTTTTCATCTCTGCCAAGCTAAGCAGTTGGCTCCTTACCTCTCTCGCCCTGACCTAGCCACTGTGATCCATGCGACAGTCACCTCCAGACTGGATTATTGTAACTCACTCTACATGGGGCTGCCTTTGAGACTGACCCAGAAACTCCAGCAGGTGCAGAATGTCAGCCTTTGAGACTGACCCAGAAACTCCAGCAGGTGCAGACTCCTTAAGGGGTCCTTGCTGTGGGATCACATTCACCCGGTGCTATACCAGCTGCACTGGCTCCCAGTGGAGTACAGGATCAGGTTTAAGGTGCTGGTTTTAACCTTTAAAGCCCTATACGGCCTAGGACCCTCGTACCTACGGGACCGCCTCTCCTGGTATGTCCCACAGAGGACCTTACGGTCTTCAAACAAAAACATCTTGGAGGTCCCAGGCCACAGGAAGGTTAGGCTGGCCTCAACCAGAGCCAGGGCTTTTTCGGCTGTGGCTCCGATCTGGTGGAACGCTCTGTCACAAGAGACTAGGGCCCTGAGGGACTTGACATCTTTCCGCAGGGCCTGCAAGACAGAGCTGTTCCACCAGGCCTTTAGCTAGGACACAGCCTGACACCCTCCTTTGGCAATCCTCACATAACTGTAGCCCAGTGGTTGCCACTAATTTGATTTGAAATGATTTTAGAATGAACTGATTTTAGAATGTTGTATTATTTTACTGTTGTTAGCCTCTCTGAGCCCGGCTCCAGCTGGGGAGGGCAGGATATACATAAAATATTATTATTATTATTATTATTATTATTATTATTATTATTATTATTAAAGTGCAGCTTCTGATTGGCTGCAGGAAGCTCCTGCAGCCAATCAGAAGCCCCATTGGACGTTCGGCTTCCAAAAATAGTTTGCAAACTGGAACAGTCACTTCCGGGTTTCGATTGTTTGGGAGACAAAACGTTTGAGAACTAGGCTGTTTGAAAACACAGGTACAACTGTATCTGTGAACTTTGGGTCAAGTATTCTCCTGCTAGTGCTAAGATCAGAAGATGAGTCCTTTCTGCTGGTTCCTCCTCAGTATCATGTACCTAGTGTTGGGAGCCCAGGAAAGGGCCTTTTCAGTGATGGCTCATTGTATGTGGAACTCCTTCCCTCTTGAGCTGTGCCTGGCCCCCATCCCGCTATAGTTTCAGATGGTTATTCGGGATTCCTCTTTTTTGGCAGGTGTTACGAGAAGATACTTGATTTCTCCTGCTACTATTAGCAATGGCTATTCTGTTGTTTTGTTTTGTTTTGTTGTGATGTGATGTGTTTTTGCAGGTCATTTTGATGGATTTCTGTTCATTTTGCCTTGTTGCAAGCAGCTCTGCAGTTTGTGCAAAGGGAAGTGCAAAAACCATCTAAAGAACGGAATGGTGAAACGGTAAAATGTCATTCAAGCGATGCAACCTAGTCGGAGGTCCAAGCTAAATACCTGCGAGAAGTAAGAGTCCCGCACAAATTACAGGTGTAGTGGTTAAGAGCGGTAGTCTCATAATCTGGGAAACCAGGTTCGAGTCTCTGCTCCTCCACATGCAGCTGCTGGGTGACCTTGGGCCAGTCACACTTCTCTGAAGTCTCTCAGCCCCACTCACCTCACAGAGTGTTTGTTGTGGGGGAGGAAGGGAAAGGAGAATGTTAGCCGCTTTGAGACTCCTGAAGGGGAGTGAAAGGCGGGATATCAAATCCAAACTCTTCTTCTTCTTGTCAAACCTTTGCTTCGTTCCTCTGTTGTTAATGGCTTCCTCCAAACAATTCCGAGAATCGCAGTTCCGCGAGGGTGCTGAGAATTCCTTGGCGGAGATCATTCTGCACCACAGAGTGGCAATTCCCAGCATTCCCTGGGGCAAAGGAACAAAGCCTGTAGCAGCTTCCTTTGGCCTCCAGTGATTCCCACATCAGATGGTCATTTGGCAGCAAACAAATTACGCAGGGCTCTTTGTCTGGACATTTTTGGCGCTGTGAACCAGAATTATTCTCAGTGCTCCTGTGCTGAATGAATCCGTCAGTTCTGGCTTTTCTCAGCTTCTTAAATTCAGTCCACCCCATTTCTGGAGGAGTTTACTAACTTCTTTTTAAAAAAACAAAAAACAAAACAAAACCTCAAACAAATATTTGCACACTTTTTTTTGGCCTGTGTTTCTCCTAACATATGGATTTTTTTGCACACAATCTTCCCGAATATTATGTATTTCTATGCTTTGTTCTCACTAATATATGCATTGCCCTCCCTTAGGACATGCTCCTTGCACACAGGTTTTGGAACTGCACCCCAAAATTCAGAAGAGTGACACTTTCAAAGGACAACTTCATTTCAATTCTTGCCTTTAGTTCTGGAAGTGCAAAGTAGGTTGTTTTGCATTAAACTGATTGGATTTCTCCCCCACCCTCATCCATTCCTACTCCAAAAATTATAACTGCTCCAATTCTGCACCCTACTTAAATAGTTAAATCCACTTTTGCCTCTGATGTTTTCCATCTTTGGGGTTTCAGGTCTTGTGGGGCAAACTTGTCCATTTTGTTCCTCACTGAACTCCAGTTCCCAGAACTGTCTGAATCTCTACCATTTTCAGTGCAGGAGGCCACTAAATATTGCTTCTCCTAGGCTCCCGGTTTGCCACAAAGAGAGGATGCTACTGGATGGACCTGATCCAGCAAACCTCTTCTTACATCCTTATCTGGCTGGCTGGATTTTCTTTTTTTTAATGCTTAGGAAACTTCATAATTTAAATTTGTATTTAAACAGGTACTTGAATGCACCTTATCCCAAAATGCGTATTTAAATCCCGTGTCCCCATTTTGAAACACATTCCATCCGAAAACGTTGCTACATTTTTCTGAGCTGAGGACTCCTGAATTTATTTTTAAACATTTTGCGTTTCCTCCAAAGTTGCTTATATATTAAAATAAGAGTATACATCAACTGCAACAGAATAAATTAGTACACACACACACGCCCTGAAACTCCCGGGTTATATCGCAAAATCCAGAGGAGTGCAAAACTTGAAGGGTAATTAGGCTCCGATTTCATGAATTGTGCCCAGGAGGCATGAATCTGCTCAATTCCCTTAAAATCGCAGACCAGACAAAATTCTCCCTCCCTAGACTGTGCTACACTCATTCCCCGAGATCTGCTTAGCCACCCACGAAAACGCTGCCAAATGAGATCTGCGTGCAGCCTGATACTTTCTGCTTTTATTATTTTGTAAAATAACGTTCTGGCTGGATGGCAATCTGTGGAACAAAGGTTTCCTTCCCTCTGTACTCTGCGACAAAAATAGACCGGCCAAGTTATTTTTAGCACGGATCAAGTGCAGAGCGGGTCCAAATTCTTACCGCCGGCAATGAATACACCTCTAAGAGTGTCTGGGAACTCCTGTAAACAGTGATTTGCAAGGAGGCTTCTTATTGCCAGAGAGGCATAATTATCTATTCTCTAATTTCATAGTTCGCGTCTCATAACATCAAGGTGTTTAGGCTAGGGAGACAGAGCAATATATCACAAAGCACCGCACACACAGTTTTTGTAATCCTTCTTCGAGCCTCGATTTCTGCTGAGCAAAGGACGCATTACTATGCATACATGAGTGGAAGGAAAAACAAGTTTCCAGAAATGTTACCTCAATCTTTTCTTGTCTACTGAATTTTGTGGCAAGGGTGGTGACAGGATATCATATCCCTCCTCACCTCTGCATTCGCAGAGCCATTTGCTTTTCACGCCAGGAAGCAGTTTTCAGAAAAGAGCACTTATATTCCGGATTTTAACATTTGATCCGCAGCGCTTGTCATCGTCACATACCTTAGTTCGGCTTCTGTCCACAACACTTCAGCCATGCAGGCTGTTAAGAAGATAACATATGAAGATATGAGCAGAGGTTGCAGAGCTTGGGGCTTTTTAGGTTTTTGGGGGGAGGGAAGGAAGAGGCAGGGAAAAGGCAGGATGATAAGAAGTGTGCAGGATTATACGGCATGTGGGGAAATGTAGACACAAAGAGGTTTCTCTCTCTTTCTCTCTCCCTCTTGAAATCCCGGGACATGAGGTCATCACTGGGGAGTTCAAGACAGACAAAAAAAAGGTACTTTTTCATACGGTGTATGGTTAAAACTATGGACTTTGCTACCGCAAGGTGCTACGACACCTTTGTTTTTTTAAAAGAGGATTTGATAAGGCCATCAAAAGCTCCCGGTCATGGTGGCTATGTGGCGACATCTCTAGGCACCTGAACATCAGTCGCTGGGGGTCACAAGCAGGAGAGGTCTACTGTGCTCCCGATCTCATTGGAAGCCCCTCACAGAAAACCCCACAAAAACCCACTCTTTACTGCTAAATCGGAGCAAACAGCAGTCCATGGGAAACCCAAACTGCTGTTTGTTCTGATTCAGCATTGAAGAGCGTTTTTTTGTGGGGAAAGCGCCAGGGCAATAAAGAAAAGCACTCAGAATCACCGCTTTAAAACACGGACAAAAGGTAAGTGTGGGTGAGCCTTTAAATGAAGTGTGCGCTTTTTGTACACTTGTGTGGGACTGTCACAGAGTTGAAAGGCACCCTGAGGCAGTGATGTAGCAAGGTCAGGTGGTACCTGGGACAAAAAAAAATTTTTAATCACCCACCACATTGAAATCTAGTTGGACTCCCAAGAGACTGCGATCTGTTCACAAGTATAAAAAGACTGCCTGTGATCTACCCATTGCCAGGAGTTCTTGAGCTTTTCTTAGGGAAGGGTTGACCAAAATTGTTGCGCTTTTTCGTGGGGAGGGCTGGCCAAAGTTGTTGAGCTCTCTGCAGCAGCACGGGAGTGTGGGGCTGTCAAAAAGAAGGGCAAAGGGGGGAACGCCACAGCTCCCCCCCTTCCACGAATGGCTCAGGGTAGGCAGGAGTCGTGGCCGGGCGGTGAGCCAAATGACACCCCCCTCAGTGATGACACCCAGGGCAGTCCGCCCCACCCCCACCTTGCTCTGCCCCTGCCCTGAGGATCGTCTAGTCCAGCCTTTCTCAACCTGTGGGTCCCCAGATGTTGTTGAACTACAACTCCCATCACCCCTAGCTAGTAAGGCCAGAGCTCAGGGATGATGGGAGATGTAGTCCAACAACATCTGGGGACCCACAGGTTGAGAACCGCTGATCTAGTGCAACCCCCTGCAATGTACGACTGTGCAGCTGTCCTATACAGTGGTACCTCGGGTTACAGACGCTTCAGGTTACAGACGCTTCAGGTTACAGACTCCGCTAACCCAGAAATAGTACCTCAGGTTGAGAACTTTACCTCAGGATGAGAAAAGAAATCGCGCGGCGGCAGCGGGAGGCCCCATTAGCTAAAGTGGTACCTCAGGTTAAGAACAGTTTCAGGTTAAGAACAGACCTCCAGAACAAATTAAGTTCTTAACCCAAGGTACCACTGTACAGGGATTGAACTTGCAACCGTGGCATTCTCAGAACCACATTCTAACCAACTGAGCTATCCAGCCTGACATTAGAAAAGCTGGAGAAACTGAGATTGGCAGAGCCACCCATCCCTGTGTCAATTTCCACAGGGGGGCTGCTCTTGGCAAGTTTTGTGGGTCTTGGGGGAAGAGGGGACAGGGTGGTGAAGCGTCACACTGAACAGAGCCGTTGGTCGGCTTGACCTACTACTAAGGAACCAAGAAAGGGTGTAGCAAGTAGTTTGTCAGTGATTGGTTCGTGTGCTGACCCCGGGGGTAACCCGAGAAACACGGCCCAGGTCCGGTCCAGAATACAAGCGTTCTGCTAAGAGTCAGTCCGACAGGGCCAAGGCAGGACACGAGGCAGGAAACCGGGCAAGGACAGGTACAGGGTCCCAGGCAGGTTCTAGCATACAGCAATGTTGCTCCTGCACCTGGGGCAGGGTCTGACAGCCTTTTATCTCTGTCGGGGTAACGGCCGGTCCTGATCTCCCAGCGACTCACCTCCCTGTCTCGCCCGAAGGCGAGCACTCCTCCTGCAAGTACTCAGGTCCTTCCTTCTCTCAGACCTTAGTCTCTGCAGCTTGGGAGACATTGGTGGGTTACTAGACCCAGAGGCCGCCTCAGCCTCCCCTGACCAAACCGGTAGTGGAGCAGCTGTAAGTGATGGCCCAGCTGAAGGCAACAAGGTCATCCCCACATCTGGAGCCAGGGCAGGCTCAGGCCCCTGACTCGGCCCAGCTGGTGTTTGCTGCAGGGGAACCTGTGCAGACTGGGACTCTTCAGGATCAGGCCCCAGACTTGGTTCAGATGACGCCTGAGGCAAAGGATCCGGTGCGGACTGAGACCCTCTGGTTCCGAGTCCGAGCCAGAGTCCCAGGCCATCACAGTTTGGTTCCACCCCACGTGCTGCTTTCAGAGGAAACCTGGAAATCAAGATGCTGTACTTTGAGTATTCTCGACACGTCAAGTCGTATTGAATGCAAAACACAGTTTGAAACCTGTATTAAATGTTTCTCTTCCACTCTGCACAGCATTAAACGGTCGCCCACAAAGAAAGAAGCCAACTAAGTCACTGGCCATTATTTTAAGCGCTTGCTTCCCCCTGCAAATGCAGTCCAGAGCAACTGAAAAACCGCAAGCTGCTCTTTGTTTCTGGAGCACGCAGGTGTGTGATTTGTGAGAGTTAAAAATGTAGCAGCAGCTAATAGCGGCTGTGTGCAACTCGGCGTGTGTGCTGGAGCGTGTGGCAGAGTTTTTCTGCAGAGTGATGGGTTGCAATAATCCAGCCAAGACATTATAAACACTCACACACCATAGACTACTAATTCTGCCTTAGGCTGCCTGCAGCGTCTCTGGGTTATTGTCCTAGAAAGCCAACAGTCCAGACATTTCTTGTTGCTGCGACTGACTCATGTGAACTGGAAACGACATGAAACGCTCCCCAAGCACCTTTGTGAGCAAAATCTTCCCTCTCTGAGACCCACGTTGACTCTGAGTTGTGCAAGATTCCAGGGGTCCAAGAATCTTACCCAAGGCTCAGGTTTCCTTTTGGGTTCAAACAGAAATCAAACATGGCTCTCAAACATTTGCTTTGCCTCTCTCTCCCCAGCTCGCTGTTTTACTTTTTTTTACATCACTGTAAAAAAAAACACCCCCCGGAAAAACCACCTCTACTCTAAATCCTACTCTAAACAGAACCCCTTAATTTCCCTTTATTTAGTTATTCATTTAGGGACGCGGGTGGCGCTGTGGGATAAACCACAGAGCCTAGGACTTGCCGATCAGAAGGTCAGCAGTTCGAATCCCTGTGACCGGGTGAGCTCCCGTTGCTCGGTCCCTGCTCCTGCCCACCTAGCAGTTTGAAAGGACGTCAAAACGCAAGTAGATAAATAGGTACCACTCCAGCGGGAAGGTAAATGGCGTTTCCGTGTGCTGCTATGGTTCACCAGAAGCGGCTTAGTCATGCTGGCCACATGACCCGGAAGCTGTACGCCGGCTCCCTCGGCCAGTAAAGTGGGATGAGCACCGCAACCCCAGAGTCGTCCGCGACTGGACCTAATGGTCAGGGGTAGCTTTACCTTTACCTAGTTATTCATTTATCTACATTGGCTCCCAGTACGTTTCCGAGCACAATTCAAAGTATTGGTGCTAACCTTTAAAGCCCTAAACAGCCTCGGTCCAGTATACCTGAAGGAGCATCTCTATCCCTATCGTTCAGATGTCAAGGAAATAAACAACTCGGTTTTCGAACGTAATCTGTTCCAGAAGTCCGTTCGAGTTCTGAAACATTCGAAAACCAAAAACTGAAAGCAGAAGCCTCAAAACGGAAAACTCAAAACGGAAGCCACGTTTTCTATTCGACTTCTGAGGCACGTTTGAAAACAGGGCATTTACTTCTGGGTTTTCAATGTTTGAGTTCCAAAACGTTCGACTACAGAGGCATTCAAAAACCAAGGTACCACTATCAGTTTTACTGTGTTTGATGTTTTAATTTGCCAGAAGCAACCCAGAGTGGCTGGGGCAACTCAGTCAGATGAGCGGCATATAAGTATTATTCATTCATTTATTTAATTGATTTATTTATTTGCAGCGTTTGTACCCCACCCTTTAGCCAAAGCCACTCCCCATCAAAACAAGACAGTCTCTACCCAGAGGCTTACAACCTAAAAGAAAAAATCACAACACTCAAAGGAAAAGAGACAGGGAGGGAAGAGAAAAATCAAAACTCAGGCACCAGTAATTAAACAGTTGTTCCTATCATGAAATGCCAGATGCAGCTGGCCTGTCACAGCAGAGCTGATGGAGTGAGCTCTTATCCCCAGCTTTTCCACTGCTGGAACAGCTGCCCCCAATGATAGTTGAGGTGAAAGGAGACCTGATGGAGCCAACCTATGTCATATGACGCAGGGGCTGATGGGAGCTTCAGTCTGAAACATTTTGGAGGGTACCTGGTTGGCAAAGACTTCTATATGCAATGCCCCAGCTGTGCTTCCCATTCCATCAACTGGGAACCCACAATGATTAAGCTGACACCCACATTTTTACCTGTGAGGGGGTGGAGCAAAATATTCTTTAACCGTCAGGTTACAAATTTGGGGGATTTAATGGCGCGCCACCCAGGCTATCACCTCACCAGGAGGCTAACCTGGCTGTTCCAAGAATTAAAAGCCTCGATTAAATTCAAACACTTTCTGGATCCAGGGATTAGAAGGGGGTCTGGCACACAGTTTAACACCCCAAACTCATAACAATATCATTTCCTGCATGTCCCAGTACGTTTCTGAACACAATTCAAAGTGTTGGTGCTGACCTTTAAAGCTCTAAATGGTCTTGGCCCAGTATACCTGAAGGAGCGTCTCCACCCTCATTGTTCAGCCCAGACACTGAGGTCCAGCTCCAAGGGCCTTCTGACAGTTCCCTCACTGCAAGAAGTGAGGTTACAGGGAACCAGGCAGAGGGCCTTCTTGGTGGTGGTGCCTGCCCTGTGGAACGCCCTTTCATCAGATGTCAAGGAAATAAACTATCTGACTTTTAGAAGACATCTGAAGGCAGCCCTGTTTACAGAAGTTTTTAAAGTTTAATTCTATTTTTAATATTCTGTTGGGAGCCACCCAGAGTGGCTGGGGAAACCCAGTCAGATGGGTGGGGTAATAATAATAATAATAATAATAATAATAATAATAATAATAATGGTAGAGGGACCCCTGACCATTAGGTCCAGTCGTGACCGACTCTGGGGTTGCGGCGCTCATCTCGCTTTATTGGCCGAGGGAGCCGGCGTACAGCTTCCGGGTCATATGGCCAGCATGACTAAGTCGCTTCTGGTGAACCAGAGCAGTACATGGAAACGCCGTTTACCTTCCTGCCGGAGTGGTACCTATTTATGTACTTGCACTTTGATGTGCTTTCGAACTGCTAGGTGGGCAGGAGCTGGGACAGAGCAATGGGAGCTCACCCCGTCACGGGGATTCGAACCGCCGACCTTCTGATCGGCAAAGCCAAGGCTCTGTGGCTTAACCCACAGCGCCACCCGTGTCATAATAATAATAATAATAATAATAATAATAATAATAATAATAATAATTTTCTGCTTTTTCCTTCTGATGACCTGTGGTTAAGGGTGGGGGCTAAATTGAGTTTTTCATGCCAACCCAGCAAATTCAAATTCTCTGAATTGAAGCATGGTCACGCCACAGATGCATTTGGCTCCCCGGGCATACTCTCGGCGGGGAGGCGCAACCCTGACGCCTGCATGCTATTGCAACAACATAGATTGGCGCAACAGAAGATGTTGACGCGCCTAATTCTGTAGGCTTGAAAATGGCAGAAATTTGACGTATACCTTCATCTGAGTGAGGCAGAAGGGAATCCTCCCCAACGGCATTTATCCTTTCATGAAGAAAGGGACTCTTTTACTGTTTCTTTTGCTTGTTCTTTCCGTTGGACAGGGAGAAAACAACTCTTTAATCTACACCGAAATGAACGTTTTGGTGGTCGGCTGGCAAGAGGAACTGGGCAGCCCAGCCACTTTGGGTGGGGGCGGTACAAGATGCTGTAGGGATTTTCAGGAGACCCAGAAATCGATGGGTGGTGTGGCTTGCTGTCCATTGATCAAAGCCTACATCGCAAATAAACCTTCTGGGCCTGGCGCCATAGATGCTGGGCTTGAAAGGAGCCCTTTGATACCTGGCGAGGATAATCTGTCATTCTAGAGTCATAATCCACTTTCTCCTTTAGTTTAACCAGAGAGCTGCAGCTCAGGTGTGAAATGTTAAAATCACAGCTCAGAGGAGATGAGCAGGACTTTGGCATGTTGTCGTTGCTGTTTCTGGAGATTTGCTTTGCTCTTTTCCCTCGAGGCAGCTGTAGTAGCGAAGTTCAGCTTCCTTTCAAAGAGAGGAGAAGCACGTTTCAAACCCCTTCTGAGCAAAATGGAATCAAAATTCTTTTTAGCTTCCCTTGAAAACCCCTACCTTCAGTCCCTTGGGATCCTCCAAAATCACCCGGAACGAAAAGAAAAACAATATTGATAAATCATTGCGCATCCTTCTGTAATTATTTTCACTGCTCATGTGGATATTTCACAGACACCCCCCCTCCATACGTACACAGCCAATTCCAAGCTCTTGCGTCCCCATGAAAATCTGTCAGCATTTGAGTGGTAATTTCTCTTAATATGCACATTTTGTGTGTGCGCGTGCGCAATTTCCCCTAGCATACACATTTTTTGCAAAAGCATTCTCCCCCGACTTTATTTATTTATTTATTTATTTACCCACATACCTATTTATAAAAATATGCACGCGCTGCCCTCTCACAAAACATCACACGGAGGTGTACAGCAATGTTGTAAAAGTACCCTTTAAAAGGAATACAGAACAATCATTAAAATGGCTGGCTGCTTTTTGGTTTTTATTATTAAAATAATTCGGCATTAATACACACTGTCAGGGAACTGCCATCGGAGCCAGAGGGAGAGGGAGGGCTCCAGAGGGATTCCGGAGAGCGTCCCGGGAGGGAGAGAGGCAGCACATCTTCTGGGGAAGGAAATCAGCGTAGCACCAGTGGAGAAGGGGGGCAGATGGAGGAATCGGCGAGGTGGCTCCAAGACTCCTCGCTGGGGACCAGCGGGGAGAGCACGGGTCCTTCGATGCCCACGTCCTCCCTGCATAGAAGGCTTCCGCGCAGGGAAAGTAGGCGGAAACTAGGCGTCAAAGAGCTTCTTTGCTGGAAGAAGTTCAAAAAACGCCCACTGACGGATTCTGCCAGCGATTGAGACAGCCACAGACAGAAAGGGTTCACTCAGGCAACCCAGCCAGGTGTGGCGCCGATTTACACACGAGCAACCCCTAGAACCATTACACACACATATTGTGAATATACAAGCATACAAACATACATTTCATACAATCCTTAAAAATGTTCAAGCATACCTCCACTCAATCCCACAGATAATTCCTTTCCCCATCACCATCCCTCACCCCTCACCCCACCTTTGTGTTAGACTTCCAATCTTGTTGTTGTTTAGTCGTTTAGTCGTGTCCGACTCTTCGTGACCCCATGGACCAGAGACTTCCAATCTACTCAATTGCAATTTCTTTCCACTTCTATTACTTTCTTTCACACACCTTTAACCTGATTTCATGCTCCTTTTTCTATTACACATTGTTATCCATCTTATTTAGTATTTCAGTATTTAAAACGGAACTTGTTTGGAGTTCTGATTTTTCAATATGGTTTTGCAAGTATCCTTTAAACACCTACCAGTCCCTGTCTATCTCAAAAGAGAAGATAGCTATTTTCAATAAATATATGCATTCATCAGCATGATTTGCCCAAGTATATGCCAATTTGTACGCATGCTTTGGCTACAGAGATGCATTGCAAAATTCAGAGAGATGGGAATTTCATTTTTTTTTTAAATAAATTTTTATTAGTTTTTCATAAGTACAAAAGAAACAAAGCAAAAACATAAACAAACACAAAATCGACTTCCCCATACCACCCCTTTTCTGCATTCTTGTTTCAAGATTTTTCAGCAACCCTTTCGTAATAAACTTGTTTATATTTCATAAATTTAACTTCCATAAGTTATTAATACAACTGTAGTTCTTTATCTCTTATTACCCTGAGCCCCTAATTTTCCAAATTACAACAGTTTTTAAGATAAACTTTGAATTTGTTCCAATCTTCATCCACCGCCTCTTTCCCCCGGTCTCGAATTCTGCCAGTCATCTCTGCCAGACCCATATAATCAATCACCTTCGTCTGCCATTCTTCCAACGTGGGTAGATCTTGCGTCTTCCAATACTTTGCTAGAAGGATTCTTGCTGCTGTTGTGGCATACATAAAAAATGTCCTATCCTTCTTTGGCACCATTTGGCCCACCATGCCCAAGAGAAAGGCTTCTGGTTTTTTAATAAAGGTTCTCTTCAGAACTTTTTTAATTTCATTATAGATCATTTCCCAGAAAGCCTTAATCTTCGGGCAGGTCCACCAAAGGTGATAGAAGGTTCCCTCCGTTTCATTACATTTCCAACACTTGTTATTGGGCAGATGATAGATCTTTGCTAACTTAGCCGGAGTCATGTACCACCTGTAGATCATTTTCATAATGTTTTCTCTTAAGGCATTACATGCCGTAAATTTAACACCAGTGGTCCATAACTGCTCCCAGTCAGCAAGCTCAATGTCATGCCCCATATCCCGTGCCCATTTAATCATGCTAGATTTCACCATTTCCTCTTGGGTATTCCATTTCAACAGCAAGTTGTACATTCTTGACAAATTTTTAGTATTGGGTTCTAACAGTTCTGTTTCTAGTTTTGACTTCTCCACTTGGAAGCCTTTCTTTCTGTCCTGTTTAAATACTTCATTTATCTGTCGATAATGTAGCCAATCTCTCACCTTAGACTTCAGTTTCTCGAAACTCTGCAATTTTACTTTTTCACCATCTTGTTCTATAATTTCAGAATATTTAGGCCAATTAGAACCCATATTCAATTTTTTCACCTCTTTTGCCTCCATTGGTGACAGCCACCTAGGGGTTTTACTTTCAAACAAGTCTTTATACCTTATCCAAACATTATACAAAGCTTTCCTCACCATATGGTTCTTAAAACCTTTGTGCGCTTTTACCTTGTCATACCATATATATGCATGCCAACCAAATCTGTTGTCAAATCCTTCGAAATCCAAGATATCTGTGTTCTCGAGGAGCAGCCAGTCTTTCAACCAGCAAAACGCTGCTGATTCATAGTAAAGTCTTAAGTCCGGCAGGGCAAAACCCCCTCTATCTTTTGCATCTGTTAATGTCTTAAATTTTATTCTTGGCTTTTTGCCCTGCCAGAGATGCGAATTTCAAAGGATGGCTGTCAGGGGTGCATGCAGGAGCCAGGCCCTGTGACTGGTAGGGCTTCGCAGGACTGGGGCCTTCCTAAGTTTGTTCTGGAGAGGCAAGTTGCGACCGCACAGGTGAGGCCACTTGGTAACACAGCATTTCCCTTCAGCTCTTTGCCACAGCAACACGTTTCCTGCCTTGCTGCATTTGGCTTCTTGCTTCTTGACGCTCGGACCCTTGACTTTGTGACTCCCTGCTTCCTGACCCTCGGACCCCTAGCTTCTGGACTCTGGTTCCTGCTCCCATCCCGCCATCTTGCCCCCGGTCCTGACGTCCTCAGCCGGGACTTCGATCGCCCGTAGAACGGACCGTGACAATGGCTGTGCTTTTGTTGCTCCAGAAAGTGTGAATTCAGCATGTTGGCCTTTAGTTGAGAACTGGATCAAATATCTCAACCATCCCTACTTAGGAAGGAGACTTTAGCTCCTCTTCATTGCATCATCGTCACCAGTCCTGCCGCAACCATGCACGTTAGAGGCAATGAGGAGCCTTTTCTACTCATTTAGGCTTCTTGCTCAATTCAGAATCCCGATTTTTCCAGTGATCCAAATCTCTATTATCAGCATAACCAATTTATTAATTGCTTTCTAAAGAACTGTCTCAAGGCAATGCACACTGAATTTCATTGAAGTTTAAAACTCAAAGGAGCAAATACATTTAAAACAAAATTAAAACCATATAAAGCAGACTTAAAAGAGACATGGGTGGTGCTGTGGGTTAAACCACAGAACCTAGGACTTGCTGATCAGAAGGTCGGTGGTTCGAATCCCCACGACGGGGTCAGCTCCCGTTGCTCGGTCCCTGCTCCTGCCAACTTAGCAGTTCGAAAGCACGTCAAAGTGCAAGTAGATAAATAGGTACCGCTCTGGTGGGAAGGTAAATGGCGTTTCCATGCACTGTTCTGGTTCTCCAGAAGTGGCTTAGTCATGCTGGCCACATGACCCGGAAGCTGTACGTCGGCTCCCTCAGCCAATAAAGTGAGATGAGCGCCGCAACCCCAGTCAGTCACAACTGGACCTAATGGTCAGGGGTCCTTTTAAAGTAGACTTAGGG
This sequence comes from Podarcis muralis, assembly GCF_964188315.1. NCBI lineage: Eukaryota > Metazoa > Chordata > Lepidosauria > Squamata > Lacertidae > Podarcis > Podarcis muralis. Next base: position 9,943,949 of record NC_135666.1, on the reverse strand, counting down.
TAGACACCCATTTCTCCAGCTGAGAAAGCCTGTCAGAACAAACATGTCATCGATTGTTTCTGAAAATGCAAGTAATGGGAACCTTTCAAATCTTGTCAGAAATGCAATTCCAAAGAAATGGGGCAGCCACACTAAAAGCCTTGCTCTGAGTTACTGTGAACTGGGTTTCTGAGATCTTTGGAACTTGCAAGAGAAACTCTTTGCACTTCTTAGTGCACTCCTACAGAAGATTTTAAACCCAGCCAGACTTGACAATTCCCCTTTGTCCCACAGAGGCTGGACCGTGTAAACTCTTATGTATACTTGCCAAGCAATCTGGTCATCAATGCAGACTTGCTCAGGGAACTAACACGAGTTACACAATTTGGTTTGCATCACTCTCATTTCTCAATGATTTAAAGAACCCATTTTAAAATCTCGCCTCCCTGCTGTCAACAAGGGTTGCCTCCCTTGTAATAGATCAGCAATTTGTTCTTCTGTAATCTTGTAGCCAGGGACGCTGGTGGCACTGTGGGTAAAAGCCTCAGCGCCTAGGGCTTGCCGATCGAAAGGTCAGCGGTTCGAATCCCCGCGGCGGGGTGCGCTCCCTTGCTCGGTCCCAGCGCCTGCCAACCTAGCAGTTCGAAAGCACCTTCGAGTGCAAGTAGATAAATAGGGACCACTTACCAGCGGGAAGGTAAACAGCGTTTCCGTGTGCGGCTCTGGCTTGCCAGAGCAGTGATGTCACGCTGGCCACGTGACCCGGAAGTGTCTCTGGACAGCGCTGGCTCCCGGCCTCTTGAGTGAGATGGGCGCACAACCCTAGAGTCTGTCAAGACTGGCCCGTACGGGCAGGGGTACCTTTACCTTTACCTTTAATCTTGTAGCCACCGGAGGTGGGGAGAGCTGGGTGTATTTTAGGGCAGCAGCTCAGAGTAACAAGAGCAGAAGAACTTGCTGGATCAAGCCGAAGATCAAAGATCTAATCCAGGGGTGGCCAACTCCCAAGAGACTGCGATCTACTCACAGAGTTAAAAACTGGCAGTGATCTACCCCCTTTTTGAGAGTTCAGGTCAAGGTCGCTGAGCTATATTTAGGAAGGAAAGCCCTCTTTTGGGGGGTTCAGGTTGAAGTTGTTGAGCTTCCTTTAGGGAGAAGGAAAGCCACATTTTTGGGGGGTGCAGGGCAAATATGTTGAGCTTTTTTTTAGGGGAGCCCAAAGTTGTTGAGCTCCTTGGGGGAGAGCCAGTGATCTACCACAGATGTCCAGTGATCTACCAGTAGATCATGATCTACCTGTTGGACTTGCCTGATCTAATCCAACAATGGACATTCGGAGGACACCCAGGACTATGGCACCAAACAGTGGTGCTGGAGCTATCATGCAGTGGTTCCTTGGCATGATAACCATTCCCCAAGAGAGAGACCTTGAAAAATATTGCAATAGATCAGTGGTTCCCCAAATCGGGGCAATGGAGCAAAGGGGGCGGCAGAGGGTGCGGGAGGCGCAAATGACTTTGTTGTTTAGCCGTTTAGTCGTGTCCGACTCTTCGTGACCCCCTGGACCAGAGCACGCCAGGCACTTCTGTCCTCCACTGCCTCCCGCAGTTTGATCAAATTCATGCTGGTAGCTTCAAGAACACCATCCAACCATCTCATCCTCTGTCGTCCCCTTCTCCTTGTGCCCTCCATCTTTCCCAACATCAGGGTCTTTTCCAGGGAGTCTTCTCTTCTCATGAGGTGACCAAAGTCTTGGAGCCTCAGCTTCAGGGTCTGTCCTTCCAGTGAGCACCCAGGGCTGATTTCCTTCAGAATGGAGAGGTTTGATCTTCTTGCAGTCCATGGGACTCTCAAGAGTCTCCTCCAGCACCATAATTCAAAAGCATCAATTCCTCGGCGATCAGCCTTCTTTATGGTCCAGTTCGCATTTCCATACATCACTACTGGGAAAACTATAGCTTTTACTATACGGACCTTTGTTGGCAAGGTGATGTCTCTACTTTTTAAGATGCTGTCTAGGTTTGTCATCGCCTTCCTCCCAAGAAGCAGGCGTCTTTTAATTTCGTGACTGCTGTCACCATCTGCAGTGATCAGGGAGCCCAATAAAGTGAAATCTCTTACTGCCTCCATTTCTTCCCCTTCTAGGGCACCCAAGATGAACAGGTCATAGTGGAGAGTTTTGACCAAATGTGATCCACCTGGAGGAGGAACCGGCAAGCCACTCTAGTATCCCTGCCAAGAAAACTCCATGGACAAAGACAACAGGCATATAAAAGTTATGGCGCAAATGACTACCAGACTTTAAAAAGCTGGTATCTCTGGATCAAGTCCATCAATTTTGTTGAATTAATTAAACTAAGTCATTTTAATTGAATTTTGAATAAATGTGCAATTACTGTTTCTAATTTTATTGTGTCACTATTTTCCTTATTGGGATTACAGTGGTACCTCGGGTTAAGTGCTTAATTCGTTCTGGAGGTCCGTTCTTAACCTGAAACTGTTCTTAACCTGAAGCACAACTTTAGCTAATGGGGGCCTCCTGCTGCCGCCACACACCCCGAGCATGATTTCTGTTCTCATCCTGAAGCAAAGTTCTTAACCTGAAGCACTACTTCTGGGTTAGCGGAGTCTGTAACCTGAAGCGTATGTAACCTGAGGTACCACTGTATTGCTTTCTTCTTCTTTTTCCTCTTCATAGAATTTCTATACCGCCCTATACCTGGGGGTCTCAGGGCGATTCACAGAATAAAATCAAGATATAAAACCACAAAATACATAATAAAAATAAAGACAACAACCCAATAGCACCACCCCAAAAAAAAACACATTTTAAAGGGGCATGCAATGTAAATTGAATTGATTTTAGAACGCATTTCAATTAATTGACTGTGATTTTATATAAACTGTGTTACTTTTATTTTTGTTAGACACTATGAGCCCGGCTTCGGCTGGGGAGGGCGGGATATAAATAAAATATTATTATTATTACTATTATTAAATCAGATCAACCAAAGATCTGGTTATAAAGGAACGTTTTTCCCTGGCACCTACAGGTGTCTCATAAAGGTGTATTATGCATTTTGTTTTTTCTATTGTAATTTTATGTTGTGAACTGCCCTGAGATCTATGAATGAAGGGTCATTTGATTAATAATAATAATAATAATAATAATAATAATAATAATGCTTTTGATAGGGTAGGGATAAGTTTATGGAACCAACTGTTGGATTGTGGCATTCTTGCAACTGCAAAAAAAAAATCCCTTGCAATTCTTCCTGGCGCTAATAGCAAAAGCTGCACGGATTCGGGAATCAACAACCAAACGACTCGCGCCAACAAGTTGCACGAAACCAGCGCTTCCGTCGTGAGTGACATGCTGCTTATTAATGGCAGGTGTGAGGAAGTTAAGCACGGCGTGTACACAGATCTTTATCCGCAGCTATTCTTCAACAGACTGGCAGAGACGCATCGCTGCCTGCTGGGCAGGAGACAGAGAGGGATTAGATGTTAGGCAGGGGACCCCCAACCTCCCAGCTGTAAGTTTCTGAAGAATACAGATGTGTCCTCGGCTGATGAGAAGCGCAGACAGGGGCCTGGGATGCAGATACATCAACAATGAAGGTTATTGCCGTATAAGGCAAAGAAAGCAATGGCGCTTGCCAGGGGGGAAAAACCGGTTCAGGCAGACAGGGAGATTGTGGGATCGGAGCATTAGCGCCGAGTCCTGTCGAGTGGTGCTGGGATGAAAAATAGGCGAGGGAGCTAGGACAACAGGCGGCCAGATCAGCCAATGAACAGAGCTCTCAGTATGGGGAGGGATGGAGCCGGGGATGGTATGTGTGTGTGTTTGTGTTTGTGTGTGAGTGTATGGACCATAAAGAAGGCTGATCACCAAAGAATGGATGCTTTTGAATTCTGGTGCTGGAGGAGACTCTTGAGAGTCCCATGGACTGCAAGAAGATCAAACCTCTCCATTCTGAAGGAAATCAGCCCTGAGTGCTCACTGGAAGGACAGATCCTGAAGCTGAGGCTCCAAGACTTTGGCCACCTCATGAGAAGAGAAGACTCCCTGGAAAAGACCCTGATGTTGGGAAAGATGGAGGGCACAAGGAGAAGGGGCCAACAGAGGAAGAGATGGTTGGACAGTGTTCTCAAAGCTACCAGCATGAGTTTGTCCAAACTGAGGGAGGCAGTGGAAGACAGGAGTGCCTGGCGTGCTCTGGTCCATGGGGTCACAAAGAGTCGGACACGACTAAATGACTAAGCAACAACAACAAAGTGTGAGTGTAAGCCCTTCCCCAAATCCAAGTGGCACATTTCTGCTTGGGTCAAAGCTCTCCCTTTCTCCCGTTGGGTGGAAAAGCTTTTCTGTAGGAAATAAAGAGCCTTAGTCTTTCTTTGGACAGCTCACAAAACCCCTGGGACTGTGATCAAAAGAAGCGCCAATGCGGGTGGCGCTGTGGTCTAAACCACTGAGCCTCTTGGGCTTGCCAATCGGAAGGTCAGCGGTTCGAATCCCCGCGACGGAGTGAGCTCCCGTTGCTCGGTACCAGCTCCTGCCAACCTAGCAGTTCCAAAGCACGCCAGCGCAAGTAGATAAATAGGTACCGCTTTGTCGGGAAGGTAAACGGCGTTTCTGTGCGCTTTGGTTTACATCACGGTGTCCCGTTGAGCCAGAAGTGGTTTAATTATGCTGGCCACATGACCCGGAAAGCTGTCTGTGGACAAATGCCGGCTCCCTCGGCCTGAAAAGTGAGATGACCGCCACATCTCCATAGTCGCCTTTGACTGGACTTAAGTCTAAATTCTTATAAATTTATTTTCAATCTTTTTTTGTTTTCTATGTTTTTTTAGCGGTTCTTATTTTTATCTGTAAGCTTTCTTGGGTGCCGTCAGGGGAAAAAGCAGGGTATAAAGAAATATATAATCATCATAATAATTATAGGCCACACTTCCATAACAAAAAAACAAAGCGATATCCAGAAATTACAAACCCAGCATGACAATAAGTTCCATAAAAGCACCAGTAAATACTGGTTGGGGAAAAGAAATTTGCATTTCAAAGGCTCGTCTGAATAATACAGTTTTCCAAAGGCATCTAAATGGAAGCAGGGATTATTCCCACTAGATATCTATTGGCAGGGAGTTCCACAGGGCAAGCCAGCGTGTTCCATAGGTTAACTATGTGCCTTTTAACTGTCCTCAATCTTCCAACATCCTTTTGAAAAGCAGTGGAGGCTGGTCTATGAGGGCAAATGGGGCACTGCCCCCACCAAACCCAGCCTACCTTCTGCCAGCGCCCCAACCTGTTTGCCCTTTTACTTGCAACCAGTCCAGGGGGTGCCATGGAGTGCCATCTTCCTCTTCCTTAGTCTTATTTGTTTTTGTTTTTGCATTTTAAAACTTTATTGATTTCCAACTAATTATACATTTTATCCATATTACAACGAATCTTATCCATGTTAGACTTCCTTCAACGTTACTGACAATCATTCATAGTTACATCTTTGGTACGCATTCCATTCGTTCATATTGCCATTTGTTCCTCCCCTCCTCCATTGTTTCTCACAGACAATACTTATTAGTTCTTTACAGCGCCTCTTTAAACCCCACTAGCGTTGTATTTACCTCACAATTATTCTCCAGATAACCCACAAATTTCCCCCAGTCTTCAATAAATTTTTGATCTTTAGTGTATCTAATTTTCCCTGTTAATCTGTCTAGTTCAGCATATTCCGTCAGTTTTACTCTCCACTCCTCCACCGTTGGAGTTTCTTCTTGCTTCCATTTCTGAGCGAGCACGATTCTGGCAGCCTCCTTAGTCTTATTTGTAGAACTCAGCAGGAAGTATGACCGGGACAAAGCTATACAGTGGTACCTCGGGTTAAGTACTTAATTCGTTCCGGAGGTCCGTTCTTAACCTGAAACTGTTCTTAACCTGAAGCACCACTTTAGCTAATGGGGCTTCCTGCTGCTGCCACGCCGCCAGAGCACGATTTCTGTTCTCATCCTGAAGCAAAGTTCTTAACCCAAGGTACTACCGTATTTTTCGCTCCATAAGGCGCACCAGACAATTAGGTGCACCTAGTTTTTAGAGGGGGAGATCAAGGGGGGGAATTATTATTTCCCCCCCCCCCAGCCCCAAAGAGCAAAGAAGCCAAGACAGCTAGCTGGATCCATCCTGCTGGCTGTCTTGACTTCTACCATAGCCGCGTGCAACCTCTCCAGCCAGGAGAGGCTGCGCGCGGCTATGGCAATTCCCCCACCTCCCGCAAAAGTCCGCAGGAGCCGCGCACCCTTTAAGGAGCACGCGGTTCCTGCGGGCTTTTCTACGAGGAGGGAGAAGGGACTGACTGGCTGCATCAGTCCCTTCTCCCTCCTGGGAAAAACCCGCAATAAGCCGTGCGGAGCTTGTGTGCGGCTCTTGGGGGCTTTTCCTGCCTGCCTCCCCCCTGCATTCGCTCCATAAGACGCACACGCACTTCCCCTTACTTTTTAGGAGGGGAAAAGTGCATCTTATGGAGCGAAAAATACGGTATTTCTGGGTTAGTGGAGTCTGTAACCTGAAGCATATGTAACCCAAGGTACCACTGTAATACGCTGGCTCTGCTTTTCATTGGCTCTGGCGCCACCTGCTGTTCAGCTCCTTGCCTTCTGGCCTACCAGCTGCAAAGGTCAGGAATCGCCACTGTTGAAAAGTAGCCCTTCCTCCTTCTTCTTCTAAAAAAGGCACCAGGTATATTTAAAGAACTAAACCAGCAACCACGTTTTAAAGAGAGTTCATTCGGCGCAACCTATTTCTCAAGGCTAAGGGATTACGAGGCTCCAAATGTCCTGGTTCACATACGAGATGATGAACGATCTCAAAAACAGAGGGTAGGTGCCGATCTATTAATTCCAGCGCAGTGGTTCTCCCACACCTCCGCCCGGCGTCTCCTCGTGGAACGGCGATCGGAATTGCGCCTTTGCACGCGTAAGGAAGCCGGGAATTAATGAGGGCAAAGTCTCGGATCTCCTTTCCTTCACAGAAGTGACACGGAGGCTGTGAATAATGAGCTTTTGCGCTACGCAGGCCCCTCTCCAAGGACCCAACCGTAGACACGTTCCATTAAGAAGCCACTCCATCAATGGGTCCCGGGAGGAGGCGCGCCGGTGCGTTTTCCAGAAAGATGCTACAGAGCGGAGGGGGCAGGGGGAGGCTGGCGGATGATAGATGCCCGATATGATGTGCAAAGCTAACCACAGAGGACTGGATGAAGAGACATCGTCGACAGGTAATGGAAGACACTCATTCCGATTCCCAAACAAGCCTCTGAAGGAGACCGGCACGCAGTGATTATTTGCCGCAACTTATTTATCATTCGGGTAACCTGCAGCTCCACAGAAGAACTCAGGGCAGCTTATTGATGGTTGCCAAAATGTCCCTAATCTTTTTTTCTTTTTCTTTTCAGTTTTTTATTTATACTTTTCAAATTTATAAGGTAAAGGTAAAGGGACCCCTGAACATTAGGTCCAGTCATGCCCGACTCTGGGGTTGCGGCGCTCATCTCGCTTTATTGGCCAAGGGAGCATGTGGCCAGCATGACTAAGCCGCTTCTGGCGAACCAGAGCAGTGCATGGAAATGCCATTTACCTTCCCGCTGGAGTGGTAACTATTTATCTACTTGCACTTTGATGTGCTTTTGAACTGCTAGGTTGGCAGGAGCAGGGACCGAGCAACGGGAGCTCACGCCGTTGCAGGAATTCAAACTGCCGACCTTCTGATTGGCAAGTCCTAGGCTCTGTGGTTTAACCCACAGTGCCACCCGCGTCCCTCTTTCAAATTTATACATTCCATTAATTCGACAATCCGTTTAACATTTCAAAATTTGACTTCCTTCCCCCTCTTTCTGTGGCTCCCTAAATTTACTTTTCCATATCTTCTGCACATCCAAATTCATTTAATTTACTCATTTAATTATCTACTGCAAATATATACTCTTATAAATCTGCAGGTTTTTACAATAATCCTGCTAATGTTTTTATCGGCTTACAATTTGTCTGTAAATATTCAATAAACCATTTCCGTTCTTTTATAAAGAGTTTGTTGTCTTGATTTCTTATTCTTCCGGTGAATTTCGCCATTTCTGCATACTCCATAAGTTTTTTTTATCCATTCTCCCTTTCCTGAGACTTCTGCTTATTTCCATTTTTGGTCAAGTAGCATTCTTGCTGCTGCAGTAGCATACATAAATAAATTATACAATTTAGGTACCATATTTTTCAGTCTATAAGATGCACCAGACCACAAGACGCACCTAGTTTTTGGAGGAGTAAAACAAGAAAAAAAAAATTCTGAATCCCAGAAGCCAGAACAGCAAGAGGGATAGCTATGCAGCGAAAGCAGCAATCCCTCTTGCTGTTCTGGCTTCTGGGATAGCTGCGCAGCCTCCATTCGCTCCATAAGACGCACACACATTTCCCCTTACTTTTTAGCAGGAGAAAAGTGAGTCTTATAGAGCAAAAAATACGGTAGTTCTGTCCCTATAATTCCCAAAAGAAAAGCTTCTGGGTTGTTTTTTTAATAAACGTTATTTTGAACATCTTTTTCAATTCATTATATATCATTTCCCAGTAAGTTTTAACCTTACTACAAGACCACCACCATTTATCAGAATGCCTCTCATCCATACACCTTCCATGGCCAGACCAGCTCTACTTGTGCAAGAGAAGCGCAGGGCCAGATTTAGGTTTGATGATGCCCTAAGCTACTGAAGGTATTGGGGCCCTTTATATGTCCAACTGTCCTTTGTCAACAACAAATTGTCGCTGCTTTTTTGTTGAATATATGCTATATGGTAATTTATGGACCTAATAGGTATCTAAAGCCATTTGCACATAACAAAATACGTATTTTATCAAAGTAATTGTTACCACCAGTCCATGCAGAACGTAGGCACCCTATATATAGAAATGAGCAAACCAGTGATATTTTAGGGAGCAGCCTACCAGGCGGGGCCCATGACTTACATCATAGGAGCCTACACAACACAAAACACTGTTGCTGTGTGTAGGTTTTATTTTATTTGTTTTTTATCTTATATTTTGGAAATGTACATTCAGGTTTTTTCCTTTTACATTTTTGGGGGGCTCCCAAGAGAGTGGGACCCTAAGCTATAGCTTGTTTAGCTTATACGTAAATCCGGCACTGAGCCTCCCAAAACAGAAACCACACACCTGTTCCCCAAACCAGGGAGCAAATTAACCCCTAAATGTGTGCAGAATTGTCTTCAAATGCACGTTATTTAAAATCACCCACCCAACTACGCCAACTGCCCACCCGCTCCTCCTTAACGGCTAAAGATATGAAATACCCACCTATGCCAAAAATTATCTGAAGAGTGGGAACTAGACCAGAGATAAGGATTTGCTCCGAGATACAGTGGTACCTCGGGTTACAGACGCTTCAGGTTACATACGCTTCAGGTCACAGACTTCGCTAACCCAGAAATAGTACCTCAGGTTAAGAACTTTGCTTCAGGATGAGAACAGAAATTGTGTGGCGATGGCAGCGGGAGGCCCCATTAGCTAAAGCGGTGCTTCAGGTTAAGAACAGTTTCAGGTTAAGAACGGACCTCCAGAATGAATTAAGTTCTTGACCTGAGGTACCACTGTATAGTATACCCCCAATGGCAGAGAAACATTTCATAGAATAGAATAGAATCATAGAATCATAGAGTTGGAATAGACCACAAGGGCCATCGAGTCCAACCCCCTGCCAAGCAGGAAACACCATCAGAGCACTCCTGACATATGGTTGTCAAGCCTCTGCTTAAAGACCTCCAAAGAAGGAGACTCCACCACACTCCTTGGCAGCAAATTCCACTGTCGAACAGCTCTTACTGTTCTTCGGCCACAATCTCTCTGGGCAATTTTGCAGGGGCCATGCGACCGTGGTGGGTGGAGCCAGAGGTAAAAGTGGGCAGGGAAATGGATGCAAATATTTAGCTTCATAAAATCATAGGGCTGTCGAGGTGGAAGGGACCATGAGGGTCATCTAGTCCAACCCCCTGTGATTCAGGAATCTCAACTAAAGCATCCATGGCAGATGGCCACCCAACATCTGCTTAAAAACCTCCAAGGAAGGAGAGTCTGCAACCTCCTGAGGGAGACCGTTCTGCTGTCGAACAGCTCTTACTGTCGGAAAGTTATTCCTGATGTCTTGTCGGAATCTCCTCTCTTGTAACTTGAAGCCATGGGTTCGAGTCCTGCCCTCCAGAGCAGGAGGAGGAAAGCTTGCTCCCTCTTCCATGTGACAGCCCTTAAGTTCTTTATTTCATCATCATCATCATCATCATCATCATTTTTAATTTGTAGACCGCCTTTCTATCTTACAATACTCAAGGCGGTTTACAAGCTGAAGAAACAAAAAATGTACATCTTATAACAATCTAATGCAATACAAAAATGTGGTAATAAAACATAACTTTACAATAGGCAACCTACATCAAAAAGTATCATTCAAGAATCATTAGAATGGTATTAAATAATAATAACATAAAAGTTAAACAGAAATCCACTCAACATTTACAATAAATAATTTCTAAACTATAATCAATAAAACAATGGCAAGCCACAGTACATAAAATACAGTGTAGAACTACTGCATACTGCATGAATTACAGAATGACAGACACACATTCTGCTTTATTCTCCATTCAGACATACGGGAGACATTTTCAGGGTTCAGGGCCATTTTCCAGCCAGATAAAAACTCTCAGAGTATGAAGGAAGGTCAGTGAGGGATGCAGACCTGAAAGATTTCTGAGGGTCATATAGAGAGGCAGCAGGTGGCGCTGTGGGTTAAACCACAGAGCCTAGGGCTTGCCGATCAGAAGGTCGGTGGTTCGAATCCCCGTGACGGGGTGAGCTCCCGTTGCTCGGTCCCTGATCCTGCCAACCTAGCAGTTCGAAAGCACGTCAAAGTGCAAGTAGATAAATAGGTACCACTCCGGCAGGAAGGTAAACGGCATTTCCATGTGCTGCTCTGGTTCACCAGAAGCGGCTTAGTCATGCTGGCCACATGACCCGGAAGCTGTACGCCGGCTCCCTCAGCCAATAAAGCAAGATGAGCGCCACAATCCCAGAGTCGGCCACGACTTGACCTAATGGTCAGGGGTCCCTTTACCTTTACCTAGAGTAACCAAATTCAGGCCTCCACAGTTAGTATTTCCTATGGGTTTAAGCATTCTGGGCCACAATTATCTGTGAGGAATTGCACCTGCGGCCCGACTCTCTCCATGATATGGGTGCTCAGCAGAAATGTCAACATGGCTGCCTCACTTTTCCTGCCGAAGAAGGCAGCTGTGTAGACTTCTCAAATGCTATCTTAACCAGACACTCTCAACATTGTAGGGAACTATCTTCCAGAACCCTGGGAGTAATAATGTTAAACTATCCAATAATCCAGTTTGGTGAACGTGAGCTGAGTGGAGAATGTTTGATAAACACCAGTCATTCTTGACATTCACCAGGCATTTAGCTATTTCGACCCTGCTTTTTCAGCATTAAATGTTGTCCGCCCGTCTCTCAAAGAGGTTCACGTAGAACCTAAGGGAACACAAACGAAGCCATAATAAAACCCAAGAGCATAAAAAAACCCCAACAACACTGGGTGAGGAGAGGAAGGCATTTCTGAGAGGCCAGGGTCAAACTGACACCATGCTGCATTTAACTTCATCACCCCGTTTGTGGGTGATGAATGGGATACAATAAAACAGCAATCACAAAATTCACGGGAAACCTAAATCTCTGCCAAAGCATTTCATCGAGTTCTGGGCAGGGTCTCCCTATTATGAACGGCCAGCACATTATCCCCCCTGGGGAACAAAAGATAAATACCGTGACCCTGGAAAAGCATGTCACGGAAAATAGCTTCCCAGTCTCCAAATTGCAACAAAAGGGGAGAAAACAACACCTTGCAGTTTACAATTTCGAAACAGTAAACGTATTGTTCCGACTTGATTTCCTGAGGGCGAGAGCTGGAACGCAGCACGGAGCCTAATGGGAAAGGGATGCAACAGGTCGGAATGGCTTTGAAAACACCTATTCTAACCCATCAGGTGTGCTCAAAGATATCCAGGCAGCATCCAACCCAACATTGGCACTCGGTGCTGTCAGGTAAATGCCAGGCTCTACAGTCCCCTCAAGGGTCCACCATGGCTGGCCACCGCCCCCTGCCAGAACCTCCTTTGCTTCTTACATTCTTACCAGGGTGACAGGGACTTTGCAAGGCACCAACAGAGGCTGCAACCGCCCACTATTGCCATTTAACAACTAGGGACCAGTTCACCTGTGAGATGGTCTTACCCCACATGTGCCCACCTGACTGCTTTGATCAGCCGAGTTGGCACTAATACCGGTGCCACATAATACCCGTTCTGCATCTGTAAGAACCCACTTTGGAACTACCTGCCTGTTGAGATCAAGCAGGCGCCTTCACTGTTCTCTTTTTGACACCTGCAAAAAACCATTCCTGTTTTAGACAAGCCTACCCAGGTGCTTCGCAGGTGGCGCTGTGGGTTAAACCACAGAGCCTAGGACTTGCCGATCAGAAGGCACATCAAAGTACAAGTAGATAAATAGGTACCACTCCGGCGGGAAGGTAAACGGCATTTCCGTCTTATACATGGATAGTGCCAAGGGTGGATTTTCCTAAATCTGAGTCTCCAAAAATAGCGGGCGTCTTATACATGGGGGCATCTAATAGACAAAAAAATACTGTATGTGCCTGATTGACTCTGGAGCTGAACTTGGAGAATTTGCACCTAGGGGTGGGCAAATCTACTAATTTTTGTTTCTCTCAGTTCTCATTCCCACCCCGTCTTCAGTAAAGTTATCCACGTTTTCACATTTGTGGGGATCCCTCCCCCACAAAGTCCACTTGAAAATTCACCAGCATTTTAGTGTGAAATTCTCCCAACGCAGACATTCCTGTGTGCAATCTGGCCTAATATTTTGGTGGTTTTGCTTACATGGGCATTTATATACCTGTTTTAGGAATGTAGGAAGCTGTCAGAACATTGCTCCCTCTAGCTCAGTACTGTCTGAAATGACAGACAGTGGCTCTCTGAGATTTTAGACCAGATTCTCTCCTTGAACCCAGGATCTTTTGCATGCAAGGCTGATGTTCTATCATTGAGTGTCAGCCCTCCAAATGGGTGCCGTTTTGTACACAATACTTGGCCGGAGAGGTGCACTGGAAAAAACCAGAGCTGTGCGAATCTTGCGGGATGGTTATTTCAATTCGCGCATTGCTTTCCGAAAGTGCGAAATCGGAAGATTCGCCTTTCAGTGCGAACTGGACCGAATCTCTCCCCCCTGCCCCCGCCATTCCCGTATCCCCTCCAAACGTCTTCTTCCTGAAAAGTTCAGGCAAAGATCTCCAAGTTTCCAGCAGGCAACCCCAACCGGGGAGCTTTGAGGGCATCTGAACCCAGGCCAAGCCAGGCTTTGCTCAGAAGAAAGGAAAGAAGCCCCAGCTTGTTGCAACATGCATTTGGGTGGGGGGCTTAAAAACAAGCTGGTTTTAAGCACGCTGCTGTTTTGCAAGGGCTTCCATGGCAACCGTGAAAGTAAACAAGCCCAAACAGCTCGAAATAGCTGCCTTCCGCAGCACGGTTATTGTCTCTGTCACTTGGCCAAAGCGGTGAGTTATGGCCAAGCGCAAATAGCCCATGGAGCGCTTGGCTCTGCTCAGTCTGTTTTGCAAGCAGCTGGAAATGCTTAAGGGGAGTGGGTTGTCCCAGAAGGAGAGCGGGGTCCAGTTAGAGTTGGGAGAGTGGAGGCAGGATGTCTTAAGGGAAAGCAAGGGTGGGTGTATTTAGGATTTGGCCTGCCTGCCAGCCAGGAAATCAAGATAGCTTGGCTCCAGAATGGATTTTGAAATGGCAGCACTATTTGGCGCGGTGGGTTAAACCACAGAGCCTAGGACTTGCCGATCAGAAGGTCGGCGGTTCGAATCCCAGCGACGGGGTGAGCTCCCGTTGCTCGGTCCCTGCTCCTGCCAACCTAGCAGTTTGAAAGCACATCAAAGTGCAAGTAGATCAATAGGTACTGCTCCGACGGGAAGGTAAATGGCATTTCTGTGCACTGCTCTGGTTCGCCAGAAGTGGCTTAGTCATGTTGGCCACATGACCTGGAAGCTGTCTGCGGACAAACGCCGGCTCCCTCGGCCAATAAAGCGAGATGAGCGCCGCAACCCCAGAGTCAGTCACGACTGGACCTAACGGTCAGGGGTCCCTTTACCTTATAAAGCCTTTGACAACTTGGGAACTGTTTACATACAAGAACACTTTACCCAATATATGGGCTGGTATTCCATGCTCTCTTCGTGCTCTCTCATTGGTCTGGTGCCTCGCTGTGTTCCTTGAGGGATGCTGAGGTCTCCTGACCTAAGTCCTTAGGACCCCCAGCTGGTTCCCTCCTCTGAGTTGCCTTTGTCCTGCCAGCCCTGGTACCCCCACCACTCCTTGACAGGTTAGATTGCTGCAATGGGTTAAACGTAGGGCCGCCTCTGAAGACAGCTCAGAAACTTCAGCTGGTGCAGAATTAGGTGGCCAGGTTCCTCACCAAGGCAAGATGGTTTGAGCATATGACGCCAGTTCTTGCCTGACAGTACTGGCTGCCAATTGGTTCCACGCTGGTTTTGACCTATAAAGCCTTAAATGGCTCAGGACCACAATACTCCAAGGCCTCCTCCCACCTTATGGACCTACCTGGAACCTGAGATCATCTTCTGAGGCCCTTCTTCATGTGCCTCCTCCATAAGATGTCTGGAGGGTGGCAACACGAGAACAGGGCCTTCTCTGCAGTGGCTCCCTGTCTGTGGAATGCTCTCCCCAGGGAAGTTCGCCTGGCACCTTCATTATATGCCTTTAGACCAGGCAAAAACCTTCCTCTTCAACCAGGCCTTTGGCTGATTAACATCTTATACCCCTTTTTAATGTGTTTGTGGGTTATTGGGTTGAGGGTTTTTCCGTTCTCAATTTTATCATATATTTTGTGTTTTTCTGTTGCACTATTATGTTGTGAAGTTCCCTGAGAACTATGAATGAAGGACGGTATACAAATTTAACAAATAGATAAATATAACGGTAATGATAAGAATAACTCGAATAGTGACTGCTGTCAGAAACAGAGTCACAATCCATCTTTTCGTTACTACTATATTTGGAAGGGTTTTTTTTAAACTGTCTCGTCTGCTTAATTTTTCCATGCACTGCCTTGAGTGAAGGGCAATGGATATACAAATTAAGTATAGTAAATAAAGCACGACTTGTTATTACATCAAAACTGTTCCAGCACCAAGGCAGCTGTCCACATTTACCCCCTGACGCAACAAGGGCCCAAAAAAGTGCCGGTATAAATCCAAGTTGAAAACTCGGTTTGAAGTTGCATTGCATCGATCCTAGATGGCACTTCCTTCCCAAAATGCAGAATTGCAGGACAAACTGTGCAGCACAAATTAGCCCCCCCTCCTTTCCTCCCCCCCTCCAAAGATTGCTAGATGAACTCAGCTGTTTCCTCTTAAATCAGCTCAAAGGGGCTGCCTTTAGCATCTGTTCCTAATCCTTTTGTGAGGAAACCAATATCCTTCTGATTTTGCCATCAAGTGGTGTTTCACAAGCGATGGGGGGGGGTTGCCCCTCTCCCATTTATTTCGATGGGGTTTGGGCAGGGAGAACTTTCCAGAAGATCAGGGCCCTTCTGAGGAAAGCAGGCTGTGCCCTGACTATGGGGCCAGGATGAAAACAGACACACACACACACACACACACCACACACACCTGCCTCTTCCTTCATCTCATGTACCAAGATGACACTCAATTAAAGAAAAGTGTCACGATACAGTGGTACCTCGGGTTATGTACTTAATTCGTTCTGGAGGTCCGTTCTTAACCTGAACCTGTTCTTAACCTGAAGCACCACTTTAGCTAATGGGGCCTCCCGCTGCCGCCACGCCGCTGGAGCACAATTTGTGTTCTCATCCTGAAGCAAAGTTCTTAACCCGAGGTACTATTTCTGGGTTGGCGGAGTCTGTAAGCTGAAGTGTATGTAACGTGAAGCGTATGTAACCCGAGGTACCACTGTACTAAGAATGTATTAAATCTTTTTCTTTGTGCAACTGCTGCAGCCAGAATAGCCGATGCACAAATGTGGAAGGGCAAAAACAGTCCAACAAAAGAGGACTGGCAGAATAAGTTAATATGGAAACAAAATAATAATAATAATAATTCCTTCTAGTAGCACCTTAGAGACCAACTAAGTTTGTTATTGGTATGAGCTTCGTGAATTTTTTGTTGTTGTTTATTTAGACTACGGCAGACCAACACGACTACCTACCTGTAACTAGGAATATGTGGAGTCAGCGACGCTGACTGCAAAGAAACCAGGATGAACATAAGAGAGGAGTGGGAAAACTTTGGGGGCATATTTAAAGAATTACAGCAGTTATATAAATCTCCGAGTAGGACTGGGTATCGGAACAGCAGCTACATCAACTAGAAAGATATGTAGCACAACTAAGAGTAAAAAAGGAACACATGGGGGGGGGGGTCGGATAATGTAGGATAATGAAGAATATTGTGAAATGGACCTACCAATTTACTGCTAAAGCGTAAATAAAATAAAATAAAAAAATGTTGTGATAAAACGTCCTTGCACGAGCCACACTACTGGGTTGCAGCGTGCCTGTCAGATGTGACAAATAGAGACACCTTTTGATTCATTGCATTTGCAGCTGCAAGCTGCAGAAAAATTGAGAGCCCAGGGGAAAGACGCCAAGTACTGCAAGGAAACAGGACTCTCAGTTTTACCAGGTAAAGGGACAATTTTCTGGTCCCTTGTAAATCACTCAATTCTGTTTCACATTCTTTTTTAATGTGCTACAACATGATCCTAGCTGTCTTCACCCAGAAGTAAGTCCTATCAAACTAGCCACGAAGCGTTGCCGTATTAATGATGCCTCTGCTCTTCCTGCTATTAATTTTCAAAATTCGATAGAAGACGTGATAAAGGGACACATGAGCTTAGCTGGTTAGAAGCAGCTCAGACAGGGATACTCTCTGTACAAGAGGTGGTCCAGTCCTGTTCTGCAGAACGCAGCGCCAATCCGAAATATCCTACTAACGCAATTTCCTGGGCATGCTGTATATCACATTTCCTTGTGAGGATTACAAGAATTGTGGAGGGAAGGGATTAGGAAAAACTTGCAGTGTCAGGGTTGGGCCAGCATAGCTGGATCTGGTTTGCCTTTATTTTTATTTTCCCGTTTTCTGGTTTTATTGGAAGCCATAGCCGAGTTCACCTGGAAACCCAAATGTGCATTGGGGTGGGGACAACCCTTAGTCGGGAAGGTTTCCTTACAACGTGGTAAAAATGAAAAACCGTTGAATTAATTTTAATATCCCACAGGGTAACGGAAAAAGCGAGGCACCTGGCTAGGGTTGTGAAATTTCCAAACTTTGAGAGAAACCAGAGAAGCAAAGGGACTTTCCTGGGTAGGTTTCTTTCGAAGACGGAAGGATCTGGATGCACACCTGGGTGACACACCTGGCATTCCTCCACCTGACTCTTTGGGGCTTTCCTTCTTTTAACATTTATGGGGATCTGGCTATAATTTCCATTCTCAGCCAGTGTGCCAAATGCCTGGAAAGTGATATAGAAAGAGAGGATGTTGTTGCCCTTCTCCCAGTTAAAATCAAATAAAATGGGCCTGATTAAGGAATATTAATTGGAAAGAGGAGATCCTGTTGCAGATGCTTTTGTACTGCAGCTCAGAAATAAAGGAGAAGTTCTCCCCAACTAAACTAAAAATAATACCTTTTTTTTTAAGTTTTGTTTAAGGCAAGGTTAAGAAGCCTGCATCCTTCCAGATGTTGCTGGACTCCAACTCCCATCATCCTTCACCTTTATCCAGGCTGCCTGTGGCTGATGGAAGCGGGAGTCCAACAACAGATGGAGAGCTGTTCAGGTTTTGTTGGGATCCTGCTTCCATCAGTCGCAACCAGCATGGCCAATGGGAGTGGGAGCCGGTTATGAACAGGATCCAAAATGCAGCAGTCTGATTGGCCCTAGAACAATAGGATTCAGAGTGCAGCAGTCTGATTGGTCCTAGAACAATAGGACCCAGAATGCAGCAGTGTGATTGGTCCGCAGGAGCCACCCAATCCAGCTCCAGGTGGAAGGGAATCCGCAACCTGATTGGTCTACAGGAGAATCCTGGAATTAGCCAATCACGTGGGGCCCATTGTGTAAATAATGTATATAAAGCAGACATTCTTGGGTAACTTCCATTCCTCCTCACTACTATGAGCTGAATAAAGTGCATGAAATCCACTCTTGACTCCGAGTATATTTCACTGGCGATGAAGGTGGGATCCCGCTGAGCTGACCGCCACACACACCACCGCAGCACCGCCACCTGCCGCACCACTGCACCGCACCGTGTATCCAGGCTTCAGCTCCGGGCCCCAAGGAACTCAGAAAGGCAACCGACAGCAGCTTCTCACTGTTCAACCCAGCATCCGAAGACTGGGAAGCGTATGCCTCCCATTTCACCTTCCTCCTAGAAGCCAAAGGGGTCACCAGCGAAGAGGACGCCATGAAGAGGGCAATATTCTTCAGCGTCTGCGGAGAGGAGACGTTGCACCGGACTCTCTTTGCACCTGAAGACATTGCTACTGTTCCTTACAATACAATAATGGAATGGCTGAAGGGGCACTTTTCGCCGCAGCCCTCAGTGGTGGCTCGTCGAAATGCCTTCTACGCAAAGTGGCAAGCCCCTGGGGAAACCATAATGGGGTTTGTGACCTCTCTCCGCCAAGGCGCCCGGTTCTGCAACTTCTCAGAGTTGGAGAACATGCTTTGTGACCGCCTCGTCGGTGGCCTGAAGGATGAGAAGCTGCAACGACACCTCCACGCCAAGAAGGACCTAACGTTCCAGGTCGCTCTGGAGGAGGCCCTGGCAACTGAAGCTGCCGAGAGGTCAACGCAAGAGGCACGACCGAGCCTGCCGCCCCAACCGAGGGTCCCCCACAAAGACCTCACCGATGACCCAGGATCCGACAGGGAGGAGGTGCACTGAGTTCAGCAGCGCACTCAAGCAGCGCACAAACCACAGCTGCCTTGTCAAGAAGAAGGGAACTGCACAAGCTGCGGGGAGAGTCATGAGAGGAGGACCTGCCGTTTCCACCTTCAGCTGTCTTTTGAAAGTAAAATAGTTGTTTATTGCCTTGACATCACAGGGCAGGTGCCACTACCGAGAAGGCCCTCTGCCTGGTTCCCTGTCACCTCACTTCTCGCAGTGAGGGAACCGCCAGAAGGTGCTCGGTACTGGATCTCAGTGTCCAGGCTGGATGATGGGGGTGGAGACGCTCCTTCAGGTATACAACGGCCATTTAGGGCCGTTTAGGGCTTTAAAGGTCAGCACCAACACTTTGAATTGCACTCAGAAATGTACTGGGAGCCAATGCAGATCTCTCAGGACCGGTGTTATATAGTCTCAGCGACCACTCCCAGTCACCAGTCTAGCTGCTGCATTCTGGATTAATTGCAGTTTCCGAGTCACCTTCAAAGGTAGCCCCACGTAGAGTGCACTGCAGTAGTCCAAGCAATATTTTCACCCAGGCTGCAGACCTTTATTGGGGAGCAGAGGCCCTTCAGAATTCAGACCCCCAGTTGGGCTGTAGGTCAGCCAGGGGGTAAATGTGCCATCTGGCCGCAGCCTAAGATATCATAATGAGTGGATGCTTTTTGCACAATCTCCCACCAAGTCTTGCTCAAGGTGTGCAGTAGAGAAGTCAGCGAGGCACAACCTTATCTATCCTCATTCCTCCCAATGCAGAATGCTCCACCTCTGATTTCTGAGTCATCTTCTTTCTGCTTCCTTCTTTTATGATGAACGTCCACATATACGCATCCATTCGCCCTAGACGTCTTGTTAGTTGCTTCCTCAAGTTTCTTTTAGCAGAAGTAATGTCTGTGTTCCCTCTGCTGGCCTGATGAGGAATGACGTTGGTGTATATAGGACTGAAAAGATGAAACAGCGAAACCTTTAGCATATTAACTCGGAAGAAATCTGGCTGTGTTCAGCAGGGCTTATGCTCAGGAAAGTGTGTGCAGGGTTGCAGCTCCTTTAGTGCCATTAGTTAAAGTTAAAGATAGGACCAAATTTTAGAATGAAATTTGGCTGTTTCAAAAAGTCCAAACTTGGAAGGATGCCACCGAGAAATTAAAATTTAAGCCTTGATGTATGTCCAGGCAATCACGTTCGGTAACAGTTTACCAAATTCAAGACTGCTTCTAAAAAGCCCTTAAACCAAACAGTAAAGATAATTCAGAATGCCGAGGAGTATTGGTGCTCTAAAAAGTCACAGAATTTCAGCAGGAAGTTAGAGAGTACATGTTCAGCCCGGCCTTCTGGCGGTTCAGCTCCAAGGGCCTTCTGGCGGTTCCCTCATTGCGAGAAATGAAGTTACAGGGAACCAGGCAGAGGGCCTACTCGGTGGTGGCGCCCACCCTGTGGAACACCCTCCCATCAGATGTCAAGGAGATAAGCAATTATCTGACTTTTAGAAGACATCTGAAGGCAGCCCTGTTCAGGGAAGTTTTTAATGTTTGATGTTTTATCGAGTTTTTTATATTCTGTTGGGAGCTGCCCAGAGTGGCCAGGGAAACCCAGCCAGATGGACGGGGTATAAATAAATTATTATTATTATTATTATTATTATTATTATTATTATTATTATTATTATCTGTTTGACAGTGGAACAGACTCCCTCAGACTCCTTGGAGGTTTTTAAGCAGAGGGATTTCGACTAGAAGACCCTTGAAGTCCCTTCCAACTCTCCCATTCTATGATTCCTGGACTCAGCACATGCTCAGAGGCACCTGGTTTCTCAATTCCTAGCCACAATTTTGCACCTTAGGGGGGGGGACCCCAGGGTTACAGTAAAAATGAAAGACCAAGCCTGAGCCTTCCCTGAAAGCTCTTCCAGGCGACTTGCTCCAGTTATTGCCATTGGCCTTGTGCCCATTGCTCTGTGCACAGAGATCCATTTGCACCTCTTCTCCAGGCTGATGTGCACTTAGGCAACGCTGCTCCCGCGAGGTTATTAATAGGTTTCCTGAACATTTCCTGCCTTGAGATGCTTCCTCCCCAACAGGCAGAGAAGGGCCTTGGGATTCTTCCTTCTCCTGGCTTACGGTTCACGTTGACCTTCCGTCTCAAGGTTGGTTCTTTCAAAGCTTGTAATGTGCAGCTCCAGTCATCTCAAGCAAGAACAGCTTTTCAACAGGAACTCATCAGCTGTAGGAGAGTCGCATTAGTCCAGCAGCAGCCCAGGAAGCAAATAAAGTAAATAAATGGTGAGAGGAACATTGAGATATGTTCAGACTTCATATATGTGTGTTGTGTGTGTGCAGTGCACAGGTTACAGACCCTCTAAGTGTCCCTATTTTCCAGGGAGAGTCCCAGATTTACAGAAGCCGTCCTGGTTTCGGATTTGATCCCGGAATGTCCCGTTTTTCATAAGGACGTCCCTATTTTCATTGGAGAAATGTTGGAAGGTATGGAGTTATCTGACCCCCAAACCAAGGAGATAAGTAACTATACAACCTTTATCAGATGTCTGAAGGCAGGCCTGTATAGGCAAGTTTTTAAATGTGCAATGTTTTACAGTCATACCTCATGCTACGTCCTCTTCATGTTATGTTCTTTCAGGTTACGTCCCAAGGCGACCTGGAAGTACCGGAAAGGGTTATTTCCAGGTTTCGCCGCTTGGGCATGCACAGAAGCACGAAATGATGTCACACCCATGCGCAGAAGCGGCGAATCGCAACCTGCATGTTCGCAGACGCGCCGCTGCGGGTTGCGCTCTTTTCATGTTGCAAACAGGCCTCCGGAACGGATCCCGTTCGCAACCAGAGGTACCACTGTACTGTTTGATATATGTTGGAAACTGCCCAGAGTGGCTGGGGCATTATTATTATTATTATTATTATTATTATTATTATTATTATTATTAATAGGACCTCCCTGTTTTCACCAGAGAAATGCTGGAGGGTATGAGGTTAATCCAGAATGGGTGGGAAATGGAAAAACCCAATTAATTAAGGACTCTGAGTCTGAAATTTTATATAGAGTGGTACCTCAGGTTACATACGCTTCAGGTTACAGACTCCGCTCACCCAGAAATAGTGCTTCCGGTTAAGAACTTTGCTTCAGGATGAGAACAGAAATCGTGCTCCGGCGGCGCGGCAGCAGCAGGAAGCCCCATTAGCTAAAGTGGCGCTTCAGGTTAAGAACAGTTTCAGGTTAAGAATGGACCTCCAGAACGAATTAAGTACTTAACCTGAGGTACCACTGTATAGAGATTTCAGTAGAAGTGGATGTGAAAACAGCACTCCTGAGATTGTTATAAGTTCACTAAGGAAAAGGACATTTCCGTGCAATCATTTATTGGCAAAGACAGAGACCCTGTGGGAGGAGCTAAAACATTTCCAGATTCCGTGCCCATGTAAACAAAGATCAGTGGTTCTGAATAAGTCATTTACAGTCATACCTCGGGTTGCAAACACTGCGGGTTGTGCGTTTTCGGGTTACGGACTGCGCCGAACCCGGAAGTACCAGAATGGGTTACTTCCGGGTTTCGGCGCTCGCACATGTACAGAAACACTAAATCACGCTTTGCGCATGCGCAGAAGTGCTGAATTGCGTCGTGCAGATGCGCAGATGCGGCGCTGCGGGTTGCAAACGTGCCTCCCACACAGATCACGTTCGCAACCCGAGGTATGACTGTATACTGTATATCTCTATTTAAAAGAGAGATTGCAAAGATGGTGCTCTCCAAATTTTGATGGGCTACAGCTCCCATCACCTCTGACTGCTGGCCATGCTGGGAAGGGTTGATGGGAGTTGAAGTCAAACAGCATCGGTTTCTAAACCAACCAACCAACCAACCTCTTCCTCCATCCCCGTTCCACTCCCTAAAATGATAGACAACACTGACTAAATTAGGATCCTGCAATGCCTGGTAGAGTCAATCTTCAGATCAGGATAGAGCTGTGGTGGAAGAGAAAGCTTTTCAGATATTCCCATCTACAGCAGATTGTGATGCCCTGGCAGTCTGTGTTGCAGCAGCGACATTAGACACCACTACGCTTTTTTAAAAAAAAGTATGTTTCATTTGCTCTATATCCTGCATTTAGCTGATAACTTTTGGTTCCTTAACAAGGAGCCAATAATTATGAAAATGACTTTTGGGAGCTGGAGAAATCTGACTGGGGAAAATGACAGGGAGCCAAGTGATCTGAAACACAGTAGTAGGTTGTGACAAGAAAACATTCAGTAGCTGGGTGTTTCAGTCTAAATGGGGGCACAGAGTTCTCTGTGCTTCCCAGATGGACAAATGGGAAATTTCAGAAGCAGCGTTCAACAGATGGCGCTCTCCCTCGTTCTTTTGCAACAACCTCTGAGATCCAAGCTTTCGTCAAGAAACCGGGGGAAATGGAGTTTGAAGTCTCAGACTGGAGGCAGGCAATTGAAATTAAAGAGATATGTATCATTGCACAAGGCGAACACATGTTTATTTGGGCCTGCGCTCACCACAAGCCAAACCGTGTGTGTGTGTGTGTGTGTGTGTGTGTGTGTGTGTGTGTGTACTCTCTCTCTCTCTCTCTCTCTCTCTCTCTCTCTCTCACACACACACACACACACACACACACACAGTGCTTTTTTCTGGGGGGACACAGGGGTACGCATAGCCCTAAACATTTTGTGAATCTTTGTACTTTTGTCCATTTACTGTATTTATTTTTCCCTATTTGAACAATAAAACGGTGATTTTCTTGAGTCAAAATGAGAGTACCCCCTAAACATTTATTTTTTTTAAAAAAATAGCAGCCTGTGTGTGTGTGTGTGTGTGTGTGTGTGTGTGTGTGTGTGTATAAAATCAGTAACTCCATGAAACTGGGGGGTGGCAGCGGGGAATGAAGCCAGGAAACATCACTAATTATTTTATTTTTTAACAGATTGCAAGCACAAACAAGACTGTGTAAACGAAACTAGAAGTGCTACTGTCAAAACAGGACCCTGTTTTTTTTTAAACAAAAACAAAAACAAATGCCACCACAACAAAAACAGTGGTTATTCCTTACGGTGGAAGGTGAGAGGGGCCCTTCCCCACCAACCTCACTCTGTCCTCAGCCTGCCTGTCTCCCTGCTTACAACCACTTCTGGTCCTTTGCCTGACTGCCAACTTCCTGGCTGCTTAACCTCAGCCTTGCTCCCATCAAAGTACTGCATTTTTCGCTCCATAAGGTCGGCGGTTCGAATCCCCGTGGCGGGGTGCGCTCCCGTCGTTCGGTCCCAGCGCCTGCCAACCTAGCAGCTCGAAAGCACCCCCGGGTGCAAGTAGATAAATAGGGACCGCTTACTAGCGGGAAGGTAAACAGCGTTTCCGTGTGCGGCTCTGGCTCGCCAGATGCAGCTTGTCACGCTGGCCACGTGACCCGGAAGTGTCTGCGGACAGCGCTGGCTCCCGGCCTCTTGAGTGAGATGGGCGCACAACCCCAGAGTCTGGCAAGACTGGCCCGTACGGGCAGGGGTACCTTTACCTTTACCTTTTAAGGCGCACCTGACCATAAGACGCACCTAGTTTTTAGAGGGGGAAAGCAAGGAAAAAATATTCTGCGCAGAGCATGTAAGCAGCTCTCGCTTTTCTTGCTGTAAAGCGCAGTGACAGCGGAGCAAGAGGAGGAGGAGGAGACACCGGGACAGGTGCTTTGCTTGCTTTACAGCGAGGCGGGAGGAAGGTTGAGCAAGAAAAGTGAGAACTGCGTAAAGCGGGACAGAAGCCGTGTAAGCAGCTCTCGCATTGCTTGCTCCCATCCGTCCCTCTTCCCGCTTCGCTGTGAAGCCAGCAGAGCAAACTGCGCACCTATCTCTCTCTCTCTCTCTCTCTCTCTCTCTGAAGCCAGCAGAGCAAGAGCGATAGCTGCACAGCGGCTCTTGCTCTGCTGGCTTCACAGCGAGCGACGGACAGGAGCCATGGCTCTGGCTGCGGAGGCATCCCTCAGCTCGCGACTGCAGCGGTAGCCGAGGGATCCCTCTGCCGCCCAGTGCATTTGCTCCATAAGACATTTCCCCTTACTTTTTAGGAGGAAAAAAGTGTGTCTTAGGGAGCAAAAAATATGGTAATCGGGGAGGAGACAAAACTAGCATCAGTTGCCTCGACCTCCACCTGCTTTTGTCTCTGGCTCCACCTGCTGTTGACCTCTTGGCTTTCCATCTCACCATCCCTAATGGGTACCAGCCTCCATGGATTCCTCTAGTCGCCAGCCATTTGTGTCTCCTAACAAGCCCATTGCCCTTCTTGGTTAGGCACCTGTAACCATCGTCCTCCTTAACAGCAGTGGCATTGTCGCACCTCACCCCAAACTTGTGCGACTCCAGGGGTCCCAGGTTTCGTGTTTCCTTCGAAACAAGGTACAGCAGAGATGGTGGTGCATTTAGGATATACAGTTTATTTACACATATGTAAATACCAGCCGGGATGCAGGTGGTGCTGTGGGTTAAACCACAGAGCCTAGGACTTGCCAATCAGAAGGTCAGTGGTTTGAATCCCTGTGACGGGGTGAGCTCCCGTTGCTCGGTCCCTGCTCCTGCCAACCTAGCAGTTTGAAAGCACGTCAAAGTGCAAGTAGATAAATAGGTACCGCTCTGAAGGGAAGGTAAATGGCTGCTCTGGTTCGCCAGAAGCAGCTTAGTCATTCTGGCCACATGACCCGGAAGCTGTATGTCAGCTCCCTCGGCCAATAAAGCGAGAGTCAGCCAGAACTGGACCTAATGGTCAGGGGTCCCTTTACCTTTACCTAAATACCAGCCAGTTAAGGGAGAGATGCCCACCCATTTGTCATCCGACACTTCCTTTGTTACCTTAATGATCAGTACTTAGAGGGTCATTATCACAACACGAAGCTGTTAGAATTCCTGCTCTGTGATTGCAGTCATGGGATTGTTCTCTTTCACATGACGGTATATAGATAGGTAGCCGTGTTGGTCTGCCATAGTCAAAACAAAACAAAAATTCCTTCCAGTAGCACCTTAAAGACCAACTAAGTTAGTTCTTGGTATGAGCTTTCGTGTGCATGCACACTTCTTCAGATACCAAGAAGAATATCTGAAGATATCTGAAGAAGTGTGCATGCACACGAAAGCTCATACCAAGAACTAACTTAGTTGGTCTTTAAGGTGCTACTGGAAGGATTTTTTTTTGTTATGACGGTATATGTTATGGTTCCACAGAGTGGTGCACCTCTTCATCATTTTCCCCTATAGTAAAGTCTTCCCAAGTTAAGGAAACCATTGGCTAAGACCAAGAAGAGCTTTAAGTTTCAGTTTTTGAGTTTTTGCTTACTAGCGCAATCCTGTTGTCAAAGTTCTTCCTTCTTCCCCTTTCCACACCCTGAACAAAGGACATTCCTGGACAATGAATAGCCAGCAAGAATATTCTTTTGGTGCCCCAATGGCCCTCTTGTTAACATATTAACATTTGTGCCTCAAAGCTCTTAGAATCATAAAGTGAGAACAGACCCAAAATAAATAAAATAAAATTCCTAGCGTTATGAGAATCCTCCATCAGAGACCACTAAATTCTCAAACTTGGGTCCCCAGCTATTGTTGGACTACAACTCCCATCATCCCTGGCCACTGGTCCTGCTAGCTAGGGGTGATGGGAGTTGCGTGGCGAGTTCCTGCCCCCCCCCAGTGGAAATAATGACACATGACACAATTATTAAGGTTAATGGGCTAAATAAGGCCACAAATTTATTGGTTACAGGTGATGAGTGGTATTGGCTTAGGCATTGGTCCTAACCGACTATATCCGACTTCAGCCCGTCCGCTAGAAGTCTGGGAAGGGTTAACCACCAGTAGGGGGAGTCCTGCTGATGCACGTCAACTAGGAACTCCCCTGGGGTCACCGCTCAGGGGCGTGCCTTAGGCCCTCACCTCCCTAGGCTTCGGACAGGGCCATGCCCCACAGAATCCTTTAATGGACTACCCTTCAATATGTGGGGCAGGTGATGGCGCTTCCTCCCCTCTTCCATCTACAGAACAATACCAATGCCTAACCGCCAATACCAAGAAAGTTGTGATGATTTGCTACGAGGCAGGTGAAAACCAAGTGGCTGGTGCCAATTTGCCAAGTGGAAAAATTCCTACCATGCCCCTCAACGGCGACCAACCGAGGTCCATAGCAAGGTCAAGGAACAAAAGCCTTATAGGGCGGGAGGGTGGGGAAAGCAGGAACAGCTGGCGGGCGGCAAGGAGGGAGATCCCCGGCCACGTCCTGCTTCAAATGAGGCAGGCCACACCCCCGGAGCCAGCCGATTGGCTGGCCAGGAGGTGACATGGCCGGGAATCCCCCCAATCACGTGGGGGCTGGGTTCCAGCCGCCGCGCGGGTGGTGGGGCTGTGAAGCCCGCAACTCCACCTCCTCCAAAGGGCAGAAGTGGCTTTGTAGTCCTTCAACAGCTGGGGACCCAGGTTTGAGAAACGCTAAACATGGTTTCCACACACAAATAGCTCAACCTGCACAAGCCAAGGGCAAATTTACTATCAAAGAAGTAGCTCCAAGATAACTCAAGTAAGTCTTATGGGCCAAGTATCCCACATTAGAAAGAAATTAGAGGATTAGATTGAGATTAAGGTAAAGGTAAAGGTACCCCTGCCCGTACGGGCCAGTCTTGACAGATTCTAGGGTTGTGCGCCCATCTCACTCAAGAGGCCGGGGGCCAGCGCTGTCCGGAGACACTTCCGGGTCACGTGGCCAGCGTGACATCGCTGCTCTGGCGAGCCAGACCCGCACACGGAACGCCGTTTACCTTCCCACTAGTAAGCGGTCCCTATTTATCTACTTGCACCCGGGGGTGCTTTCGAACTGCTAGGTTGGCAGGCGCTGGGACCGAACAATGGGAGCACACCCCGCTGCAGGGATTCGAACCGCCGACCATACGATCGGCAAGCCCTAGGCGCTGAGGCTTTTACCCACAGCATCACCCGCGTCCCTAGATTGAGATTACGTAAATCCTTTTTAGTTCCCATCCCTATCAAGTAGTGGGGTTTGCAGATCTGACTAAAGCCCCTCCCCCTCAAGAAAACCCGAGCTTTTTCTCTCTCCTCTCAAGCTCTGCCATTGCTGTTCTCAAGGCCTAACTTTTAATATTTAATTTGATCCCAAAGTCAGTGGACTTTGCCCACCTGGTTGCTGCAGCTAAACAGCCCAGACAAAAGACCAGAAACTGGAAGTCCCCACCTGGAGAAGTCTTCAGGATGCTTTTGCCGTGTTCCAGAGCGGGCTAGGAAACCAACCGTTGGCAGGTAAGTACCATGGTCTGTTAACCATCTTAAACAAATAAATAAATCGTTTCCTCCCGTGTCTATGCCATCCTTCCTCCAAGGCACTCAAAGCGGACCTCCAAAGGTTCCACGTTAACCTCAAAGAGCCGTCAGGGAGGCTGTGGGAGGGAGTTGCCTTGCAGCAGTGGCGTAGCGTGGGTTGTCAGCACCCGGGGCAAGGCAAGTAATTTGCGCCCCCTAACCCGTGGATTTGCGCCCCCTAACCCGTGGATTTGCGCCCCCTAACCTGTGGATTTGTCCTAACCCCAGATGTTGCGCCCGGTGCAGCCGGCACCCCCTGCACCCCCCACGCTACGCCACTGCCTTGCAGCCCCCAAGCAACTTTCATGCCTGAAAGGGGATTCGAACTCAGAACTTCATCTGAGCTCAAGGATAGCCAATCTAGAGTCCTACAGATGTTATTGCACTCTAGTTCCGATCAACCTTAGCCAGCATGTCCAATGGTAAGAGATTGATAACTTTCTTGCCCATGGTTTTTGTCTCACCCTCTTCTAAAGCCATCTACGTCTGTGGCCGCCAGTACTTTTTGCGGGAGCAAACTGGTTTTTAATCCATTTGAACATCTCTCCCCATCCTTCTCCCCTTTCCACGCACCTCCGTCAGCGCACAACCTTCCTTAATGTCTGGTTTGTTGGAATGCCTTGAATTCGCACCTTCAGCAGCTTCTTCTTAATGTACCACCAGGTGAGAGGATGCAATGATGCTGATTTGCTGACATGGACAGAAGTCCCAGCGTGAGATCACGGGCTTCCCAGCGATTGTCTAATACTTCGGAGTCTCCGGGGAGAAAACAGAATTTTGGAGCTGCACCTGTGGGAAGAAAGTCCGTTTCGGAATTAGTGGTTCAGTAAGGAGAATGCCTTTAGCGTGTGTTTTTTTAGTGAGGCTTTAATTACCTATTTCCTGGTGTTGCTTTTCCCCCTTACCTTCCTTGGTAGGTAAAGTGTTATTTTGCTATACAAGCAACGCAAAGTGAAAATGAAAGGGCATCAATCACTAAAGCCCAAGAAACAGTCTCAATAAGGGGCAATTCGTCAACAACCCTCATGCCACTTCTGAACAGCAAAAAAAAAAAGCAGGGAAACTTTTAACTAACTGTGCAGGGGATCTCAGCTGAACATTGCTTATTTTGAATAGCATTACTGGAGAAGCTTGGCCACGGGATAAGGAATTTCTGGATAAGACAGCATGATAGTAACCAAATGCTTTGCGGAGTCTCTGTTTTAATCCCGGTTCCAGCTGATGGGGAAAACAACCTCTGAGAAGTGAAAGATAATCCACAAAGCTCCCAAACTGTCCCTCCACAACCCCAAACACAGCCTCTCCCTTCCCTTTCCACTAAATTACTGGTGGTCCAGGAACAGCAACAACAAATGGCTGGAGAGAGATGGGGTTCAATTCTCTCCATTTCTCCCTTTCCCTTTGTGTTGGCTAATAGCATGCAGGGTGCAGGGACATACAGTGGTACCTTGGGTTACAGACCCTTCAGGTTACGTACGCTTCAGGTTACAGACTCTGCTAACCCAGAAATATTACCTCGGGTTAAGAACTTTGCTTCAGGATGAGAACAGAAATCGTGCTCCGGCGGCACGGCAGCAGCAGGAGGCCCCATTAGCTAAAGTGGTGCTTCAGGTTAAGAACAGTTTCAGGTTAAGAATGGACCTCCAGAACGAATTAAGTACTTAACCCGAGGTACCACTGTATGGAAGATGTAGTTCTCATAAGGCACAGGTGGGGAACCTGTGGCACTTTGGATAGGGTTACCAGACATCCCCGTTTCCCAGGGACAGTCTCCGGATTTGCGAATAATTCCATCCCCGGAATGTCCCCGGATTTCATCTAATGTCCCTGGGAAACGCAGCAATGGCAGTCTCAGCAGCCCAGAGCAGTCGGCTCTGGCTGGCTTCAGGAGCTGCTTGGAAGTCCCCATATGATGGTGGTGCAGGGGCTCTCAGATGCAGCTTCCGGGCTGCTTCTACCTTCCCTGACTCCAGCAACTAAGCTGTGAAGGGAGGCTTCATGCTGCCTATCGGAGCAGCCTCCCAACTCCTACTTGCGTGCAAGCAGGAGGGGGGCAGGGATCTCTCAGCTGTGAAGGGAGCCTTCAAGCTGCCTGTCAGAGCTTGTGTGCAAGCAGGAGGGGGCAGGGATTTCTCAGTTAGGCAACGGGAAGCCTCCCTTCCCAGATGAGGGATCCCCGCCCGCTCCTGCTTGCACGCAAGTAGGAATGGGATTGGAGCTGCTCCGATGGGAAGGGAGGCATCGGGCTGCCCGAGCCTCACTGCCGCCTCCACTCTCGGCCCTACTTCTCCGCCTTCCATGTCTGACCCACCGCGCACCACTTCCCTACCGCCACCACCGAAGAACCAACACCTCAGGGGCTGCCCAGGTTCATGGAGAAAGGAGATAGAAGCCAAGGAGAAAGGGGAAACGTGGTGGTTTAATTGAAGGCAGTGGCCGCCCCTCAGCCACCACCATCGCTGCAGCATCAATGTCCCAAACGCGTAGTGATTAATTAATTAATTAATTAAAGTGTCCCCGGATTCATTGAAAAAAATCTGGTAACCTTAATTTTGGGTGCTGTTGGACTCCAACTCCCATAAACCCTAGCCAGCACTGGTCAGAAGTGATGGGAGATGCCACCTCCAAGTGGCCATGAGTTCCACAGGTCGGCCAGTCCTGTCCTAAGGGTGGTATGGCTGGTTCATTTTTGTTTCCCTGAGGTCTGTTTTCCTTCTTGTAGGTATCAGAATATATCAGAAAATGCTTCCACAACTGAAGAGAAGCCAAAGGTGAGCGAGAAGAGGTTTAAATTAGACTGTGAACTGCCCTGAAATCTTTGGATGAAAGGCGGTATATAAATTTAATAAATTGACCTATTCCTCCCTCACCCCAACGGCATACGAATCAATATGGCTATTTTGACCCAGCAATGTCCTCTCACGCACAGACGAACCGCACTGCAACCGAAACTCTGCCTCCCTCTTGACATTCTGCTTCTTTTGCAGAATATATATTTAAATAAAACTTTCTCTTCCACAAAATTCAAAGGGTGCAGGGGTTTCACTTCAGAATTTAGAAGACCTATAAAGGCAGCTTTAAAAAAAAACTGTTTAAAGTTTTATTATGTTTTTCCATATGTTGGAAGCCGATGGGTGAGGTACAACTATTATTATTATTATTATTATTATTATTATTATTATTATTATTATTATTATTTAGGGCACTGGTATCTGAACAGAGGCACCAGGTTGTCCCCAAGATTTAGGGGGCCCAACACCCTTTAAACAAATATTGAGGGAACCGAGGTGCCTTTGGCCCCTAGAGCTGGCACACCTGGACCCACATATGGAGTTCAGGGGGACGGATAGTGTTGAAAATAAATGGGTATTGCGTATTTTTTAAAAAAAAAATAGCTGTCCGGTTCATGAATAATCATGGCAAGGAGAGTCGTTCAAGTGTAACAGGTCACCTGACTGGAGAGTGAAGTTCGAAGTGAGACAAGGTTAAACATTGCCGGACGAGTCTTTTGC
Organism: Podarcis muralis; assembly: GCF_964188315.1. NCBI lineage: Eukaryota > Metazoa > Chordata > Lepidosauria > Squamata > Lacertidae > Podarcis > Podarcis muralis. Next base: position 9,911,976 of record NC_135666.1, on the reverse strand, counting down.
CCCAGTGGCATGTGCTAAAATAACAGAATATATAGGTATATGGTGTAGCCGGTAAGCCCGTTCTTTGTTACGGTTTCAGGTCCTAGAGAGAAGGGTTCTGCAGAAGGCCTCAGCGGATGGGTCTGGCCCCGAATCAGACATCATCCAAAGCAATGACCACAGAGGCCCCGGGAGCAGTTCCGCGGAGAATTTCAGCCTCCGACAAACAAGAGAAGTGAAGAACAAGAGCTGTGATTCCCAGGCTAGCTTTGACTCCCAAAGAGCTGCATCCTCACCAAGCCTTGGCGGATTCCTTGCCAGAACATCAGCCGCTGACCTTCCTAGGAAAAGCCAGGTCGCGTCCCGGAAAATGGCAGCCACCCACCAGCTGAGCGCTGGGTCCAAGCCTGCTTCCTTGCTCCTTCCCCAGGGAAAAAGCAGAAGAGAGGGGAAGTGTGACATCATCACCCACCTGCAAGAAAACAAATCGGACAGCGAGGTGGGTGGCCTTTCTTATTCCAAAGAGCGTGAGGCAGGGGCAAGAATCCTGAAAGATACTCGGAGTCGAGTGTGGATTTCATGCTCTTTATTCAGCTCATAAGGGATGCGGGTGGCGCTGTGGGTTAAACCACAGAGCCTAGGACTTGCTGATCAGAAGGTCGGCGGTTTGAACCCCCATGACGGGGTGAGCTCCCGTTGCTCGGTCCCTGCTCCTGCCAACCTAGCAGTTCAAAAGCATGCCAAAGTGCAAGTAGATAAATAGGTATTACTCCGGCAGGAAGGTGAACGGCGTTTCTGTGTGCTGCTCTGGTTCAGCAGAACCGGCTTAGTCATGCTGACCACATGACCCGGAAGCTGTACGCTGGCTCACTCGGGCAATAAAGCGAGATGAGCGCCACAACCCCAGAGTTAGTCACGACTGGACCTAATGGTCAGGGGTCCCTTTACCTTTACCTTATTCAGCTCATAGTAGCGAAGGAATGAAGGTTTTCCCAAAATATCTGCTCTATATACATTATTTACACAACGGGCCGCACATGATTGCCTAATTCCGGGATTCTCCTGTAGGCCAATCAGGTTGCGGATTCACTTCCACCTGGAGCTGGATTGGGTGGCTCCTGTGGACCAATCATACTGTTGCATTGTTCTAGGACCAATCAGACTGCTGCATCTGAATCCTATTGTTTTAGGACCAATCAGACTGCTGCATTTTGGATCCTATTGTTCTAGGACCAAGCAGACTGCTGCATTTTGGATCCTATTGTTCTAGGACCAATCAGACTGCTGCATTCTGAATCCTATTGTTCTAGGACCAATCAGACTGCTGCATTTTGGATCCTATTCAACTTAGTACATAATAAATCCTTTCTGAAATCTTGGAAAGTTACAGCCAGTTAGTGTTTACAGTAGTGAGCTAGGTGGACCCAGTGGGCTAACTTATATTAAGGCAGCTTCCCAGGTTCCATTTTCAATCATAGCTCAGCTGGTAGAGCATGAGACTCTTTAATCTCAGGGTTGTGGGTTTGAATCCCATGTTCGGTCAAAGATTCCTGCATTGAAGGGGGTTGGACTAGATGACCCACGTGGTCCCGTCCAACTTCTATGATTCTGTGAATCCCTGTCCGCTTTAAATGGTTTGTCAGCCACCTTGATTCAAAATGGCGTCCAGTTGTATCCAAACGTAGATGGAGACCTGCTCCCTGATCCCACGAGCCATCGTCCAAATTGGGCGGTATTCCTAAATGTTAGACCTGTTGAAATCAACACACCTCGCTTAATGTGTTCTGTTTCTTCCTGAGGTCTTGAGACTTCAGCAAGTAACTTCACACCATGCCCATTGGCCTCATAACACACCTTGTCTTGTCACTTTGTCACCATCCAGGAAGCGCTACTCACAAGGAGAAAGAAGGCATCTCCTCTCCCTTCGACAATGCTTGCTGCAGCTGCTACCTGCACCTCAAGAAAAGTCAACAGCTGTGAGTGAACTAATCTGTTTTGGTCCCTGAGGGGATAATCCTTCCTTTTCCCAACCATGATCCGGTCAAGATTTGGCATAATGACATGTCCCCAAGCAACCGTGTCACCTCAAGAACCTTAAAAGGTAAAGGGACCCCTGACCATTAGGTTCAGTCGTGGCCGACTCTGGGGTTGCGGCGCTCATCTCGCTTTATTGGCTGACGGAGCCGGCATACAGCTTCCGGGTCATGTGGCCAGCATGACTAAGCTGCTTCTGGTGAACCAGAGCAGCGCACGGAAACGCCGTTTCCCTTCCCGCCGGAGCGGTACCTATTTATCTACTTGCACTTTGACGTGCTTTCGAACTGCTAGGTTGGCAGGAGCAGGGACCGAGCAACGGGAGCTCACCCCGTCGCTGGGATTCGAACCGCCAGCCTTCTGATCGGCAAGCCCTAGGCTCAACGGTTTAGACCACAGCGCCACCCACGTCCCTTACCCTTGCTTCAATCTCTTCTCTACCTTTGCATCACTTGAAGAGTTTTATAAACTCATTAAAAATACCAAGGTGGGGAGGAGGAAAAGGAAAATCTTGGTGTTCCCCCACACTGCACAACAACCGCAGATCTTGCTAGAAAAGACAACAGGACTTTTATGATTGAAGTGCTGTTCTATTCTCACCAATTTATTGGCGGGGTTTCTATTAAAATATCGTTAAAGCAATCACCGTTGAGAAAGCTCAGAGTGCCACCTGGTGGGCGAAAGTGCTGTTTCTTTTTCCTAGAAATCCTAATTCAGGGATGGGGAATTTGTGGTCCTCCATAAATTGTTGGACTCCAACTCCCATAATCCCTGAGTTGGCCCGTGAAGGCAATAGCCCTCCCATGTTTGGCCACCTCTTCTGTGGCTATGCGTGTGGAAGAAGATTTGTACCTCCCAAATGCATCCATTCATCAGAAGTCTGTTTGCCCTGTTCACAGCTACCGAGGAATGTGTGAAGGTCGGGCACGATTCTGCTGCTCCTTTCCATGCTATCAGGGCAGGACTTTGGGGCAGAGGTCCATGGCCCCACGCAACAGAGCAGGACCGGCCCACCCATGAGGCAAAGTGAGACGACTGCCTCAGGCAGCAAGACCCACAGGGACGGCAGATACCAGTGCAGAGATTTATCCACCTGTTCCTGATGTAGATCTTCCCTCACCCCTTCTTCCCTGTCAGGGAGGGGAGGGATGCCATTTTGTTGCTTGCCTCAGGCGCCAAAATGTCTTGGGCCAGTCCTGCAACAGAGTGAAGAGGAGGGCCCCCAAACACAGCAAAGTGCAATTAGTGTTATTATTATTATTATTAAATTTATATACCGCCCTTCAACAAAATATCTCAGGCGGTTCATATTTTGAAGTAATAGTGAAGTAATAGACATTGCCATCTATTGGGAGACGGGGGCATGAGACCATTATGTCTGGAGCCTAACATTATCGTGTTTAGGGAAGTTTTTAATGTTTGACGTTTTACTGTGCTTTTAATTCTGTTGGGAGCCTCCCAGAGTGGCTGGGGAAACCCAGCCAGATGGGCGGGGTATCTATCTATCTATCTATCTATCATCTATCATCTATCTATCTATCTCTATCATATATCTATCTATCCATCTATCATCTATCTATCTATCATCTATCTATCATCTATCATCTATCTATCTCTATCATCTATCTATCTATCATCTATCTATCTCTATCTGATCTAGCTTTCTATCATCTATGTATGTATGATGTATGTATGTATCTATGTATCTGTCTGTCTATCTATCATCTTTTTATATCTATCATCTATCTATCTATCTATCTATCTATCTATCTATCTATCTATCTATCTATCATCTATCTATCTATCTATCATCTATCTATCTATCATCTATCTATCTATCATATATCTATCTATTTATCTAACTATCATCTATCATCTATATCTATCTATCTATCTACCATCTATCTATCTCTATCATCTATTTCTCTATATCATCTATCTATCTATCTATCTATCTATCTATCTATCTATCTATCATCTTTCTATCTCTGTCATCTATATCATCTGTATCATCTATATCATCTATTTCTATATCTATTTCTATATCTGTCTGTCTATCTATCATCTTTTTATATCTATCATCTATCTATCTATCTATCTATCTATCTATCTATCATCTATCTATCTATCTATCTATCTATCTATCTATCTATCTATCTATCATCTATCTATCTATCATCTATCTATCTATCATATATCTATCTATTTATCTAACTATCATCTATCATCTATATCTATCTATCTATCTACCATCTATCTATCTCTATCATCTATTTCTCTATATCATCTATCTATCTATCTATCTATCTATCTATCTATCTATCTATCTATCATCTATCTATCTATCATCTATCTACCGGTATCTATCTATCTATCTATCTATCTATCTATCTATCTATCTATCTATCTATCTATCTATCATCTATCTATCTATCTATCTATCTATCTATCATCTGTCTGTCTGTCTGTCTGTCTGTCTATCTATTTATCTATCATCTATTTATCTCTATCTACCTTCTTCTCTTTATCTTTTCTGTCTCCCTATTTCTTGATTTTTTTTTCTTTCTCCATATTTTGGTTTCTCATTATTCTCCGCCTTTAACGACAAAAGTTTGACCTTTGTTTTTTTTTATGTTGAAAGCCTGAGACGGGCCCAGGCTCTCTCACCCTGGAGGGGGGTGACTGCTTATTCATGGCTCTTTATTTAAGCTGCATTATGGAAGGCGAAGGGAAGGTGGCTGTGGCCTCAGAGGCATACCTTTTATGCAGAAAGGCGATAGACGCACCACATCCATAAATAAGCTAATTGTCATGAAGGAGGCATTTCTGTGTGCTGTTGTTTAGTGTCCGGGGTGAAGGTGAATGAATCTGCAGGGGAGAGGAATCCACCGGCATGAGGTCACCCTTTCCGTTTTTGGGGAAGCACCATTTCCCAGCCCCCAGGCCTCTAAATGCACTTGCCAGTGATGACACCTGACACTGGGAAAAGCCATTCCATTCCCAAGAATGCTCCTCAAATGTTTGGTCACCCGAGTGTCACCCAGAGCTCGGCTGTCACAAGACCGGGTGACACAATGACACATTTGTGACATAGCTACGAGATGCGTAGGGATGAGCGGAGCGGACAGTTTTTGCTGCCTCTTCTGTTTTCTCATTTTCCCAAGGCTTATTTATTTATTGGATTTAACAAAATGTATAGAACCAACCTTTTCCAAAACAAATAAAACAAAGCAAACACGAAAATTGTAATAAAGGACAAATAAATAAAAGACAAAGTTTAAAAACTGATATTTTAACAAATCAACATGTAATTAAAATCAGGAGTTGATATAAAATCAGATTAAAACAGATAGCCTAGGCCAAGCATGTCCAAAGTCTGTTTTGGGGGCCTAATCCGACTGTGGCGTTTTTTCCTGGGGTAAAATCCTAAAAAAACCCTCAACAACTTCAATCCTAAAAAAAGCCCAACAACTTTGGTCGGCCCCCACGGTCCTTTACTTCATCAAATCTGGCCCTCTTTGAAAAAAGTTTGGACACCACTTGCCTAGGCTATCTGAAGGACCATATTCTCCCATACCTTTCTTGGCCCTGAGATCTTTAGGGGAGTCCTTTCTCTTCGTCCCCCCCACCTTCACAGGAATGCTTGGTGGGGAAGTGGGAGAGGGCCTTCTCGGTGGTGGCTCCCAAACTTTGGAATTCACTCCCTAGAGAAGCCAAATTGTCTCCCTCCTTGTTGCTCTTCCTTTGGCAGGTGATGACTTTCATTCCAACAGGCCTTTGGAAACTGACCATTTTTGAAGGAGGGAGCTTTAATAGTGCTGTACTGTTTTGAAGGAGGGAGCTTTAATAGTGCTGTACTGTTTTTATTATTTGTATTTTAATCAATTGCTTTGTGTAATATTGTTTTAATTCTGTTAGAGTTTAATTACTTACTAATGGTGATCTTTTCTATGTTTTTAGCGGTTTGTATTTTATCTGTGTTGCTTTAGTCTATGTATGGACTCACCTTGAGTCCAGCTCTGGGGAAAAGGCGAGCTATATTATTATTATTATTATTATTATTATTATTACATGTCACACACACACCAGGAAAAGAGCACATACCTGTCAACTACCTCATTTGGGGCTGAGATCTTGCCTTTTCACATCCACAGTCTCGCACAGCACCCCCAAAACATGTGTTTTGGGGCACTGTGCCCAAAAAAGTGCTTTTTCAGGTCCACAATCTCACCATGTCCCCCAAAAGTGTTTTTTTTCTGGGTCCGCAATCTCATGTGTGTCATGCAATTTGTGGAGGATTTCGGTACCAGAAGATGGTGTCCCAGATTTGGGCCACGTCCCGTCGGAGGGTACGAGATCACCGGTCTTGACGTGCTCAGAGGCACCTTGCCCATGCCTGTCTTACAGCCTATATTAGTTCGAGGGACCCTTGTCAGGAGAAAATGAGATAGAGACCTCCCATGGCCTGGGCTAAAGGTAAAGGTACCCCTGACCATAAGGTCCAGTCGCGGATGACTCTGGGGTTGCAGTGCTCATTTCGCTCTATAGGCTGAGGGAGCCGGCATACAGCTTCCGGGTCATGTGGCCAGCATGACTAAGCTGCTTCTGGTGAACCAGAGCAGCGCACGGAAACACCGTTTACCTTCCCGCTGGAGTGGTACCTATTTATCTACTTGCACTTTGACGTGCTTTCGAACTGCTAGGTTGGCAGGAGCAGGGACTGAGCAATGGGAGCTCACCCCGTCGCGGGGATTCGAACCACCGACCTTCTGATCAGCAAGCCCTAGGCTCTGTGGTTTAGACCACAGCGCCACCAGCGTCCCAATGGCCTGGGCTGGACGGGGGCAAAAAACAAACAAACAAACAAACAAAACAAACCACTGCTGGCCAAGACCTTGGGCTTAACTGCCCTTTAGATTGAGCTAATGGTCAGAAATTAGTTTCTGATCTCACAAGGTGCATTTGACGTGGTGCCGTCGTCGTCATGACACGGCGCCTCAGAGCATGACTCAGCAAAGCGTCCCTAGTCCCCGATGTGCTTGTTCCCTTACCGAATTACGATTTACCGAGGGTGGAGGCGGCAGTGGGGGCTTCATGGACTGAGTCAGCCCTCTTGGCACCGCGAATTTTGTAGGACGTGCTGAGGCTCCTTCTACTTCTCCCATACTGGTGTACAAGAAATCGTGATTGACTCAGCCTGATGGAATAGCAGCGCCTGCCCCCTAAAAATAGACCAGCCTTTTCACCCTCCCAACATAGCTCAGGATTCCAAGATATAATCAGCTGCGAGGGGCCGGCTGGAGACACTCAGAGCCAGGATCGGAGCGTGGAGCAGGTCTCTCCTCCCTAGGATATTCCAACGGCCCGGACTTTCCAAGACACCAACCCAGGACTTGCCGTTGCAGATTGCTGGGAACTCTCCGTAAGTCATTTCTTGAGATATTGCAAAGGGAAGGGGAAGCTAACGGAAGCTAAATCTGTGGATTTAGGTGGGAGTTAGGGATGGTCAAATATCTCGTTGAGCGAAGCCAGATTAACGTACTTGGCTTTTCTTCGTGGAGCCAAAACTTCTGCCGGATGGTGGTCATTGTTATTTTTCTGTAGTCAGGCACGTGTTCCTTTGGCCTGGTGAACAGTCACATCCAGGTTGCGACCTGATGCTTTTGGAAGCTGGTCTATCTTTTGATGTGGCATAACTGGTCTCAGATGCGAAGGGTGGACCTGGATTCAGGTCTCGGGCAAATCCACTGAAAAATGGATAAAGCCAGTTATTTCCACAAACATTTGGCCTTTCACCCCACCCTCCAGACACACATTTTGACTCTTCCTGAAATCTTGGAGGGGTTTCTGCCATTCAGAGCCTGAAGCGACAGGTGGTCTTTCCGACATACACCTTTCCCGCCTGCCCCCGTTGTGTTTCATCTCATATTGTGGTTTTAGGGTGTTATTTTAATTGTCGTCGTTGTGATTTAATTACCCGAATAATGGTGGCGTGGAATTTTAGAGTTGGGAATGGGGGATCTTGGAAGGCGCCCAGTCGAAACCTCTTGTGTGATGGAGTGATCAGAACAAAGAACTGTAGAATGGGAAGGGACCACAAGGATCATCTAGTCCACCCCCTACAATCAGCTAAAGAATCCAAAGGGCAGCTCTGTAGACCCTAGACCAGGATTCCCCAAATCTGGGTCTCCAGCTGTTGTTGGACTACAACTCCCACCATCCCTAGCTAGCATGACCAGTGGTCAGGGATGATGGGAACTGTAGTCCAAAAACAGCTGGAGACCCAGGTTTGAGGAACCCTGCCTTAGACCACTCTTCCCCAACCAGAGATTCTCCAGAGACTATAACTCCCATCAGTCCCAGCTGAAACAGCTACACATGGAAACTCCCTGCAAATAATTGGTCTAGTCTAGAGAGTGGATAAGGGACACGGGTGGGGCACTGTGGTTTAAACCACAGAGCCTAGGGCTTGCCGATCAGAAGGTCGGCGGTTCAAATCCCGACGACGGGGTGAGCTCCCGTTGCTCAGTCCCTGCTCCTGCCAACCTAGCAATTTGAAAGCACGTCAAAGTGCAAGTAGATAAATAGGTACCACTCCGGCGGGAAGGTAAATGGCGTTTCCGTGTGCTGCTCTGGTTTGCCAGAAGCAGCTTAGTCATTCTGGCCACATGACCCGGAAGCTGTATGCCGGCTCCCTCGGCCCAGTGGCGTAGCGTGGGGGGGTGCAGGGGGGGCCGGCCGCACCGGGCGCAACATCTGGGGTTAGGGCAAATCCACAGGTTAGGGGGCGCAAATCCACGGGTTAGGGGGCGCAAATTACTTGCCTTGCCCCGGGTGCTGACAACCCACGCTACGCCACTGCCTCGGCCAATAAAGCGAGATGAGCGCTGCAACCCCAGAGTTGGCCACAACTGGACCTAATGGTCAGGGGTCCCTTTACCTTTAGAGAGTGGATGGTTTTGCATCAAATGAGTGGAAACCTGATCTGGCGGTTGGGTGACTTCAGGTGCTGATCATCATGACTTCAAAGCACCGCCCAGGGCTTGGAAAGGCCCTGTATGGTGCTTTGAAGTGCCATGGTTCAGCCATCTTGAAGGCATCACCTTGAAGGCGCTTCAAGCCTGCATGTTGCAGGGATTGGCCTTGCAATCAAGTTTTGGGGAAAACGGTTTCATGGGTCAAATTAGAACCCAACCTGGGCCAAACTGAACTATCCACAGACAAGAGAGGAAGGCGTGGAGAGACTTTCTACTCTTGGGGCATCACACAGTCTTTTCGTTGCTGGCTTCAGAAATATATTACATAGCAAGATGAAAGAGTTGGTGCCCAGCGACATGGGGGTGCTTAATATGGAACGGACCCCCTGTTCCCCTCATATAATTGCAATTCCCAGAGCTCCCCAAGAAGAGAGACTGACAGACCCTCCAAGTGTCCCTATGTTCCAGGGACAGTCCCAGATTTACAGAAGCCGTCCTGTTTTCTGATTTGATCCCGCCATGTCCCGCTTTTCCTTAAGACGTCCCTATTTTCATCAGATAAATGATGGTTGGGATGTCTCTATTTTCATGGGAGGAATGTTGGAGGGTATGGACTGAGTGTTAAACCACAATGATAATTTCAATTGGGGAACAGGGGCTTCCTAAGAACTCTCAGCACCCTTGGCAAACTACAAGTCCCAGAATTCTTTGGGGGGACCCATGGCTGTTTAAAGCAATAGGGTAGCGCTTTAAATGCATGGTGCAGCCTGCGTAAAACAAAGGTGAAGAACGAAAGGGAAATGGATCCGCAGTTGCTTTTCACGTTTGTTTTGAATCCTCCTTGCCCCCCTGCAGCTACCAATTCATTTCAGCATCCAAAACAAATCTGGGTGCATTACATTTCATTTTCCATTCATTTTTAGTTAAAAAAAATGCACAGCCTTAAAATACCACCCTCTGCCTGTCTGGATAACTACGCTCCGTTCAGCGCCAGCAATGCGATGATAATTCCAAACAATACCACCGGCTCACGCATTGTATTTCTGAAAGCTCTTTAACATTCCCTCCTGCAACCCCCTGGTCTCTTGCAGAGGAATGAAACTGGGCTTCTCTCGCCAGCTGCCCGCTGGAAGGCAAACCTCCTCTCGCCCCCACATCCCAAAATGCCACCCGCAGTTGTCACTCGCCTTTGCATTTTTGAACCAGGAATAGCAGCTCGGCATTCTTTCAAGCACGATTATCTCCCCTGCCTGCCCACCCCCCTCCACCCCCAATCCTGGTTTCTCTCTCCGGCCAAATGTAACAAGCACAATGACTTTTGTCTCAAACAAGGGGCCATTGGCAAGGAATGTGTGCGAAAGAGGGTGGGGGGGCGAGAGACTGCCCCTTCCGAGCTGTCAAAACTCCAGGTTCAGCAGAAGGAACGTGTTAATTCTGCACCATCCGCTATTCGGTGGACAGTCGTATTTGCCTGCTCAAAAGTAAGCCCCACAGAGCTCAGTGAGGGATAGGATTGCAGCCTAAATGGGCTTGTATGTGTCACGGAATTACGGTGCAAGCCCAGAGGGCAGGACTCGAACCCATGGCTTCAAGAAAGGAGATTCCAACTAAACATCAGGAAGAACTTTGTGACAGTAAGAGCTGTTTGTCAGCAGAACTGTTTCCCTCGGGAGGTTGTAGACCAGGCATAGGCAAACTCAGCCCTCCAGATGTTTTGGGACTACAACTCCCATCATTCCAGACTACTGGTCCGCCTGTTAGCTAGGGATGATGGGAGCTGTAGTCCAAAAACATCTGGAGGGCCGAGTTTGCCTGTGCCTGTTGTAGACTCTCCTTCCTTGGAGGTTTTTGAGCAGATGTTGAATGGCCACCTGTCACATATGATCTTGCTAAGATTCCTGCATTGCAGGGGGTTAGACTATAGGACCTTCGGGGTCCCTTCCAACTCTACAGTTCTGTGATTCTACTATTCCAAAGACCATGTGGTTGAGGTGAGGGCGGGGCATGATTTCCAGCGGCTGTGCTAGATCTTTGAAGCTGCCCCTTCCATTTCCATCCAGTGTGAGAGCCAGTGTGGTGTAGTGGTTAAGAGCGGTGGACTCGTAATCTGGGGAACCGGGTTCGGGTCTCCGCTCCTCCACATGCAGCTGCTGGGTGACCTTGGGCCAGTCACACTTCTCTGAAGTCTCTCAGCCCCACTCACCTCACAGAGTGTTTGTTGTGGGGGAGGAAGGGAAAGGAGAATGTTAGCCGCTTTGAGACTCCTGGACCAGAAAAAGCCTTGCAGAGAGAAAGAGAGAGAGAGAGAGAGAGAGAGAGAGAGAGAGAGAGAGAGAGAGCTGGGATGGTGTTGCTCCATCAGGAATGCAGACAGGATCAGGGTCCTGGCAGCAGGACAATGGCCTGCCCGCACAAAGATGAAAAGGGGGCGGAGCAGGGCGGAGCCAGGGGGCTGAGCGTTACCCATTGCCTGAATGGGGCTTGCAGGCTTGCATATATAGCTGGACCCATCACCCTCCAGTTAAAAGGATGCATTGGCTCCCACCCCCCACCCCTGGGGCTATTATTGCTGCTTATCCATCTATGAGAATCCCCCGAGGCCGGGGGGCACGAGCGGCGCCGGCGCTTAGCAAGCCTTTTGTCAAGGCCCGAATTATCTTGCAGTGGAGCAAAAGGGAGGGATTAGGGGAGAGGCCACGCGAGTGAATTCCTTAACTTCCAGCCACAGATACGCAGGCCGTTGGAAGGCAGGGCTGGGATGCTTGACGTCCTTGGTCCAGGCCAAGATGCCTCTCTGCAGAAGCTCAGGCAGGGCAAAGACAGATGGAGTGCACGTAGAAGGAATAGATGGCAGGCCGTTCTAGCATTCTGGCAAATTTATTCAGTCTTAACAAATAGGTTTTTGGGTGTGAGGAATTCAGATCTGCTTGTATTTTGTATTGACTGGGCAACACTGGGAAAATCCCCTTGGAATGGCACTCCATCAAAATGTCATGAATTCATGGAGGTGGGGAGAAAATGGCACGCAGGGCCTTTTTGCAACGAGAAAAGTCTCTGGGATCATCACTGCTGCCCCACAGAACCAGAGGGTTGCAAGGGACCGTGAGGGTCACCTGGTCCAACTCCCTGCCATTGCAGGAAACTTTTACCCAACAGGGGTCTCGAACCCACAACCTTGAGAATAAGAGTCTCATACTCTACCGACCGAGCTATCCGAGCTGATGTGGCAGTGAGAATGTTGGTTTTTTATTCTTCTTGAAAAAAGGAACTTACAAGGAACTTCCACTGCTTCCTAAGGAATCAAAACTTTGAGGGAATGTTACCCCTCCCCGTTTTATTTAAACCCCCCTCACCGACTTTTAAAGCTTAAAGTTCTTCCAGTTCAGCACTAAATAACAACAACAACAACAACAATAATAATAATAATAATAATAATTTATTTATACCCTGCCCACCTGGCTGGGTTTCCCCAGCCACTCAGGGTGGCTTCCAAGCAAATATTAAAAACAATACAGTGTCAGACATTAAAAACTTCCCTAAACAGGGCCGCCTTCAGTTGTCTTTTAAAAGTAAAATAGTTGTTTATCGTTTTGACATCTGATGGGAGGGCGTTCCACAGGGCAGGCGCCACCACCGAGAAGGCCCTCTGCCTGGTTCCCTGTAACCTCACTTCTCGCAGCGAGGGAACCGCCAGAAGGCCCTCGGAGCTGGACCTCAGTGTCCAGCTTCTCCTTGCTTCCTCCCCTTGGCTTTTCCCTTGCAAGGACGGTTTAGGATTCCTAAGATTCCATGACATTCAGTGAAGAGTGTCACACACAAATCACATCAATGAGAGCTTGGGGTATATCGCAGGCGAACATTTCTACTATGGCATGACTGCATAGTGGGTTTGAATGCAATAGCAGGGGCGGACTTTGGTAATCTTTCGTAATATGGCACCCTGTGTGAGGCCATAATTTGGCGCCCCAAAATTGATCTTCTTAATTATGGGGCTTCTAAATTTTCACCCCCTCGGCTCAGCACCCGGCACGGGGGAGCTACCCATACCACCCTAAATCTGGTGCTGGCAACAGAAACTAGTCTTAAAATCGACTCTTATCAGGGTTGTTAGTCTGTACAGGCCCTTCTCATTAGAGATGGGAGCAAAGTGACCCACAAGAAAGAAAAAAGTCTGTTTTTTTCGTAGTACAGTGGTACCTCGGGTTACAGATGCTTCAGGTTACAGACTTCGCTAACCCATAAATATTACCTCAGGTTAAGAACTTTGCTTCAGGATGAGAACAGAAATCGTGTGGCGGCAGCACAGCGGCAGCGGGAGGCCCCATTAGCTAAAGTGGTACCTCAGGTTAAGAACAGTTTCAGGTTAAGAATGGGCCTCCAGAACGAATTAAGTTCTTAACCCGAGGTACCACTGTACCTGCTTTGCCTCACTCCCAGTAATTCCAGTACTGTGCAGGATGGAGAGCAGGGAGTGGGGGGCGGGGCTTAGCCTTAGGCTGGAGACAGACAGACAGACAGGCTGAAGCAGGGGAGTGAGCCGTGTGGCTGTGAGGGGGCATGGCTCTCTTCTACTCAGAAGTAAACCTAGGATGCTGGGGGATGTAGAGGCCACCAGCACAAGGTGAGGCAACGAGCGAGCAGCAAAGTATTTGCAAGTTGAAGAAGTAGTATTCTTAAATGACGCTTGAGATCCCTTTCAACTCGACAATTCCACAACTTTGGAGGACTGGAAATGGCCAGCAGGCAGCAAAGGGGGAAAGGATGCAGGAAGGGGCAAGTATTAGTGGTGTGGTCCAAGGAGATACGGTGTGAAAGCTGGGAATCCCAATATAACCCCAAAACTGAAGTATGCCAGACTCCTGCTGCAGGGCAGAATACAACGTACCCATTCCAGAAATCCTTTTCACACTCCTCCATTAGGAGAAAAGCAGGTTTTTACTCCGGGGCTTTTCAGCAAACATCTCTCTCCTCTTCCTCATAATCATTCAGCCACATGGGGTACCTTTAGACTTTTCAGCATTTTTGCAGATACTGGGATAAAATTTAGGTTGGTGCAATGGATGTGCCCTGTCACCCACTTGAAAAGAAAAACCAAATAGTTGCTGTTAGGAAAGTGATGGGGAAAGGCATTGAAATTTGTGGAACGGCTGAAAGATGAATGGGAAGTTGTCTAAATAACCTGTAACCCAACCGGGATGAATGCTCAGTAAATGCCCAACAAAATCTAAACTCCGCAGGAGTTTTGTGCAAGCAGATTAGGAAGAACTCTCAGCCAATAGGTGGTCCGGGGAACTGGTGTCAGGCTCAACCCAAAGTGATCTGGTGAATTCTTTTGCAAGATGCATCTCAAGGAAACATCTGTAAATCCAGTGATGTTTGCCAGGGTGGTGGTGTTTTTTTGTACACTCATCGGGCATCGCTATATCTTGCCCACTGTTAAATTCAGGCCCTGGGTTTGCAAGTTCCTCCTTAGGTGAAACATCTGAGAAATTTCGAGGGAAGCCAAAAGGATTTCGGGAAGGGAAACTCCTCATTGTGGGGTGGCATGCTGTTAAGGCAGCAATGCTGATGAAAATAATCAAGGCTTGGCGTGATCAGTGCATGGATCACTCTTCTCCCAAGGAAGAAAGGCAGGCTGCGATGAAACACGGCTCACGCCAGGCTAGACTGGGTGCTGTGCCTCTCTGCTCCTGCAGAGAGAGAAATCCTGCTGGCATTTGGGGCAGCCACAGCAGGGCTTATGCCGCGACACACAATAGGGTTTTTTCGCTTAGCAGGCCTCTTTGTCCGGGGCAGATGGATTCAGCAGCAAAGCTGACGACACGCTCTTGGCCACCTCCGGCGGAGAGGCTGGGCGCTGAGCTTGCAGCTTTGCCTTTTTTTTAATAGGCGGTTGCGTCCGTCGGCAAGCCAGGGGTGGATGGTGGCACTCAGCCGGTCTGGAGAAGGAAGCCATCGATGCTAACAGGTGGGTGGCACCGCTGGACGACACACTCGCCGTGGTTTTAGCGTAGTGGCAAAATGGGGCAGGGCAGGAAGGGGGAGAGGAGAAGGATTTGTCTATTTGACTATAGATTCTGGGTCTTGGAGCAAATCTGGGTATTGCATGAGCATTTTTAGTACAGTGGTACCTCGGGTTAAGTACTTAATTCGTTCCGGAGGTCCGTTCTTAACCTGGAGCACCACTTTAGCTAATGGGGCCTCCAGCTGCCGCTGTGCCACCAGAGCACGATTTCTCATCCTGAAGCAAAGTTCTTAACCCGAGGTAATATTTCTGGGTTAGCGGAGGCTGTAACCTGAAGCGCATGTAGCCTGAAGCATATGTAACCTGAGGTACCACTGTAATGATGGCTACAGTGGAGAGAAAAACGAGTCAAGTGTAAAACAGCCTCTGCCGAGCTCATGGCCTCCAGATCTTTTGGACTACCTGCTGCTGATGGGAGTTGTAGTCCACAACATCTGGAAGGCAACCAGTTCAGCAGAGATTGATGTAGCGGATGCCACAGGTTGAGTTTTTTTGACTACTCAAGAGTTTGAGCTATTTGTAGCAAGGAAGGAAAAAGGCAACCCGGCCAAAGTCGCCGATCTCACCCACAGAGAGGTTGCCAGCTTTCAACTGTTGGGTGTGAGGCTGTGCTCATACCGTACATCTTAACATTTAGACATTAACTATGTTTTTTGGCACCAGTGATAAGCTTTCCTCCAGATGCAATAGCAGTTACGGTGTGTGTGTGTGTGTGTGTGTGTGTGTGTGTGTGTGTGTGTGTGTGTGAGAGAGAGAGAGAGAGAGAGAGAGAGAGAGAGAGAGAGATTGGAACAGAGGTGGAAGCAAAGGCTTAAAGCCCTCCCCCAACCATGATCCCAATTTGGATCAGTGCCCCTCCCATGCGGCTGCTATTTACAAAACACCAGGCAGCCACTTGCATGATTATCGCCAAGTCATATCATGGGCGTAGCCAGGATTTATTGGGGGGGGGCAGGGTTTATGTTGGGGGGGGCAGAACCGAGTTGTCTGCGACACAACTGGTCAGTAAGTTAAGTATTTTCATTTATTTACTTGATTTGGGGGAGGGGCAGCTGACCCCCTCCTTGCCCCCTGGCAACGCCTATGGGTTATATAGGATGTCGTGAGTTGGGAGGGTGGGCGTGGCTTGAGAGAAATGGCCTTGCAGGCCAAATTGGGAACACTACTGGGTCAAATTAGGTCTGCGGGGCTGGAGTTACCCCGCTCCTCTTTTGAAGAAAGGGAAAGCCTGTCTGTTTTTCATTTTCCTCCAGAAGTGTATGGAGTTTGCAGGCCTGGTCACCCCTTCTGACTGCCGTTGGCTCCTCTTATGTTCTTATATGCAAACAATATATATATATATATTCTTCCAAAAAAAACATTTCCAGGCTGAGAACCCGCCACTCTGGTGGCCACCATGCTTTGCTTTCTCACAGAGGAACTGGAGACTCCTGAACACAGCTGTCAACGTTTCCCTTTTTTTAAGGGAAATTCCCTTATTCCGAATAGGATTCCTCGCAAGAAAAGGGAAACGTTGACAGCTATGCTCCTGAACGCTTTCTAAACTACCTTCTGTTGCGTTTCATCCACCTCACTCTCCTATGATCTGTGGCTTCCTGACTCTGTTCTATAGTCACAACTCTCGGTTCTCGCTGCTGACAATCTCTCCCTGCTCTCAAGTTGCAGGCTTACCCAAAAAGTTTGCTCTCACCTGCTTGGTTTTACACTTCAGTAGACCCATACCTCACAGGCGTCCTGGAAAAAAAACAGAACACCCTGCTTTTTCCTGCAAGAGCACTGGTCACTGTGATCTCACATGGTTTTGCACAGAGATCTCACCTTGAAAAAGCACGCGCCGTATTTTTCGCTCTATAAGACGCACCAGACCACAAGACGCACCTAGTTTTTGGAGGAGGAAAACAAGGAAAAAAATATTCTGAATCTCAGAAGCCAGAACAGCAAGAGGGATCGCTGCGCAGTGAAAGCAGCAATCCCTCTTGCTGTTCTGGCTTCTGGGATAGCTGCGCAGCCTGCATTCGCTCCATAAGATGCACACACAATTCCCCTTACTTTTTAGGAGGGGAAAAGTGAGTCTTATAGAGCAAAAAATACGGTATTTTGGAGCCACAATCTTGTGCAGCACTCCAAAATGTGCACTTTTTGATGAGAGCACCCCCCCCCCCATGTGTGTCTTTTGGGCTCTGTGATCTCGTGCAGGTCACATGACTTGCAGTGAGCACAGACAGGAAGTTCCACGTTGCCGTTTGGGGACTCTGCATGTTGGTGGCTATGGGGACCTTGCCTTGTCTGGGACAGAGCTTGATTCTGCTACAACTTCCCATTATCCCTCCCAAGAAACACATTTCTCCACTTGGAACTCAGGGCCGGGGGAATTTCAGGGACGCACCCAGAACATCTGGAACAATGTTTGATTCTGCGTCTGGATTGACTACTAATTTGGATGCCACATATCGCAGAAGAGCATTAATTAAGTTGCCAAGCCACAGCAGAAATTGGTTGCTTGCTACTAATAATGTGACCACACCTGGACACTGAAGTTTAAGGACAGACCACATGATAAACACGAGTCCGCAGTGTGATGCAGCAGCAAAAATGCTGAATGCAATTCTAGGCTGCCTCAACAGAAGCATGGCATCCTATGGTATTGTTGCGTTCTGCTTTGGTCGGACTGTTATGTACTGAAGTTCTCACCCTGGGCCAGCAAGGGGATACTGTAGATAGTTTTCACTCAGGTCCACATATGCAAATAAGGGATTGAAAATGACGTTCAGTGATTGGATAGTAAAAGAAAGTGTTACAGTTTCGTTGTAGTTGAGCTTTATATAAGCAGGCTGGCTGAACCCTTCAGTTCAGTTCTGTTCTGGCCTGTGAATAAACAAGAGCTGTTTGAAGAATTGCTGTGTCGCCTGATATCTTCACCCACAACTTAACACAGACTTTGGCGGGGATGCTGTACATACTTCTGGGCACTGCGGTTTAGAAAGGATATCCTTGAATCAAAGACCTGAAGAGCTGGAAGGGACCGCAAGGGTCATCTAGTCCAGCCCCTGCAGTGCAGGAATCTTTCAGCCAACATAGGGCATTGAACCCATGCCCTGAGATTAAGGCCAGAGGAGGGTGGGAAAGACGAAGAGGGGAGATTGAAGCAGTTGGGAATCTTTAGCATGGGGAAGAGATAAAATGCAGTTTGAAAGGATACATCCAGAATTAATGCCAATTTTCAAGGTGGTTTTTAAAAGACGGATGAGGGGATGAGAAGGTGCTTGTGAACGGACATATGTGAATCTGACGCAGGGCGGAAATAGACTGATCCGTCCTACCTAAGCATGGCCTTGGGATGTGAAGTGGGGGTTATAAAAATAGACCCCCTCAAAGAAGCTTGCTTCTCAGTAAAAGATGTGAAGTCTGTATTGTGGGCATTGTGCGCAGCGAGAGTCAAATGCCTAGACTGGTTGGGGCCGCCATGCCTGGCCGGCCTGTTGCATCAGTTGTGTGCATGATAGATGTGTCGCGCACTGGAATAATAAGTGCAAGGCATCCCCGTGGTTCAGCACGGCATTTTCAGCTGTTTGAGATGTTTAAATGTCAAGGCCCATCATAAATTGGTCTCTGGAGCAGCCTCTCACCCGACACTGTACTCTGGGGGAAGGGCACCTTGCATGAAGAAAGCCGCAGGTTCAAAGCCCAGTGTTAAGTTGTGGGTGAACATCTCAGACGACACAGCGATTCTTCAAACAGCTCTTGTTTATTCACAGGCCAGAACAGAACTGAACTGAAGGGTTCAGCCAGCCTGCTTATATAGAGCTCCACTACAACGCAACTGTAACCACTTTCTGTAACTATCCAATCACTGAACGTCACTTTCAATCCCTTATTTGCATATGTGGACCTGAGTGAAAACTATCTACAGTATCCCCCTGCTAGCCCAGGGTGAGAACTTCAGTACATAACATCCAGCATCTCCAGGTAGGGCTGGGAGAAATCCTGCCTAAAACCCTGGATAGCCACTGCCAGTCAGTGCAGACAATACTAAGTCAGATGGACCAATGATCTGACTCAGTTTAAGGCAGATCCCTATGTTCCTGGTGCAAGAGGGCCCACAGGTGTATTCTTCACAACTTCTCTTCAAAACACACACAAATGGGCACTGGGCATGTGCTGGTCCCCCCTTTCCAAGTATTTTAAAAGTGGTGACGAATACACCATTCCTGACCACTCCTGCATGTGTATAGTCTGCCCTATTCAAATATCCACTTTTATTGAATTTGGAGCTTGAGTTTGCTTCTCTTCCTCTTCCCTCTGCCTCCTCTTTTCCTTTTGTGTTGTGTGTTTTGCCATCTACTCTGCACGGAGCGGCTATCCCAGCGCCTTTAACAAACCACAGTTCCCAGGATTCTTTGGGGGAAACCACGTGCATTAAATGTGCTTTAAATGTATGGGGCGAATATCACCAAGGCACATGACTCAGGCTGCTGTCTGTAACTCCTTTTCTCGGAAATGTTGCTTTATAAGAGCTGATAAGCCAACAGTGGCTTCAAGCGCAATAAAGGCGAGGGGAGTTGAGCGTTGCAGTAGATTAACCTACACAGAAAACCTTTCGCCTCTAAATTGCAACTCAGTTTGGCAACCCCAGAGGACACGGAGCTAGAGGCATCAAAATGGCGCATGGTTGCACTCATAAAAATGGGATTTAAGTGACGTGCTCCTATGAAGCCTTTTTTTAAAAAAAAGGTGACAATGATAATATCAGGCAACATACCTGAGATTTTATGAGTACCAAAGTTCATCTCGGAAAAGGTGTTTTGAGAAGAAATCAGCCCTTTAGTCTCACTGTCGCAGGTCTGCAACAAATAATAGCGTTGTGATTATTTGTGAAAGGTATCACGGTGTTTTTTTTTTTCCCCTTTCTGTTTTCTTTGGGGATTTTGGGACTGGGTTTAACAGTCCCTAATTGCTGGAAGCCTCTCTCCCGTCTTTGGAATGCCATATCCATCAGAGTTGGGGAGGTGGTCAGAGAGACTGCTTGAAGCAGGTTTGAATTTAGGCAGAGCAGAGTGGGGAGTTTAGCTGAGCAGGAAGCAATGGGGCTGCGAGGGGTCCAAAACAGGAGATCAACAGTGAAATCTTATATCTGTCTAGCAAAGAAAATAAGCCCTGTTGAGTTCAACCAAACTTCTTTGCAAGGGCTCACCCTCACTGTTCCTTTGCTTCCGGGGTTAACAACCGCAGGGCTTGTTTTTAGTACCGTGTAGGCCAGACGAGGATGCGAGTGGCGCTGTTTGGACGCGGGTGGCGCTGTGGGTTAAACCACAGAGGCTAGGACTTGCTGATCAGAAGGTCGACGGTTCGAATCCCCGCGGTGGGGTGAGCTCCCGTTGTTCGGTCCCTGCTCCTGTCAACCTAGCAGTTCGAAAGCACGTCAAAGTGCAAGTAGATAAATAGGTACCAGTATGGCGGGAAGGTAAACGGCGTTTCCGTGTGCTGCTCTGGTTCGCCAGAAGCGGCTTAGTCCTGCTGGCCACATGACCTGGAAGCTGTACCCTCGGCCAATAAAGCAAGATGAGCACACAACCCCCGAGTCGGCCACAACTGTACCTAACGGTCAGGGGTCCCTTTACCTTTACCTTTAGGCCAGATATAGCGGTGTGGCCATCAGTTGCTAACCAGGATCATACATTATCTGGACCCTGAAGCAGTAAGCTTCCTAGCAGGAGGGTAAGGCTTCACTCCACAAATGGGCAAATGCTGGGATAGCTCAGCTGGTAAAACACAAGACTCTTAATCTCAGGTTCGTGAGTTTGAGCCCCTCGTTGGGCAAAAGATTCCTGCATTTCAGGGGGTTGGACTAGATGACCCTCGGGGTTCCATCCGACGCTACAGTTGTGTGATTCTGTGAAGTAGCATTTCTACTGGTGCTGGAACTCTGGCACACATCTTAGCATATCTATCTTTGTCCCTGTTGCAGATGAGAAGACCCTGGGAGTTTTAAACAGCTCAGGCCACAAAAGCCACATACTTCGCCAAGGACACAGGACAGCCTCATTCCCCTCTGTGAAGGAGCGGTCCGTTCTCTATCTGTCTCAGGCAGCAGCTGCCGCTGCGGATCTCCCCGGTGGTCTGACAGAACCCGTAAGTTTCTCAGCCTTGACATTCCTCCCATTTTTCTGAGCTAAAAGAAGTATTTGAGCCATGCCTTCCTCCGGCAAATGGTCATACTGGAGTAGATGAGAACTGGGGCACAGGGTGGGAGGGTGAATGCTATTATGGGAGTATGTTTTTGTGGTCAACTCCCTCTGTCCACGTAGCTAATATACAATGCATAGATCTGAAAAGGCTGTAGGGCAATTTTAAATGTTCAAATAATTGCAGACACTGTGTTCAGATTGGCATCAGCTTGTTTCAGGGCATATCCATGCGATAGCTTAGTTGGTTAGAGCGGGGCGCTGATAATGCTAAGGTTGCAGGTTCAATCCCCGTATGGGATTGAATATTTCTGCATTTCGGGGGGTTGGACTAGATGACCCTAGCTCTACAATTCTATGATAACTAGCATGAATTAGGAATGGTGGAGAAATCCAGTCTGGTTCACATTTCAGCAGTAGCCACCATAATTTGAACTTCTGACACAATATGTTGACTGAAGCACAGCTCTCCTTCAAAATTTGTACTTCTAATTTTGCAATGCAGGTCTCCAACCAAATCATGTGTGCAAAATAAATATATTAAGGGGGGGTGGCTCTGTAGAAATGGATATGTTAGTGAAAACGACAAAAGCAAAAAACGGAATTTATTAAGGAAAATTTGCTTGCAATACAAAAATGTATATATTAGGAGAAATTTGCACTAAAACGCTGGTGGTTTTTTAAATGTCTTTTAAAAAAATGCCTACTGACGAACTGAACTTACTACTGGAAAAATGAGGAGACAGAAATTGAAAATGATAAAATACAGCCAGCCCAACATGAATCCAGAGTGCTCTTGATGCAAAACGGATCAGGGCTCCTGCACATTGAACAGTCATATAGAAGAGGACCCTTCTAGGGGTTCAGCAATAAAACCGCTAGCACATTTGAAAAAGCTAAGCAGGGTTCAGTGTGGCTTCAAATTGGATGGGGCACCGCGTGTTGAGATTCACGTATTGCATAGGGTTGGACTAGATGACCACCGTGGTTCTCTTCCAACGCTACATTTCTATGATTTTATGAAAGAGCCTGGTTGCCAGAGCAGGCCAAATGGCCACCTAGCATCGTTTTCTCACAGGAGCCAACCAGGTGTTCCACAGGGATAACAACAACAACAACAACAAACAACAACAACAACAACAACATATGTATTACTTACACCCCGCCCATCTGGCTGGGCCTCCCCAGCCACTCTGGGCAGTTAAAAACACAATAAAATCTCAAACAATAAAAACTTCCCTAAACAGAATTGCCTTCAGATGTCTTCTAAAAGTCAGATAGTTGTTTATTTCCTTGACATCTGATGGGAGGGAATGCAACGAGGGAACCGCCAGAAGGGCCTTAGTGCTGGACCTCAGTGTTTGGGTTGTATGATGGGGGTGGAGACGCTCCTTCAGGTATAGTGGGCTGAGGCCGTTTACGGCTTTAAAGGTCAGCACCAACACTTTGAATTGTGCTCGGAAACGTATTGGGAGCCAATGCAGGTCTTTCAGGGAAACCCTCCAGGAAGGCCTGAGCTCATCAGTATTCTGACCATCTGTGATTCCGAGCAACTGGTACCCAGAGGCAAACCTTCCCTGACACTGGAAGCAGTTGTATAACCATCGTGGCTAGTAGAGATTGGTTGCCTTACCCTCTAATTCGTGTTAAAGCCATCCAAGTGCGTGTCCAGCACTGCATACTGTCTGAATTTTAACAGCTGGGATTCCCTCTTCTACACAGCTGTGAAAAGTGCAGGACCCCTGCTCTCTTTTTCATGTGCCCACCCTGCCAAAGAACCTGGGGGATAACAGTTAGTGAGAGTGCAAAGGATTCTCTTTTGGGAATCCCAGTCTCCCCATACCATCCTATGCTGCTGCCACATTGAACTACAACTCCCAGAATTCCATGGCCAATGGCAGAGGCGGGTTTAGGGGAGCGCGATCAGTTCCTTTGCAGGGCCCAAGGGGGTGTCTTCTCGTCTCCTTCCCGAAGCCTAGTTAGCTCTTGCCCAGCTTTGGGAAGGAGAAAGGAGGGCTCTAGGACCCTGCCAGAGCCACATGCCTCCTTCCCAAAGCCTGCTCCTCCCTTACCCGGCTTTGGGTAGGCGGCTTTGGGCTGGGGGGGTTGTGTGTCAAATTTTGGCCCTGCACAGGGTGCTGGATTACCAAGGTCCACCCCCGGCTCGTCAAACCAGTCTATGCATGTAGAGCTGGACAAATACACCTCCACTATGGTGAAACTGAAAGATCAGAATATTAAGATAAAATAGCTTTAGAGAAATGTGCCTATACACTGACATTGAATTTGGTATTTCCATATTTGTAGCTTACAGGCCTACCAATATGTTTTTAGTGGTGTGTGTGTGTGCATATATATATATGTAAGTATAAATCTACTTTCTGTGTTTTGTTCAGAATTTCACACACAAGATCCCTTTCTAATTCTCCGCATAACCAGAAAGCAAATAAGGTAGGAAATGCTACAAACATAGGTGTGGTTGCCTAATCCAGTATCTGTAGGCGGTTGTGCGGTTTATGCTAACAATGAATGCAGGCTTTGTGTCTCATGCTGAGCTTCAACATCACCTTGTGTTTTAAACCTCACTAATGTGGAATTGGCGGAAAGCACTAAACGGCAATTGAAACCGGAGTGATTTGCAGTTTGGTTTGCAGTGTACTGATTTCTGTTGTTGTTGCGTTGCTGTTGTTTACTAATACGCTGTCCATCCAGACTTTTGTTTATTGGAAATGCTTGTGCATCCAATTGAGGGACTCATCCTGTACAGAAAGCGGGTGGGACTCACCTGTTTAAATTATTAGCTTCCCATTGCATTCTCTGCAATGTCGGATTCCTCTCAATGGTACCCTCTGTGCATCAGGTTCAAACACAGAAGGGGCAATATACCAAAAGCCACACTTTCCATATTGAAATTCAGCTCTTCTTCAGGAGGGAACTCCTCTGAATTTTGCAATGCGGTTCCCCAACCAATGAATGCATACGAAACGTGTATATTAGCAAAAGCTGCATGCATTAAAAGAATGCATTTTTAAAAATGTACAAAAGTGCATTGAATTGAGGGGAATTGCTTGCCAAATTTAATTAACTGTGTGCCAATAAAAAGTGTCTATTAGGAGCAACGTGCATGGGAAAGGCGTATGAATTCTCATGCAAACATTATTTATTTATCACATTGCTATGCGGCTTTTTCCTCCAAGGAGCTCAAGGTGGGGTACGTGGTCCTCCCTCTCCTCATTTAATCACAACAACAACCCTGTGAGGTAGTGAGAGGCAGTGACTTCATGGCCATGTTAGGATTTGAACCCTGGTCTCCTAGGTCCTAGTCCCAAACTGCAGAATACTGGTGCAAAAATTCATAAATGTATGTGGAAATGGGGCAAACCATGGGAAAACATGTTATTCTCTAACCACGTGGTGCTCTCGGGTGCAATGGTACCCTCAGGTACCCTTCCTTTGCTACCCATGAAGCCTCTGAACCACCACTCATTTCCCCCTCGGTCATGAGGTGATGAGGTTCTCTTTTCCTGTCGCAAAAAGTACATAGAGTTGAAGAAGGAAGTTGGAAGATTGACACTCCTTCCCACTTCCTCTTTGAGCTCTATGCACTTTCCAAAGCTCAGATTCATCTACAAGATTCAGCCTTTACTTGGATCTCTTGGAAAAGCAAAGCACGTATATGTCCCTTTCTCTCTTTCTGCCTCTTTGGCAGGGTATTGCAGATATTAATATTGTGTAGCTTCAAGCGGCTGGGTGCATAAAAACAGACTCATTTTGGAAATAGAACATTACCAAGGCCCATAAGTTTAATTAAAAACTTTACTTGCAGAACTTTATTCAAAGCATAACAAAAACATCAGATGATACATCCAAACAGTTCTGTAAGACATATTTCAGTCCAAAGCATAGGCTCAGCACCTTACAAAATATGAAATAATTCCAGCAGAGGTCTGTCTCTTCCCACATCCTGCATTCCTGCCTGAGGAGAGCTTCATTTGCATCCTCACTCTCACAGAGCCTAAGAACAAAAAGCTCCAGCCACCACCCTTCCAAGATGGCGAATTTGCAGTTCAATGCCTCTCATGTGATCTAAGGTTAAACACTCACGTGTTAGCTAGCAGAAAACATCAATAGTTAATTGTCAACTCAGTTAAAGCTCAGAGTCTCTTAGAATACTGCAGTGGAATTTTCCAATGTTAAACCTTTCAGCAATATGCAGGCATTCCCATATCAGTGTAAACAATTATACTTAACACAGGGGAGCTGATCTTGGAAAGGGAGGAGAGAAGTGACCAGAGGTCATGGCACCTGCACTCGCTCAAAAATTGAAATGTGCCCATAGGCTTGAAAAGGTTGGCAACCCCTCTTCTAGCTAAATAGAAACATAGGACTTAAAGACTGAAGAAACAAGCACCTGGGAAGAGTTTGTGTTGTAGCTTCTCACTGGAGTTACAGGTGTCTTTAACTGGAAACCAGTTGTGGTGGTTGTGCGAGTTTGCAGTGGTGTGACGCTTGTTGTGCTTTGCAGGTATGGAATGAACACGCAGCTAGGCATATTAACCCAAGCTGCTGCATGGATTTGACCTTTCTCACTAACAAACTGGTGTACTGACGATGGGATTATGCTGACTTTTAAAAAAAAAATTGTTTCCTTAAAGATGGCAGAAGCTCAGAACGAAAAGTCTTCCAAGGCAAACATCAAGTCGGATGAGGATTTGCTCCCACCTCCTCCACCCCAGGATTCTGCCTCAGCCACAGCTTCCACTCCCGTGACTCAAGATACTAACCCTCTGCCTCCACCTCCTCCCAAGGAGTCCTTCTCCAGGTTCTACCAGCAGCGTCAGGTGAATGAGCTGAAGAGACTTTACCGCCATATGCACCCAGAGCTGAGGAAAAACCTGGAAGAGGCTGTGTCAGAGGACCTGGCAGAGATGCTGAGTACCGACGACCCTGGCGCACAGGCCATAGTGAATCTAGATGCGGTGCTTCCAGGAGAGGTACAATCCATGCGCTGGATCTTTGAGAACTGGACGCTGGACTCCATTGGAGAACGTCAAGCTGCCAAGAAGCTGACTGAGGAGGAAGGCATCCCGAGCGGAGATGTGAAGAACAGGTCCATGAGGTTTGAAAGCCAACCGTTCAACGGAGACAACCTGGTCCCTTCGGCCCAGTCATCTGAGAAGGAACAAGCCAAAGGGGATGTACACACGGCTCGGTGGTTGTTTGAAACCCAGCCGCTAGACTCCTTGAACAAAATGTATTTGGATGAGACCGACTTGCAAGAGGCAGTCCTCAAAGAGCCCGTGCAGAGAGGGGATGTCAAGGGGGCTGCCCGGCTCTTTGAAACCCATTCCTTAGACGCCTTGGGCCGCTGCAGTTCGGTGGAGGAGCAGAACATCTTGCAGCTGAAGTCGGAGATTCAAGAGCTCAAAGGCGACGTCCAGAAAACCGTCAAGCTCTTCCAAACCGAGCCGCTCTGCGCCATCAGGGACAAAACAGGGAACATGCACGAGATCAAATCTGTCTGCAGAGAGGAAATACAGAGCAATGCCGTGAAGACGGCCCGCTGGCTCTTTGAGACCCAGCCTCTGGACACGATCAACAAGGACACCTCCAAAGTGCAAGTCATCCGAGGGATATCGCTGGAGGAGGTGGCCCCGGGGAACGTCAGCGGAGCAAAATGGATGTTCGAGACGCAGCCCCTGGATGCCATAAGGGAATTTACCGTGGAAGAAGCAGACTTCAAGGCTTCTCCAGACCTTATCCAGGGGACCGATGTTAGTAAACAGTGTCTCCTTTTTGAGACACAGCCTCTTGACGCCCTGAAAGGAGAAGCCTCCGACAGCATCCCAGCCAAGGAAGAAGTTATCAAAGGCGACGTGAAGTCAACCCTTTGGCTGTTTGAAACCCAGCCGATGGAGATGCTGAAGGACGACTTTGAAGTGGGTCACTTGAAGAAAGTAGAGCTTTCAGAGGAGGAAAAAGGAGCAGTGAGGCAAACAAAGCATGTCTTCGAGACCTGTCCTTTGGGCAGCATCTCCAAATCTCCACCTGAGGACTCCTCGGCCACCAGCGTACAAGAGGTGGAGAAAGGCGACGTGAAGGCCTTCAAGAGCCTCTTTGAGACCCTCCCTTTAGATAGCATCAGGCAAGCGAGCACCGAGGAGCCTATCAAGGAAGGAGAGGAAATCGTTCCAGGGAACGTCAAAGCCAATCAGCTGCTGTTCGAGACAACACCTCTGTACGCCATCAAGGACAGCTTTGGGAACTTCCACAAAGTCACCTCTGTGAGCAGAGAAGAGGAAGTTGTGGGCGGAGATGTCAAGAACTACAAGTGGATGTTTGAGACCAAGCCCTTGGACCAGTTTGACGACAGCATCCAAAAAGTGGACCTTATCAAGGGCATCACTAAGCAGGAGGTGGTTGCCGGGAACGTGGAGACAGCCAAGTGGCTTTTTGAGACGCAGACCATCGACGTCATCCACAGTCAGATGAACCAGGCAGAGCAGAAGGTCTCTGAGAAAGGAGACTCTTCCCAAGGGGGTGACGTGAAGACCTGTAGGTGGTTGTTTGAGACACGCCCAATGGACACCCTGTATGAGAAAGAGGAGAAGAAGAAGCAGGATGGAGAAGAGCCTGTGCCACGAGCAGATGTCAAGTCTTGCACATGGATGTTTGAAACACAGCCCTTGGATTCCCTGAAAGGCCAAGAGGAACAATATCTGCAGGTCAGCAAGACCTATTGCCAGGACGAATTGCAAGGGGTGGATGTGAAAACAGCCAGGCACCTGTTTGAGACAGAACCCTTAATCAATAACGTCACTAGTGGCGCAGATTCAAAGAAAATAATCCGGTACTCCAGCCGTGTGGAGATCCAGTCTGGGGAAGTGTCCAGGGTGAAGGAGTTTTTTGAAGCGAAGCCCTTAGATTCAGCTGGTAAGTCCAGCCCGCCCATGAAGGCCATCGATATCCCAGCAGATGGGAACATCGAGGCAGGAGCAGTGCACAAGTTTACCTGGCTCTTTGAAAACTGCCCCATGGATACCTTGAAAAGCAGCACGGAGGGCATTCAAGAGGTGCCCCCCGAAAAGGACATCCGAGGTGGAGATGTCGGAGGCAAGAGATTCGTCTTCGAAACCTACTCCCTGGATCAGATCCACGACAAAGAGAACGAGATGCAAATCAAGAAAATCCAGGAAGAGACCATGAACAAAGACAGTGTCAAGTCCTGCACGATGCTGTTTGAAACACAGCCTCTTTACGCCATCCAGGACAGAGACGGGGGATACCACGAAGTCACATCTGTGAAGAAGGAAGAAATCATGAAAGGGGATGTTAAAGGCGCCCGGTGGCAGTTTGAGACCAAACCCTTGGACCAGATCAAGACGGACGAAGAGGTCTTTGTGATCAGGGCTGTTACCCAAGAGGACGTCAAGAAGGGAGATGTCCAAACAGCCAGGTGGAGGTTTGAAACAGAGCCTCTGGATTCCATCGCTGATGAGAAGAGGCCTGTCTTGAAAACTGTTGACGACGTGCCAAAGGGAGACGTCCAGTCCAACAAGCAACTCTTTGAATCAGAGCAAGTGAGTCAAAAGAAGTACGTGAGGATGGTCAGTGTCAGTGATGTCCAGCAAGGAGATGTGAGGACATCCACCTGGCTTTTTGAAAACCAGCCTATTGACTCCCTCAGAGGAGAATCTGAAAGCACCTCCAGCCTGAACACGGTACAGAGGGAGGACATTGCCAAAGGGGATGTGAAACGCTGCACGTGGCTGTTTGAGACTCAGCCCATGGACAGCCTGAAAGACACAGAGGCTTCTGCGAGTGCTGAGCCCCAAGAGCTGGTCCCTCAGGCCGACGTGAAGAGCACCACGTGGTTGTTTGAAAGCACTCCTCTAGACAAGCTCAGCGCTTCTCAACACTGCACAGAAACAGAAGTTAGGGAGAGAACCATAAAGGACACTTTGGAAGTTCTCTTCTCCTACCAAGTGATCCAACACGACGGCATCCTTATCGAAGCCAACGACATTGAGAGCGTCAAGATGGCCAAGTATCAACTCGGCAGCCAAGGAGCCCCTGAAATCCAAAAGGAAGAGGTCATGGGAGGCAACCTGCAAAGGATCTTGATGCGGCTGCTTCAGAGGCCCAACGTGGAGAGCCAGGGGGTTTTGGTGCAGGAAAAAGAGAGTGGGGATATCAAAATCAGTGCAGTGCAGCTATTGGAGTCTGGCAAGGCTGAAAAGAGCCAAGAGGAGTTGAGCAGCAATGCGGCAAAGGCTCTCCAAGAAGTTCTTAGCCAAGACGCCTCAAGCAAGAAAGGGATTGTTATGCAGGAGACACAAATGGGGTCAGCAAACTTGACCATCTACTCTCTCCTTCACCGCATTGCTCAACAGCAGCAGTTTGTCAAAGGGGATGTCAAGTCAACGATTGGGAACCTGCTGGCTTCTGCCCAGGAGCAGAGGGCCACGGCCACCGTCCGGCGAGAGGACAATGAGAGAGGCAATGTCCAGCTGTACACCAGCTGCATCGAAAAGGGAGACCTGGATTACTTAAAGAACCTCCAAAGGGATTCCGAGATAGAGGGCCTGGTTTCCTCGCAAGCAAAAGAGGAGTCCCTGAAAACGGTGGAAGAGGTCAGAGCATCTCCTGCCCAGCTGCAGGAGGAGAAAACTGTGACAGCAGCAGCAGACATTGTGCTGGGGAATAGCAGTGGGCCTAAGCGAGTGGTCTTATGTGAGAGCAAAGAAGGTACATTAGAAAGGAAAGCGATGCATGCAAGTGACCTAGGTTCCTCTGCGCATTGCCCTGCGCAAACCCCGCCCCCTGTGATAGTCAAAGAAGGTCTTGTTTCTGGGGGTGTTAATTTGCCCATGCAGTCAGTGCAAAAGGCACAGAATGGTAGCCACAAGGTAGCCAGAGAAGAACAAATTATCTTGGGCAACAGGAGAGAGGGCACAGCCGTCATCACCACCACCACCAAGGTGGCAGATCAGAAGGATAATACAGCTGGGGTGACCCACTGTTCCACGGTCGGGGAAGCCAGCCAGATGGCGGCACAGCCCAAAACGCAGGTTCTGGGGAGCGACCTTCAAGCAGCGATGCAAAGCCTACGGCTAGCCACAGCAGAGGCCCAAAGCCTCCAGCACCAAGTCCAGAGCAAGCTGCAGAAGACGACCGAAGAGATTCACTTGAGCCCCGCGCAACCCCAGGCTGCCGTGCAATCCGTTGCAGCAAACACAGAGGGCTGCATGGCCACCAAGCAGCAGCAGCAAGCGAGCAACGTCACCTTCCTCCAAGTGCAGGAGGCCTCCAGGTCCCATGCAAGCGTGTCTCAGAAGACCATGGTGTCCCACGCAAAGGTCAGTGCTTCTGAGGAAGTCCAGGGAGGTGTGCTGCCCATTGCAGCCTGCCCGGACGGCCGAGCTGCGCCTAGTGCAGGTCTTAGTATTAAGGACGGCCTGTATGCTGCCACGCCAGTGAAGTCCTATGTAAACCCATTTGTTGGGTCTGATTACAAAGAGCACTCTTCCGTTCCAGAAGAACGAGAGCAAGAGGCGATAATCGGAGGGGATGTAAAGACAGCCATCCGGGCCCTCCAGAGTGCCGCCATGGAACAAAGAGACAAAGTAGACAAAGAGGACGTTGTCCGTGGCAACTTAAAAGCCGCGCTCGAGTCCCTGGAGAAGTCTAACGTTAATGTCTCCAAAGGAGATTTTAAAGCGGCCATGATATACAGGAATGCAGGGCTGTCCCATTCCACTTGTAAAAAGAAACACGAGTCTCAGTCTGTTAGTAGTCAGGCAGCTGCTGTAGCGGCTTCAGGCTCGCAAGCTCTTAATGACTTTCCTCCTCCTCCTCCAGCTTCAGCTTCAGTGATGGCCGAAGGCAGCTCGCCACCCCCAACCAAACTGAGAGAAGCAGAGGCTGTAGAGCATTGCCTCCCCACCCCACCCCATGTTCCTCAGACTCTCCCTCCTTCACCTGCCAAGCCCAGCAACCAGCGTCCTTTAGAGAAGCCGCAACTTCCCCCCAAGCCCGACGTTCTCGCCCCACCGAGGAAGAAACCTGTCCCACCTCCGAAACCAGACTTCCTTTTGAAGGAAGCACCGCCCCACCCTCCCTGCTGCAAGAAAGGGCAGTCGGGGAAAGCACTGCCTCCCCTTTCCCCACCCAAACCTCCAGCCACAACTGAGCAGGACAAACCTATGGCTTCCCCCACGAACCAAACCAGGGCACCTGGGGAGACTGACGCAGGGAAGAAATCTGCATGCAGAGACGATTCGACAGGTTGCCCCGTGCCGACTGTCGTCACAGATGTCGCTTTTGAGAAGAGGGCCACGAAAAGTACCGTCAAGACCCCTCTGCAAGTAGCGGAAGAAAAATATAAGGCAAAGAAGGAAGAGCAGAGCAAAGTGGAAGCGTCTTCATCGGAGGAGATTAAAAATGGGTCGGTTGCCTGCGGAGGAGGGAACTGCCACCCTGCTACCCAAATCCAAGGATCCCTGGAGTTGTGCCAGCAAGAAAAGAGTTGTGTGCTACCTGGCAAGCAAGACTGTCTCTCACCTCTTGGATGCCAAATGGGTCTTCCTAATTTGGAGGGTCAGAGGAAGCCATATCTCTCTGCAACATGCGAGGCCAATATTCTGAGAAAAGGAACCGTCACAGCCCACGTCTCCTCATCGAAGGTAGAAAAGGCAACCGTCATTGGAGCCTCTGCTACAAAGAGAATGGGTCTAAGGGCACAAGAAGAGACAACAGGAACTTCTGGTTCAATGTCTTCACAATCAAAGCAGTTCTTTAAAGGGCACCAGTCTGTGAGCAGCAGGGGGTTAGGAGAACCGGAAGCGAAGGCTGAACAAGAGACGGAAAAGGAAAAGCCAGTTGTGGTCATGCGGGAGAAAGCGTGCAGAGAAACCGAAGACGAACGTCGCAAGAGGCTGTCTGTTCACAAGGAGGAGATCATGAAAGGGAACGTCAAGGAAGCCATGGAGATATTCGAGAACCTGCGAAGGCAAGAGGAGCTGCAGGAAATCCTAACCCGGGTGAAGGAGTTTGAGGAGGAAACCTCCAAGGTGGATGTGAAAGCCTTGAGAAGCCTCTTTGAGAACGTCCCTGAGTGGGTGGTGTATCACAAAGCTCACCTGGCGAAGCAGCCCAAGGCGGAGAAGGCTGAGCAGATGAAGGAAGCACGCGAAGATGCCGACAGCGTTTCGTCGGTGGAGTTAGCCTTTGAAGATCTGGAGAGAGCCAGTGCTGAGATCATTCATCTAAAGGAGCAGACCCTGAGCAGGCTGCTAGACATTGAAGAGACCATCAGGAAAGCCCTGTATTCTATTTCCAGCCTGAAATCCGAATCAGACATAGCTGGGCTCTCCGGACTTCTCAAGGAGTCTCTTGGGAGTTCCCAGGGCCTTGCAGCCGGCAACAACATCCGCAAGATCAGCATTGTCTCCAGCAAAGCCAAACAAGAGAGAGGGGTGCAGAACTCATCCTGTGAAGAGGAAAGGAGGCACGAGGTGCCCAAAGTGGAGCTAGGGGTCCCCTGCATTGTTCAGCCTCGAGCCACTTCTCCTTCCTCCCCTTCCTATATCTCCATTCAGTCGGCTGCACGGAAGACAGCAGAATCCCCCAAAACGGCGCGTTCCTCTTCCTCAGACTACTTGGACAGGGCAGCAGAAAGGGACACGTTCGCTCAGGATATTTTTAGCTCCTTGCCACGTCACTCGGTGAGGTCTGACGGCTGCAACTTGACCTTCAGTGAAGGTGAGCAGGAGCTCATCAAGATGAAAAAAGGAGGGAGCTTAATTAAGCAGCAATATCTCCGTAGTCCCGACCATCTCCACCTTAGCAGCAATGGTGATCAGGAACGGGAGACCTCCCAAAGCTTGACCCAAGGAGCAGTAGCTCCCCTGAGCTCTTTAAGCCCATCAAATCCACGAAGGCAGAAAAGCATACTAGAACTTCAGACGAGTTCCGATGGATCCAAGCTCTATGGGGCTACTCGAACCGTAACGGAACAGTATGAGGAGGTGGACCAGTTTGGAAACAAAATCATCACTTCTTCCACCACCGTCACCAAACAGTCAGAGACTCAGACCTCCTCCACATGCGACATGGTCTCCTGCCCTACTAGATATGAAGTGACGGCCTCTCCAATCCTTCGTAGGTACCTGAACAGCCCAGCAGAAGACTTCCACTCCAACGGAGGCAACCAGGAAACAGGAGTGGTCTATGTCACTTTCAGCAACTCCAAGCCTGCCAAAAAATGAATCCGATAACAGTGATGGTGGGTGGTCTACCAGCTAGCTAACCTCACCCCAGGGCTGAAGATTAAGCCAGCTGGTTTTAATAAGACCCAAATGTCTTTAATCCAGCACGTTCAAGATAAAGGAACTGTAAATTGTGGAAATTGCATGACAGGAGAAGCTCTTCAGCTTCGCCAAACTTTTACAGAACAGTCTTAGGGTTTGTGTAAGACTGTGACTGATGAACTCCAAACCGGTTCTTGAAGAAGATGGCTTCCTGCCATCACAATACAGACCTGGATTTCAAGCTGAAGGGAAAGAGATTGGGGCAACTGCTTTTAAGAGTGGGCCCTGTGTTTAAGACTTCTTCTAAGGCTTGCCCTGCTGTCCTAGGCCAATGGTCCAACAGTCTTTCCCCAAAAAATAGACAACCAGATGTTCAAAGCAGAGGTCAAAGAGACAGATACTGGACACAACTAAAGAACCAGGGAGCCAATATTTTTTGGGGGGAATCACCAGTGTTGAAGCAACGATTCTTCAACATCAACTTCTTTGGACTGGTCATGTTGTGCAGATGCCTGATGATCGTCTTCCAAAGCAGCTACTCTATTCCAAACTTAAAAATGGAAAGCTTAATGCTGGTGGTCCACAAAAGAGGTTTAAAGACTCTCTCAAGTCAAATCTAAAAGAAAATGTAGTATAAACACCAACAATTGGGAAACACTTGCCTGTGAGCGCTCCAATGGGAGAACAGCCTTTACCAAAGGTGCCATGGGCTTTGAAGACGCTCAAACTCAGGACGCAAGGGAGAAACGTGCTAAGAGGAAGGCACGCTTGGCAAATCCACACCGTGATCAACTCCTGCCCAGAAACCAACGTCCCCACTGTGGAAGAATGTGTGGATCCAGAATTGGCCTCCACAGTCACTTACGGACTCATTGTTAAAACTATGTTTATGGAAGACAATCTTACTCGGCTACGAGGGATCGCCAAAGAAGAAGAAGATACTCTATCTGCAGTGCCCTCCCCCACCTCTTATTTCGATTGACAGAAGCCCCCCAACCTATTTGCTCCCCTTACTCTCACTTCCCTCCATGCCATTTGCCCACAGACACACCCATGACTTCTCTATAGCTAGAAATTGAAACAGTTTTTATCACAGCTGTCAATAGCTTTGGCTTTTTTACGTTTCCAACAGGATATTTAGAGCTATCCATATGTAGCAAGAGATCTGTATCAGGATGAAATACAGGAACCCATATTTAAGAATTCCTATCATTGTCTTTCCCTCTTAATGAGAAAATGGGGGGGAGGGATTCTAGAAAATACCAGGGTGGTTCTTTTTTTGCATATTGATGGTTATTGCTTTCCTCTCTTTTTTAAAAAAAAAATTAGAACTGTAATTTATTATTCATTGTTAACATGTCTTGTATTCTTAGACTCCTCGCTTTCTTACCTGTTCAGTATTTAAATCAATTGTGAAACCATGTAAGAACAATTTTATTACAACGTTTTGTATATTCTCAAGTGAAGATTTTAGGTATTTTGTGGTTGTTTTTTTTAAATTTGCATTCTGAAGGTAAATTTGACTTTCTGAAAAATAACTTGAGTCAGTTTGTTTGTCTGCGTGGGCGTGCCTAGCCAAAAGAGTTAATTCCTTTGAAATCACCCATCAGATCATTTATCTCAATGAACTAGTTAAATCTGTCTATTAAAAGAGCCAGATGGGTTTTAAATGACCATGAAACAACTATGAAAATTCCTGAACACTTTTACAATGTGGTGTGATGGGGGTGTTTTTTCTTAGCCAAAGACCTGTTTGTTATTTTATTTAAACTGACCATTTCAACACCAGTCAGACATTCTTCATTTCTTCATTTCTCTTCCAATAACAGCAGTCTAGTGTACAGAAGTTAAGAAAGTAAAGAGAATCACCTTTACTAGGCTGAGTGATGGGGGAAACTTCCACATTCTTAATCCCTGTTCAAGGTTGCCTACATTTCTTTATGTCAGACTGCTATTAAAGAAAAGAGGATTAAGATAATACATATATTTTTATGTATGAATCAAATTTATAGACCTCTGCATGGCATAAAGCCTTCAAAATGGTATGCAAGGTGAAAACAGAATAAAACAGAAACGCAAGCTCTAAGGACATCAAAATCGATTCCATGAACTTAAAAATATATATAAACCATCCATACAAACCTTAAAAAGGAGATTCATTATAAAGGAGATTCTGACCAAACACCACGAATAACTTTCTGACAGTAAGAGCTGTTTGACAATGGAACGGTCTCCCTCGGATTGTGGTGGTCTCTCCTTCCTGGGAGTTTTTTGAGCAGAGGTTGGGTGGCCATCTCTCATGGATGCTTCAGTTGAGATTCCTGCATTGCGTGGGGTTGGACTAGATGACCCTTGGGGTCCCTTCCAACTCTTAAGATTCTATGATTCTATGACTTCCGGCTCCCTGTCCTGCAGCTACATATAATATTCATTCCTTAAAACCCAACCATTCTATAAACCTGCATTATTCCAATATTCAAACCCCGATATTACCAGTTCATTTTCTGTTTCACTCAAAAAGTCCATAAGAAATTTCCAGTCCTTAACAAATGTCAGTAATGATTCCCCCCCCCCCCCGTCTCTAATCAAGCTTTGCCATCTCAGCAAGATCCAATAATTTTTATGAGCCATTCTTCTATAGCAGGGGTCAGCAACCTTTTTCAGCAGGGGGCTGGTCCACTGTCCCTCAGACCATGTGGTTGGCTGGACTATATTTTTTGGGGGGAAAGGAATGAATTCCTATGCCCCACAAATAACCCTGAGGTGCATTTTAAATAAGAGGACACATTCTACTCATGTAAAAACATGCTGATTCCTGGACCATCCGCGGGCCGGATTGAGAAGGCAATTGGGCCGGATCCGGGCCCCGGACCTTAGGTTGCCTAAAAGGTAAAGGGACCCCTGACCATTAGGTCCAGTCGTGGCCGACTCTGGGGTTGCGGTGCTCATCTCGCTTTATTGGCCGAGGGAGCCGGCGTACAGCTTCCGGGTCATGTGCCCAGCATGACTAAGCTGCTTCTGGCAAACCAGAGCAGCGCACAGAAACGCCGTTTACCTTCCCGCCAGAGTGGTACTTATTTATCTACTTGCACTTTGTGCTTTCGAACTGCTAGGTTGGCAGGAGCAAGGACTGAGCAACGGGAGCTCATCCCGTCGCGGGGATTTGAACCACCGACCTTCTGATCGGCAAGTCCTAGGCTCTGTGGTTTAACCCACAGCGCCACCCGCGTCCCTCCCTGTTCTATAGCTATGATGAAGTTCTTACGACTTCCTGGGCATAAGCAAAACCACCTTCTTCCTCCTTTTCAAGGGTTCCTGCCAGATTTCCAGAGTCAGTGGTGGGTGATGGTGAGAAGGTCAAACTAGACCAGGGTTCAAATCACCACTCATCCACAGAAAGCCTTAGGCTAGTCTCTCTCTCTCAGCCTGACCTACCTCACAGGGTTAGCGTGAAGATAAGAAATGGGGAGGGGGGAGAAATTGAAACATCAAACATCAGAAAATAAGAACTTTATTTAACTTTTTTATATATATAAAAGTTTCTTTCACCTTCTAAATTCAAGCAATCACTCAGTGAAAAGTGTACAACATGGAGTGTTTATTTGTGCAGAGAGCTACCAAGGTGTTCTGGGCCAGCCGATTGTTCTGGCTGCTGCGGATTAAAATTCTGGATCCAAAGGACACTTTGCTGACTCTTCATCTCTCCTGAATGCCGCCAACAATGACCTCATCGTTTGTGTCACAGGCATGTCCTAATGCCCCGGGGAAGCTGTTTATAGCAGGTGAAATAATAGCAGATGTGTGATCCTTTTCGCGAAGTCCGTCTCATCCAGGAAACTGACGCACCTCGTCTCAGATTACTCCAGCTCCACAACATGCCTCCAGTTTGTGGCTCTTGTGGAGCAAGAAATGAAATTGCTCAAAATGCAAATCCAGACCAAAGAAAGGGCAGAAAAAAACACTCTTGCCACCTCCCTTTTCAGCAAGCTTTCTCACTGTGGAATTTAAGCGTTGCAAAATTTGGAGGCTCGCAATTAGTCTCACAATTAGTCATTGTGGAAATGTTGCCTTTCTCCAACCATTCTAGAATATTGTATCAAAAAGCAAATCATATTATGGGGTGTTTGTGTTAATCCTCTAAAGTGGAGTTGGGGGGAATCACTCTAAATAGGCAGATTAGGGAGTCTAGCTCTGCGTGGCACTCTCAGTTCTGCCAACTCTACAAATCTGTGGTCACTTTCAGAAACCTGCTCATCGCACATTCGTCCTGGTTTGTTTGCTGCAAGGTTAGACAACTCTCAGCGCCCTTAACAAACTACAGTTCCCAGGACTCTGTGAGAAGAGCTGTGACTGTTTAAAATTGTTTGATACTGCTTTAGGTGTTTATTGCGGATAGGCCCATAATATTACGTCAAGCGGACGTTATCCCACTTCCCAGTGCTTTTTCTATTTACAGTTGTACCTTGGAAGTCGAACGGAATCCGTTCCAGAAGTCCATTCGACTTCCAAAATGTTCGGAAACCAAAGCACGGCTTCTGATTGGCTGCAGGAAGCTCCTGCGGCCAATCGGAAGCTGCGCCGGACGTTTGGCTTCCGAAAATTCTCCAAAAACCGGAACACTCACTTCCAGGTTTCGATCGCTCAGGAGCTGATTTGTTCAGGAGCCAAAGTGTTCGAGATCCAAGGGACGACTGTATTGCAAAAAGTCAAATTTGGAGGGAGAAGGAATGTTCTGCAAGAGCTCCAAATGGGTTTCAATTGCTCAGCTTGAATTTGCCTGTATGCGAATGCCTCTCTCCTGAAAACAATAAAAGCTTGGCGCTTTACCTTTGGGGAAGGGCCATAGTTCAGTGGTGGAACATCTGCATTGCATGATGCAGAAGGTCTCGGGCTCAAATCCTGCCCGAAACCCTGGAGAGCTGCTGCCAGTGCGAGCAGGCAGCACTGGTCTAGATGGACAAAAGGTCTGACTCAGTATAAACCAGATCTCTATGTTCCTATGGCAGCACTCCTTGCCTGCTGCAGCTGCTGCTACAGCCTCCCAGACTACCCAAGATAATTGCCCAGCAAGAGAGATGGTGGGGCATCATAAGCATCAGTTCTCATGGACATTAAAACAGTTTGGTCCAGCCTTCCTCAACCCGGTGCCCTTCGAATATTCCTGGGCTCCAACCTCCCATCACACTTGGCTGTGTGGGGTAGGAGAATCCATCAATTTCCATTTTTCTTAGCTTGTCGTTTTTCCAAGTACAAACGCTTACGATTGCAGTGTAAGACTGCACAGTCTTGACCCAGTTAGCTGGGAGTAGGCTCCATTGAACACAGTGGGACTTACTTCTGAGTAGACAAGTGTAAAGCTCCATTTACAATAAAGGAATAAACACTCCACACATTTCCTAAGAAATGGCTGGCTGCAGAAACGTTGCAATGAAAGAATTTAAAGTGGATTGGTGACATTTTCCTTCAAAATTCTAGAAAGGCCTTTGTGTGCTAGCTTTACCATTTCCTACATTTATTATTATTATTATTATTATTATTATTATTATTATTATTATTATTATTATACTGCCCTATACCCGGAGATTTCAGGGTGGTTCACAGAACAAAATCAAACCACAAAACCACAAAATACACGATCAAAATAAAAACAACTCAATAACACACACACCCTGGGGGAAAAAACACATTTTTAAAGGGCATAAAAAGGTAAAGGGACCCCTGACCATTAGGTCCAGTCATGGCCGGCTCTGGGGTTGTGGCGCTCATCTCGCTTTACTGGCCGAGGGAGCTGGCATACAGCTTCTGGGTCATGTGGCCAGCATGACTAAGCCGCTTCTGGCAAACCAGAGCAGTACACGGAAACACCGTTTACCTTCCCGCCAGAGTGGTACCTATTTATCTACTTGCACTTTGATGTGCTTTAGAACTGCTAGGTTGTGTGTAAATTTTGTGTGCTTGTAATAAATTTGTGGTAAAAAATGAAAAAAAAAAAAAAAAGAACTGCTAGGTTGGCAGGAGCAGGGACCGAGCAACGGGAGCTCACCCCGTCGTGGGGATTTGAACCGCCGACCTTCTGATCAGCAAGTCCTAGGCTCTGTGGTTTAACCCACAGCACCAAATGCGTCCCCTTAAAAGCGCATAGGTGAAGGTATTTTATTTTCAGTATCAACAGGAATCTGTTTTTGCACCTACACATGCACACACACACACACCACTTTTAAATTGCTCTCCAAGACGTGGAGGAAAAAGGAGAATGGGGACATTCCAGGATCAAAACAGAAATCAGGATGGCTTCTGTAATTCTCAGACAGTCCCCGGAAAAACGTTTCACTTGGAGAACATGTTGTAGCTACTGTCTCTGGCTTGGTCATCAACCTGCAGGCCTGCAATGCCCAAGAAAGTCTTATCCCATGAGTGCCGCTTCATCGAGAGCAAACCATGGCCAAACTAGTTATTTAGACAGAGCCAGTGTTCTCGAGAGGAGGGTGGGTGGGTTGGTTGCCATAATCTTTGTTCCCACCCTGACCCCACCCTCAACTGCACTGCATCACACATCAGAAGTGTGTTACATTAAGCACACACCCAGAAAATTCCCGCATTTCGACGGATGCCATTACTGCACACCCACCCATTTTGAACAAAGGAGAGGCGCAAAGAGCTTCTGTCTGCGAGCAAGTAGCTAATGTAGGTGCCTTTCCCCCCATTGGATGGGATGAGTTGATCATTTGGGGTGCTCAAACCACAGTGTGATTCTGTCTCTTTCTCTGCCCTTTGAGATGTGTAAGCCCTATATAACTGAAGGAGCGTCTCCACCACCCATAGTTCTGCCCGGACACTGAGGTCCAGCTCCGAGGGCCTTCTGGCGGTTCCCTCCCTGCAAGAAGTGAGGCTACAGGGAACCAGGCAGAGGGCCTTCTCAGTGGTGGCACCCGCCCTGTGGAACGCCCTCCCATCAGATGTCAAGGAAATAAACAATTATCTGACTTTTAGAAGACATCTGAAGGCAGCCCTGTTTAGGGAATTTTTTAATGTTTGATGTTTTATTGTGTTTTTCATATTCTGTTGGGAGCCACCCAGAGTGGCTGGGGAAATCCAGCCAGATGGATGGGGTATAAATTGTCGGACCTTGCGTTCGACTGAGCTCCTCAAGTCCTCCGACGTGATTAATGACCTGAGCCGTTGATGAGGCTCCAGGCATGTTCCCTCATTACACAGAGTATCCAGCACGCAGGGAAGGACGAGAAATATGAGCTACATTGCAAAGAGTTTTATTTCTAACTACGCAGACAGAAAAGAAACACCCTCTCTCTGCGAGAGCAGAAAGACAACAGATAACAAAGGAACAGGAAACCAGTAACATCACATCCGTCTCCTGTCTTCCGTGAGACTTCCATCAGCCTGGAATCTCTGGAATGCAAAACAGAGTCTTGTGACTCCAACCACTGCACAGTGGCATAAACAGAAACCAACATAAATAAATATATTACTGTTATTATTATTAAGCATTATGCCACTCCCATTGCAGCCATTTTGTGACAGGCGCCCACGGCACTTTGTCCCCTCTGGGCCCAAAAAGATTGGAGACCTACAATGTAAGAAAGAAGCTCTCTCACTCTTCAAAACACACAGAGAGAAAGAGTGTGAACAGAAATGGAAGGGGGGAAACACATGCAGGAATAAAAGGCAAAGCAACGCCCCCATTGCAGCTGCAGACGCCAGCCTGGGAGTTGGGGCAGAGGAAATCCCAGGAGCCCATTGCTACCAGTCAGAAGAGGAAAGTGATATTTGCAGTTTACGGGTGACTTCTGCAAAGCAAGTGTGTCGGTGTGAGTGTATTATAGAAGCAGTCTTATCTACTGCAGATAAAACCATCGTCTGAAGTGCAGTAGCGCATTGAAAAGTCACTACTACAGCCTGACAGACCTAGACCCTGCCTTCCAGAGGCCCCAGGAGGCCCCAAGGAGAGGAGAGGCACTTGTGGGATTTTCCTGCCTCAGCTGCCAAAATAAATGGGCTGGACACAGGGATGGGTGAACCAGTCTGTTTTGGTTTCTCTCCGTTTCTCATTTTTCCAATCTTAAGTTCAATTTTCCACGGCAGTTCATGATTGCTATTATTTATAAATCCTCACGAAAATCCATCAGCCTTTTAGGGCCCGTAATCCTAATACACACATTTATTTATTTATTGGCAAAGCACGTTTTACCGAACACAATGCAGTTTTCTTTAGTACGCTCACTGATATATGCATTTTTCTGCACGCTTTACCTCCGTGTGTGCATTTTTGCACACGTTACGTGGCTGGAGAACTGCGCTGCAAAAACCGGGGAAGGACAGATTTCGAAGGACGGCTGTGTTTTGGTTCACAAATGTTCTCAAAGGGAGAATTTGGGAATGGGAACTGAATTTAATTTCTCCCCCACCCCAGCTGGATAGAGGGGGGCTGCCCTGTCCCTGGTCTAGAGCCTTCTTGGGAGTGTGGGAGTTCCTGCTAAGGCAGAACTGCTCAACATCTTTTACTCTTGCCTTCAGGAAAGGAGAAGAGAAACCTTCCCATTTTGGGCAGACATTCTGGTTTTAAGCTGTGAATTGCTCATTTAACGCAAATATTTAAAACGTGTGAACCGCCCAAATAAATTTTTGTTACAGAACAAATCCAAAGAGTTGTTTCACACCACCAGAATCACCTTTTCTGTCCCATTCCTCCCCATAAGAACCACCTTGTTGGACGGACATCACAGGCCAACAAAAGCAAGACAAACAGATTGAATGCACTAGCTAGCTGATGCTTTGTAATTTCAGGCTGGAGTGAAGGAAGTGTGCGCATCATGTTCCAAGCCTGTCTACACAGTGGAGCGCATGGCAATCCAGAACGTTCCTCTGCACCACGCATGTTTCTGCTGTAAGCACTGCGGAAGGAAGCTGAGGTGAGACATGAGAATCCAGTGACGAAACCACGGGGTAACAGGTCACGCTCAAAGAATGCAAAGATGTATCAGGCCAAAGACCCATCTAGTCCAACTTCCTGTTCCAACCAAAAGCCCATTATGGGAAACCTAGAACCTGAGTCCAACCAGATGCCAATTATGGGAAACCTAGAACCTAAGTACAACCAGATGCCCATTATGGGAAGCCTAGAACCTGAGTCCAACCAGATGCCCATTATGGGAAGCCTAGAACCTGAGTCCAACCAGATGCCCATTATGGGAAGCCTAGAACCTGAGTCCAATCAGATGCCCATCATGGGAAGCCTAGAACCTGAGTCCAACCAGATACCCATTATGGTAAGCCTAGAACCTGAGTCCAACCAGATGCCCATTATGGGAAGCCTAGAACCTGAGTCCAACCAGATGCCCATTATGGGAAACCTAGAACCTGAGTCCAACCAGATGCCCATTATGGGAAACCTAGAACCTGAGTCCAACCAGATGCCCATTATGGGAAACCTAGAACCTGAGTGCCACTTGTGATTCTCAGCACCTGGCACCCAGATATGGGGTGTTAGGAGAGGGGTAGTACCTCTGGTGGGGGGGCATGTCATGTTCCTTCTGGGGTAGCTTATCCACCTTTGGTCCCCACTCAGCTCTCACCATGTGGCTCCTAGAAGCTGTCCGCACGAGACAGCGGCCACACCCTGGAAATGGCTTTGACTGGTCAAATAAACCAGAGGAGGGTAGCTGATGGGACTCAAACCCTCAGTGCAAACACAGGCTCCAGTGGATTGAGCATACGAGACCAATAGTGGGTCCATCGACCAAGAAGGGGGTTTCTGCATGTGCTGTAAGGAGGGCAGTGAGAGGCAGTTGGGGCTCGTCCACCTGGGAAGGGAGCCTGTCTAGGAGAAGGAAATATCTGATCCTAAACCTCCACTGCCTTGTGGGATGTCTTTGGGAGAAGAAAAGGCTCAGGACTAAACCCTACACAAATCCAGAATGGAGTCCCTTAGGCAGTTGGATGATGTCTCCTTCTGGCAACTCCTGCAGCCAAGCTGGTGTCAAACGTCTTGCTCTGCTTTTCTTTGGACCACATCAGCCAGGCCAAGAGGGGGATCTTGTCATCTGGGCGGCCCAGGACCTC
This sequence comes from Podarcis muralis, assembly GCF_964188315.1. Classification (NCBI taxonomy): domain Eukaryota; kingdom Metazoa; phylum Chordata; class Lepidosauria; order Squamata; family Lacertidae; genus Podarcis; species Podarcis muralis. The sequence goes on along the minus strand of NC_135666.1, from coordinate 9,868,391 downwards.
CATAAACACTGCCCAGGCTTGCACTCCAGGGAGGTCACTTGGATGCTGCAAACTCAGCCGTTTGACTTCACCCCAGGAGGTGTACTCCATTTTCTTTTGAGACAGAAGGATGCCAATAGCAACTGCTTCTGACAGCAGAGGTAAACAAAGCCATTACTGCTGGTACCCACCGATAGCACATGTGTCTAAATTTATTTCAAAGCTTAAAGTAAAGGTAAAGGGACCCCTGACCATTAGGTCCAGTTGTGACTGACTCTGGGGTTGCGGCGCTCATCTTGCTTTCAGGCCGAGGGAGGCGGCGTTTGTCTGCAGACAGCTTCTGGGTCACGTGGCCAGCATGACTAAACTGCTTCTGGCGAACCAGAGCAGCGAACGGAAACGCCGTTTACCTTCCCGCCAGAGTGGTACCTATTTATCTACTTGCACTTTGACGTGCTTTCAAACTGCTAGGTTGGCAGGAGCTGGGACCGAGCAACGGGAGCTCACCCCGTCGCGGGGATTCGAACCGCCAACCTTCTGATCGGCAAGTCCTAGGCTCTGTGGTTTAACCCACAGTGCCACCCACATCCCATTTCAAAGCTTAGATGTGTCTACATTTATTTCAAAGCTATTCAAGTTACTACCCAGCATAGCTGCAGCAGCAGAGCAGGAGGTGTGCCTTTTCCCTTCTTCTGGTGACTCCATTGTTTCACCCCTTCCCCATTGTCCCTCAGATTGTAGCCCATTTATTTTGCCCCACTGAACTAAATGGGGGCTATTGATAATTCAGGCAACTCTGATTTGCATAGCCCCACCCCTTCATCTGCATGGCCCCACCCCCTTCATCTGCATATCACCACTTGGCTTGTTCTTGCGTGATGCAGTGGAACTCTGGGAAATGATGGGTGTTCCTTCATACGCGACAACCATAACCATTTCCCTTCTGTATGTCTTGCAGCTTAGCCAACTATGCCACCTTCCAGGGCACATTTTATTGCAAATCTCATCACCAGCTGCTTGCTGGGGTTAAAAAAAGGAGCCAAGAGGAAAACGCCGGCGTCCGTCAAAGAGATCAGCAGCTGCAGATAGCCGTGCAACCAAGTCCAGGACTGGGGTCCAAGAATAGAAATAATCGCCCAGGAAAGCTCCTCGCCAGAGAGAAAATGCAGCCGCCGTTTTCTGGTTTGTACTCTCAGGCTAACCTGAGACTGCCTAGGCAAGCCAGGCAAGAGAACAAGCCCAGAACTAGCTGGCCGCCTTTAAAGGAAGTGTTTGGGAAAGAAATAGGTCAGAAATATGGCAGCCCTGGACCATTGCAAGATTCCGTATTGATTCTGCCATGCCGGAGTGGAGCAGATGGGAGCCGCCGCAAGGCCCCGGGAGGCAAATCGATAGCAGAAAGTGCTCAGGCGGAAAAGAAGCAAAGCCAATTACCCAGAGTCCCATTTCCAAAGCACGGTTCGCACTGGATTAAAACAGCAGGTGGGAGCGGAGACTTGAGAGTATCGGGGAAGAGACAGTTGTTCACGGGTGAAAGCATCCCAGGAGCTCAGGGAAGGAAGAACGGACTCAGCATAGCAGAAAGGGCTGTGATGTTCCAAGGCAACCCGCTCAAAATGAAGAGGAGCGTTCCTGTAGTCTCACCTTTAACATCAACCCCTCTGGAGTCTCCTTCTTTTGGTTCACTGCCCTCCCGTTCAGAAGCACTCAGAACTAGTAAAGCAACCTGTTTTGCCGCTTCAGGAGTTACTGTAGCTGATGCTTCTAGTCTTGCAAAAGGTTCTCCCGAGGGCAAGAGGCTTAGTAGTGGATCTTCCTCCATCACAAGTGCATCCGATGAAAGGCGTGCAGATCAGATTTTGCTAAGAGCTGAGCTTCTTCCTAAAGCCAGGGTTCCACTGCCTGCTTTGGCACCAGCAGACAGCAGACAGAAGCTTCCAGAAGCCAGCAAAGGTAACGTGTCAATCACTCTGGCGTGTGAAGAGGCTGGACAACTGAGTCACATCAGCGCTAAACCAACAGAGGCCCACAAGCCCTCCCAGGCGAAGGCTGAATCCTCAGTATATCTACCTGAGCACAAAGGTGAGCAAAGCAATGATGAGGAGACGTTGGGTTCTTCTCTTGATTCAGTGGAGACAAGCCTGGTGGCTGACCAGGTAAGTGAGCATTCATGGGAAGTCAGGACTGAGTTCCCTGAGAGAGAAATGCAAGCGATCACAGACCCAGCAAGCTTGCAAAGGCCAGAAAACCAACTTTATCCTGAAACCCACAACAGTAAAGAGGCAGGGAATAGAAGGGAGAAAGAGATGGAGGCAGGAGGAGATTTAGACAGCATTGAGACACAAAATGGCATTCTTCAAGAGGTCTCCCAAAATAGCAAACCTGAGGAAAGAGCCACCACTTTAGACGAGGAAGCAGAAATAGAAGGTCATTCAGCGTCCAGCTCACAAGCAGAAGACGCTAAAAAAATGAGTATTCCACAAAGAAATAACCCACAAGACTCCACTTTGACTTCCAACACAGCACCATTCACTCGTGGAAACCTGGAACCAAGTGACCTACTTGCAGAAATAGCCAGCACAAATGAAGAGATACCAGGGAAGGCTAGCAGTGACAACAATATCCAGCTTGAGGAAGAAACTTTCAGAAGGACCATCCTTCAGGATTCTAAGCTTCAGGTCAAAGACCAAGAAACATTCAGCTCCTGTGAGGTCCCACATTTGACTGAAAAGCAAGAGATGGGAAGTACAAAGGTGGTTATGAAACCTCAGAGTGAAGATGGCTCAGGTGCACAGGCCATCTGCAGTAAGGAGACCACCAAGGAGTCTGCTAGAAAGCAAAAGGAAAGGAACCCTTTGGCTCGACTTTTTGCTTCCAAAACTCAAGGCAGAGCAGGCAAGCAGGAAGAACCAGCAGTGACTAAGAAAGCACTTAAGGCTCAATCTGCCTTGGCCACGCTGTTTGGATATTCTTTGGAGAAAGACAAGATCCCAAAGGCTAAACCCACAGTGAAAACCAGCAGTGAAGAAGGATTATCACTTGTGTGTTTGTCAAACTTACCAAAGTTTGGCACCTGCAAGGAAAGTGAGACCTCAGGTCTTATTCAAGCAAAAGGTTCAGAAGCAGGCCTTCAGGATCCAGAGGAGAATTATGGAAGCCACACAAGGGATGGGCAGAGAGAAAGTTCTCCATCCTTGGACAGCGCCAAAGCCTTCAGTGGTGATGCGCTTCCTATAGAGCTGAGCACAGATATTTCGAGTAGCGTTGAAGTGGTGTCTGGAATGAAGGGTCTTGAAGTTCCCAAACAATCCAATTTGCAAATGGAAACAGTGCTCTCGGACAACAAGAAGTCCTCACTATTTTCCAGCTTTCAGGATTCTCTGGCAACGCCTACAGAGAACCCGTTGCCATGTTCTACGAGCTCCTTGATAGAAACAAAGACAGAAATCACCTCTAGAGGTGATCCCTATGATCAAGATCTACAAATCTTCCCTAACCAAGCTGCCATGGATGCTCAGTATTTAGAAATAAAGGCTGAAAATGTTTCTTTATTGGGCCCTTCAAGAGAAGACAAGGCTCAGTGTGACTATCAAGTTCCTGACATGCTTCTGTTTTCTATGGTGGTAGACAGATCAGCAAGCATGGATGGAAGTGGCCTGCAGTCCATCTCTCTTGATCTGGACACAGGGAGCATGAAAGTCAAAAGCGAAGCTTGCTCCGGTTTAAGCGCTTCAGAAAACATCTCAGAGGTGAACAACCTGCACCAGTTTTCAGAATCTGAGCCCATTAGAGCAATCACTCTTAATAACAACGACACTCCAGGAACTGGAAATTCTGAGATGTTTCAGAACCCACAATCCTGCCTTGAGCTGAGTGAAGATGTTCTCCTCGGACTCCATGTTGAAAAAGCCACTGCTGATGGTTACTCCGCTGGAAAAGTGGACATCCCATCATTGCTTGGATCTCTCCAGCATATTCCGGAGCTCCTTAGAGATACCATTCAGCGTAACACTGAAGGAAGTGCGGCTGCAACAGAACAATCCCCAGAAGAGATGATGTCAGCAGAGAAGAGTGACGGGTCATCAGGAAGCCTTCTGTAATGCATCTTGAAGTGCAGTGTGTTCTACTCACAAGGCAAGGTTATGGGGGCAAAGTCCTAGCAGAGGTGAGTCTGTGGCTAAGAGCAGCAACCAGCAAAGTCCGCTCTCTGGGGTGCTAACTGGCTTGACTGCCCATAATTTCCCAGGTTAGGGACTGGCAACCCAAGAGAGCCACCGCCCCCCAAGGTCAAAGGGGCAATCCACTGACCTTTGGCCTACAACTCCCATCAGCCCCTGACAGCCTGACCAAAGGTGAGAGAATATGGGAGTCGGGAGGTGGAAGAAGGCTGGGTTTTTTTACACTTCACGGCTCTGTGACTCTAGGAAACTGTTAAAGAACACGTTATCTGATTCTCTCCACGTTCTCCTTCCCCTCCACCCCACCACCTTCGTTCAATCAGCCCCAAACTCACAAACAACCAATTTAGTGCGTTCCCAATTGCCTCCCCTCCTGCTCTGGAAAGAAAAAAACCCTTAATGAGCATCACTCTGCGAAAAGGAAATTGCTCTCTCCGACCCTGGAGGGAGGTGAAAAATTCGTTTACTCCTCTTTCCCTGTTCTTAAAATAACTCATTGCAAGATAGGAGGTCTGAGGATTAATTAGATTTCACTTTGCCTGGGATTGAATCCCAAGGAATTAGTAACACCACCAGGCAGTCGAAAACATGCTTAGCATCTGTTTTTGGGTACCACGTTAGCCGTCCGTTTTTTTCACAGTAAAGGAATAGCATTTTCTGCTCCCTTTTCCTTAAGACTGAGGAAGTTTCATTTGGGGGGAACCACACTTGGAGTCTCGTTGTGTCAGCAAAGCAACGACCTATTTTTTCCTTACAAAGGAAATGCTTTGCCAATGCATGGAGTACGGCTTGCTTAAGGATTTGTGGATGTTTGGGATATCATTAGGTCTGATGTTGCAATGACTGAGAAAATTTGTATCTCCCTGCTTGATGGCAATAAAGACAAGAAATACGTAAAAATGTGTTTGATGCTAGGGGGAAAACCCACACAAGTTAAATGCTTGCACAGCCATTCAAGGAGTACATGCACCATCCCGCAGGCAGGCAGAGTTCAGCATGTTGCCTTTCCCATTCACTTCAATGGAGGGGCTCCATTCAAGACTCTTGAACTGGAAAGGCTCCAACTTGGCTATCACTTCGCAGGCAACTGTTCCAGGAGAGCAGAATCGGAACCGCACATTTTAACTGAGAAGCCCCTTTTGCATCATCTTTCCCATTCAGTGGGATCAACATTGCTGCGGCTTCGCCTCCTCTAGAACAGGGGTCAGCAACCTTTTTCAGCCATGGGCCGGTCCACCGTCCCTCAGACCATGTGGTGGGCTGGGGACTATATTTTGGGGGAAAAATAAAAATGAACAAATTCCTATGCCCCACAAATAACCCAGAGATGCATTTTAAATAAAAGCACACATTCTACTCATGTAAAAACATGCTGATTCCATTTAGAAGGCGATTGGGCCGCATCCGGCGCCTAGGCCTTAGGTTGCCTGCTCCTGTTCTATAGCTATGATGAAGTTCTTACGACTTTCTGGGCATAAGCAAAACCACCTTCTTCCTCCTTTTCAAGGGTTCCTGCCAGATTTCCAGAGTCAGTGGCGGGTGATGGTTAGAAGGTCAAACTAGGTAAAGGTAAAGGTAAAGGTACCCCTGCCCATACGGGCCAGTCTTGACAGACTCTGGGGTTGTGCGCCCATCTCACTCAAGAGGCCGGGGGCCAGCGCTGTCCGGAGACACTTCCGGGTCACATGGCCAGCGTGACAAAGCTGCATCTGGCGAGCCAGCGCAGCACATGGAAACGCCGTTTACCTTCCCGCCAGTAAGCAGTCCCTATTTATCTACTTGCACCCGGGGGTGCTTTCGAACTGCTAGGTTGGCAGGCGCTGGGACCGAGCAACGGGAGCGCACCCCGCCACGGGGATTTGAACCGCCGACCTTTCGATCGGCAAGCCCTAGGCGCTGAGGCTTTTACCCACAGCGCCACCCGCGTCCCGGTCAAACTAGACTAGGGTTCAAATCACCACTCATCCATGGAAGGCCTTAGTCACTCACTCTCTCAGCCTGGCCTACCTCACAGGGTTAGCGTGAAGATAAGAAATGGGGAGGAGGGAGAAATTGAAACACAGAACATCAGAAAATAAGGACTTTATTTAACATATTCTTTCACCTTCTAAATTCAAGCAGTCACTCGATGAAAAGTGTACAACATGGAGTGTTTATTTGTGCAGAGAGCTACCAAGGTGTTCTGGGCCAGCCGATTGTTCTGGCTGCTGCGGATTAAAATTCTGGATCCAAAGGACACTTTGCTGACTCTTCATCTCTCCTGAACGCCGCCAACAATGACCTCATCGTTTGTGTCACAGGCATGTCCTAATGCCCTGGGCCTTAGGTTGCCTACCCCTGCTCTAGAACTTCCACATCTTTGGTCTCATAGTTGATTGTTCTTATTTGAAATAGATGGCCGCCTAGGTTGCCACCGTCTTTTACTGGCCCTGCTCCTGCGCCTTTATCCGAAGTCTGGGGCAGAGAAATGGAGCAAGCTACTCTTTCAGGGGACGCGGGTGGCGCTGTGGGTTAAACCACAGAGCCTAGGACTTGCCGATCAAAAGGTTGGTGGTTCAAATCCCCGCGATGGGGTGAGCTCCCGTTGCTCAGTCCCTGCTCCTGCCAACCTAGCAATTCGAAAGCACATCAAAGTGCAAGTAGATAAATAGGTACCGCTCCAGTTGGAAGGTAAACGGCGTTTCTCTGCGCTGCTCTGGTTCGCCAGAAGCGGCTTAGTCATGCTGGCCACATGACCCAGAAGCTGTATGCTGGCTCCCTCAGCCAATAAGCGAGATGAGTGCCGCAACCCCAGAGTCGGCCATGACTGGACCTAATGGTCAGGGGTCCCTTTACCTTTACCGTACTCTTTCAGGAGTAGAGATAAGTCTCAGGGATAGCTTCCCCTGATAAATTTCTGTGCGCCAGGTTAAAGCCGCATGCGGTTAAAGTCACAGGAACAAAGCCAGCACTCCTATGATCAGCCATTCAGCCCCTTCACAGTAAAATCAACAGGATGGTGTGTGTAATTGTTGTTTTCTTCTTAAATCGCCTCTCTTGGCAGAAAGCCCATCAGCAATTTGATTGCCCCTTTGGACTCCGAAGTTTATCGTTCCTCTGTTAGCAAGTTGTGCATTAACTTCAGAGCCATGAGCATAAATAAGGACACAGAGTGTCAGTACAATTGCCTGTGCAGCTTGTGAAGGCAGCATGAAGACCATCCATATTGCCTTTGCCACATTTATGTCTTAAAGGTAAAGGTAAAGGGACCCCTGACCATTAGGTCCAGTCGTGACCGACTCTGGGGTTGCGGCGCTCATCTCGCTTTACTGGCCGAGGGAGCCGCCGTACAGCTTCCGGGTCATGTGGCCAGCAGGACTAAGCCGCTTCTGGCGAACCAGAGCAGCGCACGGAAGCACTGTTTACCTTCCCTCCAGAGCGGTACCTATTTATCTACTTGCACTTTGTCGTGCTTTCAAACTGCTAGGTTGGCAGGAGCAGGGACCGAGCAACGGGAGCTCACCCCGTCATGGGGATTCGAACCGCCGACCTTCTGATCGGCAAACCCTAGGCTCTGTGGTTTAACCCACAGCGCCACCCGCGTCCCTTTTACGAATGCACAAAGCTGCCTTATCGCTGCTTCCGTGCCAGATGATGGGCACGTCTACCAGCCCAGTAATGTCTATAGAATCTGACAAACCACACCTCTCTAGAGTTTCAGGGGCTCTCTGAACTGCAGCAAAACTTTATTTTTATTTTTTTAAAATAACCTGAAGGTTGAAAAAGGGACTTGGTGGATGTACACAACACTTGTCACCCAAAGAGCTTTCTAACTGCAAAACCTGGTAACTGGGCCTGGAACTTGAAGCATTGCAAACAAAATGCGTGTTTCTCCACTACTGTACTGAGATTATTTGGGGAGTTGATCTGGTGGGAAAGTATTTCCACATGCTTCAACACTAGACATGCGGGGGAAATGCAATTCAGTTCACATTCGAAGTGAATATTGCGCTTTCTGAAACATTCAAACCAAGAAACATTCATTCTTCCAACACTTGCACTTCTCCAAATTCTGAAACACATTTCTAATGTGTGTATATATTAGTGAGAACAACATGCAAAAATGAATTGTGCTGGAGAATGCTGCATACAAAATAATAATAATGTGCATATTAGGAGAAAATCACACTAAAATGCTGGTGAATGTTCACGAGGACTTAAAAAGCAGAATTGCAAATTGGTGTGGAAACATAGAGAACTGATCCTGGAAAAATGAGAAATGGAAGGAAATCAAAACTGACCACGTTACCTGTCCTTAAAAAGGTAAAGGTACCCCTGCCCATACGGACCAGTCTTGCCAGACTCTAGGGTTGTGCGCTCATCTCACTCTATAGGCCGGGAGCCAGCGCTGTCCGCAGACACTTCCGGGTCACGTGGCCAGTGTGACATCGCTGCTCTGGCGAGCCAGAGCCGCACACGGAAACGCCGTTTACCTTCCCGCTGGTAAGCGGTCCCTATTTATCTACTTGCACCCGGGGGTGCTTTCGAACTGCTAGGTTGGCAGGCGCTGGGACCGAACGACGGGAGCGCACCCCGCCGCGGGGATTCGAACCGCCGACCATGCGATTGGCAAGTCCTAGGCGCTGAGGTTTTACCCACAGCACCACCCGCGTCCCTACTGTCCTTACCTAACCCAAAACTCTGTGGCCCTTCTCCATCTTGTCACCAGTTTCTACCATGTCTGAAACTGCTTTCTCATCACCAGTTTGTGGCTAATTTATTTTTTAAAATGGTGGAAAGCACTAATAGTAGTGGTTCAAACTTGCCTGAAAGCTCCCACCCTCTATGTACCCCTATAATCAACAGTACCATTCACAAGGTCCATTCTGTCAGGGGTCCTTTCAAATATTTGACAGCATCTTCACCTATTCTTCACTTACTTTTGTTTACAATATTTTTAGACCAGTCTTCGGCAGATGTGTCTCAAAGGAGAGTACAAAAGAGAGAGAGAGAGAGATCATAATATGTTAAAATTAATTAAAAACCAGGGACACAGATAAAGAAGAGCAGTCACAAAATGAAAACAGTGAAGCTGGAAAAAGCTTCCATTTTACCAAAAGTGCTGTGTAACATAAAGGTCTTAATTTGCATTCAAGAGGACCAGGTGGATAGAAGCTATATGAGCAATCTGAGGGAGAACATTCCATAGTTCTGGGGCTACAACAGATAAGCCCCTGTTCTTTTATGGGGGCAGGGCATTCAACCTCACCTTGATACAAGATGGAATTTCAAGTAGGATAGATATTAAAGGTTGGGCTGTGTCTTTTGGAAGACTATTCTCCTTGAGATGGTCACCCTTCAGGCTATTTATGGCTTTATGAACAGCTGCTTGAATTGGGCAAATGGAGATGTTTCAAGACACATGAAATATACCAGCCTGAACCGGTGAGAAAAAGAGACTTTCTTTAACAGGGATGGGGAATCTGTGGCTCTCCAGAGATTGCTGGACTTCATTTCCCATCAGCCTCAGCCAGTATGACCCTTGGCAGGGATGATGGGAATCGAAGTCCAATAATATCCAGAGGGCGACTGGTTCCTCATCCCTGCTGGATGAAAAGGAATGGCAATCCTGACTGGTGTGACTAGGAGGCTGTTTTAAAGGGGCACGACACCTGCCTTCCCTAGGTACACATCTGGATCACTGGGACTTGTAGGGCTGCATGTTTTCCTAGGCAACCTGAGCATGGCAGGTGGACAAGCGAGAGGTACGCCCACATCATCTGCCTGCTAAAATCTTCTGCAGATGTCCCACCATTTCTTTGGACTGCAAAGAGATGTGCTGTTTCTGTTAGAGGTATGTGCTGCTGGTATGTTCTTTCGTTTTGCCACCTTCTTTCTGCACAGGTTTTTCCCCAAGAGCGTTTTTGGACCTAATGGAAAGGAACACAAATAAACATCACCTACAGCAGCCCCCCCATCGCCCCCCTATCCTCATCCAGACCCACTGCCATCTCTTCCGTGGAGACTTCCAAGCTGTCACTCTTCTGTGGTCACCTGGGGTGAGCAGAAATGATCACCAAGCAATATTCGCAAGCCAAAATAAACTTGCCTCTTTCGCCTTTCCTTTTCTTGTTTACAGTTTGGTAAGCTGGTTCCTCTCACTAGAAGTGAGAGCTGGACCATAAAGAAGGCTGATCGCCGAAGAATTTATGCTTTAAAATTCTGGTGCTGGAGGAGACTCTTGGGAGTCCCATGGACTTCAAGAAGATCAAACCTATCCATTCTTAAGGAAATCAGCCCTGAGTGCTCACTGGAAGGACAGATCCTGAAGCTGAGGCTCCAATACTTTGGCCACCTCATGAGAAGAGAAGACTCCCTGGAAAAGACCCTGATGTTGGGAAAGATGGAGGGCACAAGGAGAAGGGGACAACAGAGGACGAGATGGTTGGACAGTGTTCTCGAAGCTACCAGCATGAGTCTGACCAAACTGCGGGAGGCAGTGGAAGACAGGAGTGCCTGGCGTGCTCTGGTCCATGGGGTCACGAAGAGTCGGACACGACTAAACGACTAAACAACAACAACAAGCTGGTTCCTAGCCTAACAGCGATTTCATTCATTCAAGTCCTACCCATCAATCATAGGCACGCTTAGGGCTTAGTTACAGGCAATTGACAGCATAATTAGTAATCACATTGGGTGTTGTTGTTTTTAAAATTACCTATTGCACAGGGGTGGGGATTGTTATCAAGATCACAGTGTAATAATAATAATAATTTTATTATTTATACCCCACCCATCTGGCTGGGTTTCGCCAGCCACTGGTTTCCCCAGCATGTAGAGAGGGGATTTCAAACTTTCTCACTTCTGCCACAATCTCCATGAAATTCTTCCTCCATTCCACTCGCCCCCCCCTGCATGTTAATACAAACTTAAGCATAGGGGCTAACTGCTAGAGGCCGAGGGGTCTTCAGCCCCCTCCCCAATACAATATTTGAGGGACCCCCCCCCCAAGTTGATGGACATTCAAATAATGTGCATGCACTACATCATGTGATTGATTATGCATAGAGGAGCTTTCCTCCCCCACTAATATTTTATTCAAGTTGGCCCTCCTGAAATTTAAGCTTTCCTAGCATTTTTTTTAAATGCTGTGTGTGGGGTATGCGTGGCAAATTTCACAAACTTTGCTGGTAAGGAAGAAAAGTTTAAACTGCAATCTCAATAGCAATGATATTGGGGAGGGGGAACCACCTAGTATTTTATTTCTTAAAACACTGAACTCATCCACCAACAACACTGTCACATGGACTCACGTCTTGGGAGAAAAACCCATTTTACTCAGTGGACTTAACCAAAAAAAGAGACAGCACGCTTAATTGTTAAGCGTGGGAGGACAAAAGAAGTATTTATAATTTATTAGTTTTCGTGTTATTTTATTTTGTTAAAGCAACTAGAAAAAAATACTATGTTGGGAAGATCTTGCACAGGTGAAGGGAGGCGGTGGGGAGGAGGGGAGGGTTGGGTTGAATTTGGGAAATAAAATAATATATGGGACAGCAAAGGAGATAATAGATTCTTATAGAATAGTAATATATTGTAACAAGAATAGAAGTTGAAAAAGGGGAAGTAAATGTATTTTTAGTATTTTCATTATTGTAATAGTTATTATTATTTCTTATTGGTAGAAGGCAATGTTAACATGGGGCCTTCTGGCGGTTCCCTCCCTGCGAGAAGCCAAGTTACAGGGAACCAGGCAGAGGGCCTTCTCGGTGGTGGCACCCGCCCTGTGGAACGCCCTCCCATCAGATGTCAAAGAGAACAACAACTACCAGACTTCTAGAAGACATCTGAAGGCAGCCCTGTTTAGGGAAGCTTTTAATGTTTGGTGTATTACAGTATTTTAATATATATTTTTGGGAAGCCGCCCAGAGTGGCTGGGGAAGCCCAGCCAGATGGGCGGGGTATAAATAAATAAATTATTATTATTATTATTATTATTATTATTATTATTATTATTATTACTTAGGCTTCTTCGTTTTGCTGTCTGTATAATTTTCTTAAGTCAATTAAGAGAGAGAGAGAGAGAGAGAGAGAGAGAGAGAGAGAGGGAGGGAGGGAGGGAGCACAGAGGCAGGGGTGGAGGAGGTGAGAATGGAGCAGACTTAGTGTATGCAATGTGCCAAAAATGTCAGCCTCTTAACTTCTTATGCAGAGCCGTTCTAGAATCCCCTGCAACTCACCTCTGACTGGCTGGGGATTTGCCAGTGTCGTCCTGGAGGTCTTGGTTCCGTGTCTCAGGGAGGAAGAAGCAGAGGATTCCCGCGGCCAGTGCTATGCCCCCAAAGATCACCATGGGAATCGCAGGGTGGAACTTGTCCAGGAGACCCACAAGCGGGGCAAGGATGCCCCCTATTCTGGCAGCCATGGAGCACAAGCCTAAACTGCTTTGCCTGGTGGAAGTAGCAAAACACAGAGAGCGATGCCTGAGAGGAGGCGCAGACAGGTGCGCCCGGCCAGGGGCAAGTTTCCAGAAGTAAAGAAACTGCCCCGTGCAGAAGGGTCAACAAACATATCTGTTTTGGTATCTCTGACCTTCTCATTTTCTTCAATCTCAAATTCACTTCACCGCAATGCTGCACCAGTTTACGATTTTGTCATTTTTGTGCACTTTTTCACTTCACGGCATGCAATTTTGACCAGCGTACAATGTTTCGCCAGCTATTTTATCAGACGCGATGCATTTTTAAAAATAAAGAAAAATCCGCCCAGTAGCACCTTAAGGTAAAGGTAAAGGGACCCCTGACCATTAGGTCCAGTCGTGACCCACTCTGGGGTTGCGGCGCTCATCTCGCTTTATTGGCCAAGGGAGCCGGCGTACAGCTTCCGGGTCATGTGGCCAGCATGACTAAGCCGCTTCTGGCGAACCAGAGCAGCGCACGGAAACGCCGTTTACCTTCCCGCCGGAGCGGTACCTATTTATCTACTTGCACTTTAACGTGCTTTTGAACTGCTAGGTTGGCAGGAGCAGGGACTGAGCAATGGGAGCTCACCCCGTCGCGGGAATTTGAACCGCCAACCTTCTGATCGGCAAGTCCTAGGCTCTGTGGTTTAACCCACAGCGCCACCCGCTTCCCTAGTAGCACCTTAAAGGTAAAGGTACCCCTGCCCATACAGGCCAGTCGTGACCAACTCTAGGGTTGTGCGCCCATTTCACTTAAGAGGCCGGGAGCGAGCGCTGTCCGGAGACACTTCCGGGTCACGTGGCCAGCGTGACGAAGCTGCTCTGGCGAGCCAGCACTAGCGCAGCACACGGAAACGCCGTTTACCTTCCCGCTAGAAAGCGGTCCCTATTTATCTACTTGCACTTTAGGGGTGCTTTCGAACTGCTAGGTGGGCAGGAGCTGGGACCGCAGACGGCAGCTCACCCCGCCGCGGGGATTCGAACCGCCGATCATGCGATCGGCAAGCCCTAGGCGCTGAGGATTTACCCACAGCGCTACCCGCATCCCTCCAGGAGCACCTTAGAGACCAACAAAGTTTGTTATTGGTATGAGCTTTCGTGTGCATGCATACTTCTTCAGATGCCAGTGGCGTAGCGTGGGGGGTGCCGGGGGGGCCGGCTGCACCGGCCGCAACATCTGGGGGTTACGGTTAGGGGGCGCAAATCCACGGGTTAGGGGGCGCAAATTACTTGCCTTGCCCCGGGTGCTGACAACCCACGCTACGCCACTGTAGATGCACACAAAAGCTCATACCAATAACAAACTTAGTTGGTCTCTAAGGTGCTACTGGAAGGAATTTTTAAATTTTGTTTTCGACTACGGCAGACCAACATAGCTGCCTACCTGTATTTTTTAAAATTTTATCTTCACCGTCAGGGTCACGTCCAACCCAAACGCTGGCGAGATGCACCGCCACTGTCTTCACCTTATTTGAGCAAAATATGTAGAGGATCTTTTTTAGAATACAGTGTGCTTTGTGTAATAGATCCTCACCTGACAACAGTGGGAAAGACTTCCGCAGAAAACACATAGGTGGTTGAAAAGGAGGCAGCCAGCGCAGACTTGCCAATAACAGCCAGCACCGTCACGATCACAGGGAAGTCTGGGCAAAGACAGGCAACAAGGTTAGACTAGATCACAAAAAATGAAGGTAAGGCATTGTTGAAAGACCACAGGCCTAGCAAAATGTCTAATCCAGTTCTGAAATGTCGCCTGTGGTCCTAGGGATATCCAGAGCTACTCTAACCAAGGATTGCATGGGTAGTTAAAACGTTTTTGGTGCCCATTTGCAAAAAGACTCTGGTTCAGTGGTAGAGCAGAGACTTTGCTTGTAGAAGATCCTGGGTTCAATCTCTCCATTTAGGAGAATCTCATAGTGTAGGAACTTATGCTCTATCCGAGCCCCGGGAGAAATGCCATCAAATGCCAGATATTGCTGCGTCACCACATAATGCTAAGCCATTGTTTTCCTTTATTTTTATTTTATTTCACAACTGCACAATCCACATATTAGGCCACCTCCTCACAGTCTTATGTATTATGGTGAGATGAGTTGTATTTAAGCTACAATAACTGCTTCTAAGGGATGCTGGTGGCGCTGTGGTCTAAACCACTGAGCCTCTTGGGCTTGCCGATCAGAAGGTCGGCGGTTCAAATCCCCACGACGGGGTGAGCTCCCGTTGCTCGGTTCCTGCTCCTGCCAACCTAGCAGTTCGAAAGCACGCCAGTGCAACTAGATAAATAGGTACCGCTGCAGCGGGAAAGTAAACGGCGTTTCCGTGCGTTGCTCTGGTTCGCCAGAAGCTGCTTAGTCATGCTGGCCACATGACCCGGAAGCAGTACGCCAGCTCCCTCAGCCAATAAAGCGAGATGAGTGCTGCAACCCCAGAGTCATCCGCGACTGGACTTAACAGTCAAGGGTCCCTTTACCTTTAACTGCTTCTAAAATTTGTATCTTTATGTATAAACTAGCACATGTAATTGTCATGCAAACCAGTGCCCTGTTTTGTTTTGTTTTGTTTCGTTTTCAGGTTAGTCCCTTGAGAGTCTTGGTGCGAAGAAAGGAATGGGAGGGAAGAAACAAGGAAAGGAGGAAATGGATGGAAGATAGGAAGGACACAAAGTGTAAGAAAGCAAAGATGAACAGAGAAGCAGCTGGGTACCCAAGCCATGCCTGCAAGGGCATTGCTAGCTACTTAAAAGTCCTGGTGTTCAGGCTCCAAATTTGCCTGTGGCAAATAACAGGGTGGGTGGGTGTACTTTATAGAGCATCCAGCCTCCTTGTAAGCAAACCTTAAAAATACAGTAAATAAATTGCGAGGCATGGGGCAGAAGATCGGGTCCCCAGTGCAAAAGACCCAGATCCTTGTGGCACCCCATAATAACTCCACCAGTGCCTGGCTGCTGTGTCCTCTTCACATATCTCAGGGGATTCCTGCACACATAGAGACACTTCTGAAACAGTGAGTCAGACCTTACAATGAGAGATGTTGAACTCCAACTCCCATCATCCCCCAGCCAAGATGGCCAACGCTCAAGGATCATGGGAGTTGAAGTCGGGAACATCTGGGCAGCTGCAGGTTCCCCTTGCCTGCCTTGCAGCTTGCCTTCTAGGTTTTCTCTCTCAAGCGGCTTTTTGTACCTTTTGGAATAGCAGGGATGAGCAAACACACGACTCCGCTCAGGAGGAGCCAAGCGGCCTGGCATTTCTTCCTCCCAATCCACTGGAGGAGGAAGATACAGGAGGCTCGAGATGGTATTTCCACAGCACCAAACACAAGCTGGGTCATGTAGATGTCCAAGCCAAAATCCCCCACATGAAGGCTCACTCCGTAATACACAAGACTGTCTGCAAACCTGAGGACAAAGCAAGAAATTACTGTTCATTCTGCATTTATTACTCTTGTTCATTTTAATATCTGGCTCACCCAGCCCCATCGCTAAACTTCAGTCCTAGTTAGAATAAGGGCAAAGCATCGGGATGCAGTTCCACAAAAGATTGCAATAATGCAGCCTTGGGTGAAGAATTTCAGTTTCTTCAGACTCTAATTTTTCATTTTCAATGAGAGAGCGCATTCCTAGCCCTCCAGGCCGTGACAGGCAGTGTTTAGAACTGCTGGAACTGACTCTATTTTTGCTGCCTGAGACTAGCACAGCTGCCCAGCTGCCCTTCTGGAAACTATAATAAAACAACAACAAACTAGAAGGTCTCATTCAAGATCGATAAAAACAGCCTAAAAACTCTGCCTGTAGCATATGCCGTTATTTTGTTTTTACATCTGGGACACAGCATACACATTTCGCCCATTCCCAAAAACATTCCTTTGCATATCCACCAACATGGGTAGGCAAACTAAGGCCCAGGGGCTGGATCCGGCCCAATCATTGGATTTTTAAAATAAAATAAAATACTGTACTGAATTTATATAGTTTGGAATACTTACCAGACTATGACCATGATTAAAGTCAAAATCCTTAGATGCGGCTTCTTGAAAATATCCAGAATATTCCCAGATTTCACCTTCTCTTCTGGAGTGAGCTTCAAAATGTGCAAGACAAGACAGACACAGAACATCAAAGGACAGCTTTCCCCAACCTGGTGCCCTCCAGTGGCTTTGAACTACAATTCCCATCAGACCCATATGCCAGGGCAGCTGTGCTGGTTTGGGCCAATGGGAGTTTTAGTCCCAAACAGCTGGAGTGCCAGGTGGGTTAGCAAGTTTAGCCGAGACTGGAGAGATTCCACTCAGCCACAAAATTCACAGGATGTGCTTGGACTCGTCGCTAACCCCCAGCGCAAATCTCACAGGCCTATGAGGAATTAGGGAACCATGTAACCCCGATCGGGGGGACCATTGGCCCTCCAGGTGTTGTTGAAATATAACTCCCATCATCCCCAATCATGCTAGCTGAGGCTGATGGGAGTTGTAGTTTCACAACATCTCATGGATGTTCCCCACACTTAATGTAAGCTGTCCTCCGTACCTCCTTGGAGAATGGTTGGGATATACATTTTGTAGTAAATAAAATAAAATGAGAAGGAAGTGATGGTTTGGAGGGACAGGTGGACAGCTAAATAGTAGATACTCAAAGTGGATAAACATATTTTTTTTAAAAAAGTCAAATGTGTTAGGATATACTTCTGTTCCACCTTAAAAGGGAAAAGGCTGTTGTTTGTCACATGCCTGTTTACTTCCAGTTCTTTCTGGAAACATCCGTTTGTATATAGCTTTTGCATCTCTGCTGTTTTGCTGGAGACGAAGGGAAGCAGACATGTTTTCCTTTGTTCCTGAACTATGCTGAATAAAATGCTGTACATTATGCTTGCACATCTCTCTATCCGCCTCTTCTGCTGTGAGATGATTTACACACTCTGCTGACAGAGCGTGCACGCGTCTCTAAACGTATCTGAGGCTCATGTCGCTGTTTGATGCTGCTCCAAGGGAGACTGGCTGCCGGCTGGAGCCAGCTGGGGGCCTACCTGATGCCTGCCTGATCCCGGCAGTATCCCAACAACATGCAGTTTGATGAGGGACTCAAATATCGCAGGGCAGGGATCTCTCTTTTTTCAATTATCTTGTTTTCCCTTTCCCCATTGCACCGTTCACTTTTTCCATATCCTCCCCAGACATTTTCAGAAAAGGAGCAATAGAAATCCCAAGCTTTGCTACCTGGTTGAGTAGTTCTTCTGAGACGGTTCGTTTATTAATGGAAGCGGCCTTTCGAAGCTCCTTTTTGGCTTCCTCGACCTTCCCTTTTGTCGCAAGCCATCGCGCAGACTTGGGAAGAACCCTGAAGAAGACAAGAGTTTGTGAAGCATGGCCAGTGCATTAACCTGGAAAGGAGCTGAGGTGGGTAGTGGTCTGCTGTGCTCTGGTCTGGTCTGGTAGAAACAGGGGCAGACTTTGGTTATACGGCTCCCTCAGCAAGGCCAAAACTTGGCGCCTCCTAATGGACCTTCTCAGTTATGGCTCTTCTCCATCTTGCACTCCTCGGTGCCCTGTGCAGGGGAAATGCCTGCACCACCCTAAAGCTGGTGCTAGGAGAGCCCAGAAGGCAGCCTTCCCCAAACTCTGCCCTCCAGATGTTGCTGGATGGTGCTCCTTTCATCCCTGGCCATTGGCCCTGATGGATGGGGATGATGGGAGCTGGTGGACACCAGGTTGGGACAATCAGAACCCTTGGGATTCCATAGCACTGCCAAGAGAACTTCAGTGAACATTAACAGGCCAGAACAAAATCACAGTTATAATGATGAGATCAGGTGCCAAAATTAGATTTCAGCCATTAAAACAAGCCTTTGAAGAATATGCATGAAGAAGGCTGTTTATTTTATCTAGGTCCCTAAAAGGTAAAGGGTAAAGGGACCCCTGACCATTAGGTCCAGTCGTGGCCGACTCTGGGGTTGTGGCGCTCATCTCGCTTTATTGGCCGAGGGAGCCGGCGTACAGCTTCCGGGTCATCTGGCCAGCATGACTAAGCCGCTTCTGGCGAACCAGAGCAGCACACAGAAACGCCATTTACCTTCCCGCCAGAGCGGTACCTATTTATTTACTTGCACTTTGACATGCTTTCAAACTGCTAGGTGGGCAGGAGCAGGGACTGAGCAACGGGAGCTCACCCCGTCGTTGGGATTCGAACCACCGACCTTCTGATCGGCAAGCCCTAGGCTCTGTGGTTTAACCCACAGTGCCACCCGCATCCCTATCTAGGTCCCTAGTAGATCTTAAAACACAGGGTAAATAGGAGTTGATGTCACCATTTCACTCAATCGTTGCACGCTGTATATTTTTACATGCAGTCCAACTGTCATGGCCTGGTTGGACGCAGTGTTCGAAACTCCCATTGTTCTAGGCGCATTTTGCGACAAGGAATTTCATTTGCACAAGCAGTTTCTGAGCTCTGGGCGCAGTGCTCTGCCTAAGATTTCAGATTAAAACTGCAGAGTAGAAGGAAAGGAGGACCTTTTTCTGCCTCCACACTTCCAGCTACTCTCTGGAGAAGTGTCCCTCTTACGAATATTAGGGGGGGGCAGGGAAAGGACTAGACCATGTGAAAAATAAACATAATATTTTAGCTGCAGTTCATTCATTTTCTGCTTTGTATTCTTGTTTAAAAAAAGCATGCCTAGACATTCCGTTGTTGCGCCCATAACCTAGGTTTAAGGTGCCATTTAACTCCTAGCTTTCACATTTCAGTTTCTAACACTGGTTGGATGCAGAAGAAAGTTGGGAGGAACCAGCTCAGAGCCCAGTTGGTTGGTGATGGGACAATGATGAGTGGTTAGAGGGAGAAGAGGGAGGAAACTGGGAGGTGGAGTTTTCGGAAGCTGAAAAAGTAACTGGGTTTAGTGTGCAGGAAGAGACTGTGACAGAGAACAGACCAAAAGCAGAGGCAGAAGACGAGGCAGGGACCTTCAGTCTCCACTGCTTCATAGGGGCAAGACCTACTGGAGATGAGTCACTGTGCTCAGTAGACCCGACACTCCTGTGCAGATCCTGTTTTTGCTAATACAGTGGTATCTCTGGTTACGAACAGGATCCGTTCCGGAGCCCCGTTTGCAACATGAGCAGAATGTGATTTGCCGCTTCTGCGCATGTGCATGATGTCATTTTAAGCGTCTATGCATGTGTGAGTGGTGAAACCTGGAAGTAACCCTTTCCGGTACTTCCAGGTCGCTGTAGGAGGCAATCTGAAAATGCTCAACCTGAAGTAAACGCAACACAACGTATGACTGTAAAGAGTTAATTCCAAGTTGCCCAGTGTGATTTACAGCCAGCTCGCTTCTGTCTCATTTCTGGTCCTTCTGCACACTCACCATATGTAAAAGAAGAGGGTGAATGCTGGAGCAGAGCCAGCAATCTGGTAGAGTCTCCAGTCACGAATGGCGTACGCCAAACCAGCCAAGGCCATCTGCCCAAGAGCGTTGCTGCAGTGGCTGATGATCATCGCAAGCGGGCGATAGGAAGGCCCGACCCACTCTGAAGCTAAAAGGGTTCAAGTTACAGTCAGTATCTGAAAATTAAAAGACCCTGCCATTGACAATCACTTGCATTTTTTAAAACAACTCTGACTTTATTATTCGCTGCTTTTAAATAACCACATAAATTACAAGAGCAAAGTATATTTCTAGGTGGATAAGAAGGAAAAGTAACCACAGATGTTGATGACAGTTCAGAAATGTGGGGGAAACTCCTTGCTTGCCCCCCCCCCTTGTCCCCCCAGAGCCATTCATGCAGCCACACAGAAAAGGCTACATTGGTAGCAAGCAGAGGAGCATTTTGACCCATGCAAATTGGTTTTGCTGAGTTTTGCATTTCTTCCAGAAACACTGTGTGGCCATAACTCCTGCAACATGGACCTGTAAGGTAAAGGTAAAGGTAAAGGGACCCCTGACCATTAGGTCCAGTCATGGCCGACTCTGGGGTTGCGGCGCTCATCTCGCTTTATTGGCCAAGGGAGCCGGCGTACAGCTTCCGGGTCATGTGGCCAGCATGACTAAGCCGCTTCTGGCGAACCAGAGCAGCGCAAGGAAACACCATTTACCTTCCCACCGGAGCGGTCCCAACATGGACTCTGAGGTTATTTCTTCCCTAGCTGAGAGAGCCAGGGTTAGCATGTTGGACTGGGAACTTGGAGACCAGGGTTCAAATCCCCACACAGCCTTGAAGCTCACTCAGGGCTCATCCACACATTTGTCAGCTGGCGCAATGGGTCAGTGCGTCCAGCTGTTAACCAGAAAGTTGGTGGTTCGAGTCCAGCCAAGGACTGCGGTGGGCAAAATTCCTGCATTACAGGGGGTTGGACTAGATGAATTGGCATTTGCTATCCAGATGTTTTAAGGGACGTGGGTGGCGCTGTGGGTTAAACCACAGAGCCTAGGACTTGCCGATCAGAAGGTCGGCAGTTTGAATCCCCGCGACGGGGTGAGCTCCCATTGCTCGGTCCCTGCTCCTGCCAACCTAGCAGTTTGAAAGCACGTCAAAGTGCAAGTAGATAAATAGGTACCGCTCTGGTGGGAAGGTAAACGGTGTTTCCATGCGCTGCTCTGGTTCGCCAGAAGCGGCTTAGTCATGCTGACCACATGACCCGGAAGCTGTACGCCGGCTCCCTCGGCCAGTAAAGCGAGATGAGCGCCGTAACCCCAGAGTCGGCCACGACTGGACCTAATGGTCAGGGGTCCCTTCACCTTTTATCCAGATGTTTTGGACTTCGGCTCACATCACTGTTGTAGTCTAAAGCACCTGGAAGACCCCAATTGGAGAAGGCTGATTTTTTATTTTTTATTTTTGGATGACAAGGCCTGAACTTCTCTAGAGAAGCTGAAGTGTCTTACTTAACGCTGCCATGCTGATACTGATCCCGGCAAAAGCAGCGCCCACGATGAATCTCAAGGCGATGTAGAGGTAGAAATTTGGCGCAAAGCCTGCCCCGACACCAAAGGCACCCATGAGGAGGAGGGTGAGCAATATCATCCGTTGGCTTCCGATCCTGGAGGGGGGAAATGAAATGTGGGAGGGAGCTGAGAACTTGCACCTCGCAGGAACATAGGAATTTGTCTTATACTGAATCAGACCCCTGGGCCATGTAGCTCAGTGCTGTCAAGGCTGACCGCAAGTGGCTCTCCACAGATTTAAAACAGGGGTCTCATCCTGCCCTCTTGTGTTGCTGCACATGAAAAGCTTTCCTATCTGCTGGGCGAGAAACCCATGAGGTATTTTCATTCAAAATGTGTTCTATATCCGAAGTGGCTTATTGCAAGATAGATGCTTTTGCTCGTTTTTAGTCGCATCTTCACCTACATAATGCAAAAAAAGAAGTTTTAATATGTCTAGAGACAATGGGTAAAACAAACACCATTAGCTGTACTGCTGGGTAAGTGTTTAATGCTGATTGTATTTGTTTAAAAACTGATGAAAATTTGTTTTTGTTTTTTTTGAAAATAAAGAAGTTTTATTAATTTTGTTGTCCTTCTTATACACATTAAAAAATATATTTTTAAAAGGTTTTGAGGGCCTCTGAGCCTGACATAGCTGGAGTGGGGGGCTCAGCACATCTCAATCCAGCTCTGCAAACTCTACCTCATTTAAGGTGTGCAACAGGACCTCCTGAGAGCCTTTCAGATTCAAGGCATATAAATGTGTCGTGCAATTGCTTCTTGTGTTAAGATTCTGGGAGAAAACAACAGATAACAAGGCCTTCAAACACAACCTGATTTTAGTGCAGCATAACTAAACAGCGAGAGAAGCTCCACGCAGCAGCTCAAGCTGGAAGAAGCAGGCATGCGAGTTTTGGGTACTTCTGCATTCAGGTGGCCTTGGTGTTGCAAAGTGCCTTCCTTCAGCTGCGGCTCATGGGCCAGCTGCGCCCCTATCTGGACAGGGATAGGTTAACTTCTGTCGTCCATGCTCTGGTAACCTCTGGGTTAGATTACCACAAGACATTATATGTGGGACTGCCTCTGAAGATGGTTTGGAAGCTTCATCTGGTGTTGAATTTGGTGGCCAGGTTGCTCAGCTTGAAACTATAACGCCAATCCTGGCCCAACTGCACGGGCCGCCAATTAGTTTCCAACTCAAAGTGCTTGTTTTGAGCTATAAAGCCTTAAACAGCTCAGGAAGGCAACACCTGAAGGACTCCCTCTCTGTATATGACCCGCCCTTATCCTGGGATCATCATCTGAAGCCCTTCTTCAGGTGCCTCCTTCATAATTATAATAATAATAATATTTTTTTATTTATATCCCGTCCTCCCCAGCCAAAGCCGGGCTCAGAGCGGCTAACAACAGTAAAAATAACACAGTTTACATAAAATCACAATCAATTAATTGAAATACATTCTAAAATCAATTCATTCTAAAATCAATTCAGAGTCAAATTAATGGTAACCATTGGGCTAAAGTTCTTTGAGGATTACAGAAGGAGAGGGCAAGACTGTGCCTTGGCCAAAGGCCTGGTGGAACAGCTCTGTCTTGCAGGCCCTGCGGAAAGATGTCAAGTCCCTCAGGGCCCTGGTCTCTTGTGACAGAGCGTTCCACCAGATCGGAGCCACAGCCGAAAAAGCCCTGGCTCTGGAGGGCAACATTTCTGGAGGGCGGCAACACAAGAACAGGGCCTTTTCTGTGGTGGCTCCCCATTTGCAGAATGCTCTCCCCAGAGAGGCTCGCCTGGCGCCTTCATTATACACCAGGTGAAAACGTTCCTCTGCAACCAGGCCTTGGGCTAATTGAACCATCTTATTAACTATGGGGGTTATTGTTCTTTGTTTGTTACTGTGTTTCATATTTTTGTGTTTTTATATTGTACACTGCCCTGTGATCCTCAGACGAGGGGCGGTATATAAATTTTAACAACAACAACAACAGGAGCTGAACAGGTTAAACCCACCAGCACAAAAACACAACCTTTACTATATTTTGAAGTGCAGTGCACTTAGCTGATGGTGCTACCTGTTGTCCAAAGCTACCTGAGGTAATCTAAGCTAAACTGACGGGCCAGTTCACTAAGGTCATAGTGGATCCATTTCTTCATAAAGTATCAGCAGTGGGTTCTGTCTTGCCCTTACTTCTTCTAGAAATATGTTTTGCCTCTCAGGCACACCCTGAGAATCGCTGCCCACACTCCTCTGACTGGGCGTTCCAGTGTACAACTGGAAGAACAGGAAATGTGTTTTTTTCTGCAAAGGCACATAGAAAGTGCAAGGAGCTAAGCAGGGCATTGAAATTCCTTCTCTGCCATCTTTTCTTAAAATTAAATTGGTACACCGCCCTATAGTCCCAGGCCTCAGGGTGGTTACAACACAAAAGCACAAAACAGGAACACAAAATACATAACAAAAACAAAAACAACCCAATCTTCCACCAGGCAATGCCCATACATTTGAAAAGCCTTGAGGACCAGAAACTTGGTTGTTGTTATTAAACGGAAAAGTGGAAGATGGGAAACTGCATTGTCAGCAACCAGCTGGAGATGTCTGGATCTGGGACCTTCTTCATCCAAAACAAGTGTTCAATAAATATAATAGGTAAACAGCCTCAAAGTTGTGGGCAAATCCCCTCCCTCTAAATGACTGAAATACCTCCCCTGTTCACCAACTGCAGTGGCCATTTTCTCTCAGCCGCAACATGAAATCTCAAAAGTTATGCTTACCAGTCGCTCAGTGGGCCAAAGACCAAAGCTCCCACAAGAAGACCTGACATGTAAATGGATTGAGAGATGTCTTTTAAGTCCTTTCGGTCGCAGACCAAGTTGAACTAAAGGGAAAGAAGAAGAAAACGCCTTTTCCTTCCATCTCCCAGCACTGCATGGTGTATTTTCTTAATTTGACTAACTTTATGATTCTTAAATTACAAGCAGCGCTCCTCATAATTCGACCTGTTTTCCTTAAGTCACCTAGATCAGCCAAGTTCAGGAGAAAAATAATACTAGGTAGCTCTGTTGGTTAGAGCGAGGTGCTGAAAACACCAAGGTTGTCGGTTCGAGCCCCATATGGGACAACTGCATATTCCTGCATTGTAGGGAATTGGACTAGGTTAGGGCTGCCAAATGTCCAGATTTTCCCAGACACGACCGAGATTCGGGCAGCTCTCGTTATCTCCCGCTTGGACTACTGCAATGTGCTCTATGTGGGGCTACCTTTGAAGGTGACTAGGAAACTGCAAATAATCCAGAATGCGGCAGCTAGACTGGTGACTGGGAGCGGCCAACAAGTCCTGAAAGATCTTCATTGGCTCCCAGTACGTTTCCGAGCACAATTCAAAGTGTTGGTGCTGACCTTTAAAGCCCTAAACAGCCTCAGTCCAGTATATCTGAAGGAGCGTCTCCATCCCCATCGTTCCGCCCAGACACTGAGGTCCAGCTCCGAGGGCCTTCTGGCAGTTCCCTCACTGCGAGAATCCAGGTTACAGGGAACCAGGCAGAGAGCCTTCTTGGTAGTGGCACCTGCCCTGTGGAACGCCCTCCCAGCAGATGTCAAGACAATAAGCAACTATTTTACTTTTAAAAGACAACTGAAGGTGGCCCTGTTTAGGGAAGTTTTTAATGTCTGATGCTGTATTGTTTTTAATATTCGGTTGGAAGCCGCCCAGAGTGGCTGGGGAAACCCAGTCAGATGGGTGGGGCATAAATAAATTATTATTATTATTATTATTATTATTATTATTATTATTATTATTATCAGAATGGCATCCAGGCGGATTTTGGCCGATTTGGCAAATTGTCTCGGAAAACCTGGACGTATGGCAAGGGGGTGTGGGCATTGGGATTTCTGAGTGACTGCTGTGAGCACCACCCCCTCTGGTCACTCCTTTTTCCCAGATCACGCCCCCCACTCCAAAAGACAGAAGGCGAGAAAGTATGCAAACCCACATTTTGCATTTCCAGAGGAAGTAGGGAAAAAACTCCACTCTTCCTCCTTCAGATTTACGTACTTTTCAAGGGAGGAAAAGGTAACACACACACACACCCCTCACCATCTCATGTGCAAGGGAGCAGGGCTAACACAGGCTTAATGGGTGCCAAGGGAAGATCTGAAGGATTTCATTATGCCCGCAGGCACAATGTGGGTGACTCTTGCTTCAGGGAATTCTGGGCATGCTGTGTGACCCTGAAAATGCACTCTAGAAGTCACCCTACAATTCTGCCATACCCCAAGTGTCCTGTTTTAAGTGGGACATCCCGGGTCACAGAAACCAATCCCAGCTTCTCTCTGGTCCTGTTTTTTGGTCCAGCACTCTGGCACGACCCTGATGATGATGGCCAGAGTGCATCCCTCCTGATGTCCCAGTTTGGGGGGCACAAAATATTGGAGGGTGGGTGTTTCTAAAGGACCATGGGAGACACGTCAGTGTAGAAAAGATCTCCAAAGGGAAGGAAGTTTGAAAACCATGGATCTCTCTCTCTCTCTCTCTCTCTCTCTCTCTCTCTCTCTGTGTGTGTGTGTGTGTGTGTGTGTGATGTGTGTGAGAGAGGCTAGGGGAGAGCCACTTCACTCCTCAATTTTCTTAGGGTCCTGGAGAACCTGACATTTAATTGCTCCATAGTCCAAGACACTCCAGTCCTCAGAAAAATCTGAATACAGACATCCCTAAGGACCCTCTCAGGTGTTGAGCATCAGAGGGAGTTCTCTTGGAGTCTCGTAAAGGTAAAGGGACCCCTGACCATTAGGTCCAGTCGTGGACGACTCTGGGGTTGCGGCGCTCATCTCGCTTTATTGGCCAAGGGAGCCGGCGTACAGTTTCCGGGTCATGTGGCCAGCATGACTAAGCCGCTTCTGGCGAACCAGAGCAGCACACGGAAATGTCGTTTACCTTCCCGCCGGAGCGGTACCTATTTATCTACCTGTGCTTTGACGTGCTTACTGCCGACCTTCTGATCGGCAAGTCCTAGGCTCTGTGGTTTAACCCACAGCGCCACGTCTCTACCATCCCCCAAAAGCAAGGGAGCCACAGCCTGGAAGAGGTCATTCTAGGTGGCAGAAGTGGGGAACTCCCTCCCCACAGAAGGTGTGTCTCCCATCTTCCCTGTACAGTTTACCTGGCTTTCGACAGCTCAGGTGTTTTACCTCGTGAGATCTGTCTCTACTCCACTATACAGTGGTACCTCAGGTTAAGTACTTAATTCGTTCCGGAGGTCTGTACTTAACCTGAAACTATTCTTAACCTGAAGCACCACTTTTGCTAATGGGGCCTCCTGCTGCTGCTGTGCCACCGGAGCACGATTTCTGTTCTCATCCTGAAGCAAAGTTCTTAACCAGAGGTACTATTTCTGGGTTAGTGGAGTCTATAACCTGAAGCGTATGTAACCTGAAGCGTATGTAACCCGAGGTACCATTGTTCTGAATGGTTCCAACCTGTGTTTTTAAAATCATTTTTAACTGTTTCGCTTTAAAAAATAAAGAAATCAAGTGTACAATGTTATTGTTATAACCTACCCTGGGAACTCCTGGCTAAGAATGGACGCAAATCGTAGCCCAGTTAATTAGCTGGGGCTTTATATACCACATTATTATCAAAACCTCTAAGCGGTTTTCATCACACGTAAATTATATATTAAAATTGCCGATAAAAATGAGATGTTAAAAAGAAGCTAGCCTATTTTCCCCCCAAAAAATAAAACCAGTAGTTTAAAAAATTTACCTCTTGAAATAAAGTTGCCTATCAAAATGCATGTCAAAACAATTATCCCCTTGGCTGGCCACTCATTGCAATAATTACTTTGTATTGTTCTTACGTTTTGTAGTGCTTATATGTACATTGTGGTACACCACCTTGATCTTTTATACAATCTGGCAGCTAAAAGACTTAAAGAAGGCGATTGCCACTAGTCTATCCACAAGTCATTTCCTGTCCTGTCAGTTTCGCTATCCAGATCTTTAACTGTAGGGATAGCAGGTGAATACCAATGTTGAAATCGCTTTAAAGCAGTCTAGTATGAATCGCATGTGACACACACACAAACACATCTACCTCAGAAGAGACAGGACCATGTTTTGTTAACAAGGAATATACTATACTCACCTCGGTGAGCAACGACGGCTTTGGATCTGTGGGATACAACCAACCATCTTGGCAGCCTTCTGTAGCATTTTGTCCGTCTTTTATGATTGAATCGATATCGCCTTCCACAGGAGTAAACATGGAGCATTCCTCAAAAGAGCCATCTGGTTTCCTGGGAATGGTCAAGTTCAGCTGCTGCTCTTGGGTCAGGTTTTGGGTAATATTAAGGATCCAGTTCGTGTTGCAGTGGTGAGGCACGTCCATGACAATGAACACTTGTCCAAACATGTGAAAGGGAGTCAGGAAATTGGGGATGCAGATCAGCAGCACCAGCCATTTCTGAAACCTCCCGAATTCTCCGATCACCTTCAAGATGTCTCCAAATTTGATCATTCTGGGATCTTTGGCAGCCGGTCTGTATCGTTCTCACATCTGGGGACTGAAATTAATCTTTAAACTTAATTGTGGCTATGGATAAGGTGAATAATTAATCAGGCTTTGGCTTCTGATAAACTTGAGGAATCTATCCTGTCACAGCAAGTGCCAAGATTAAAAACATACTTTCCTGCAAACGCTTCCTTATTGTTGTCTTTTTCCGATCCAGTGTTGGTATTATTTTGATTTTAGTATAGATTTCATCTAACCCAAAAGGAATTGAGCTTCAATGTGTGACGCTAAGTGTACACCGTACTTTTAAAGGACATTTAGAGCAGACCCCCCTCTCTCACAAAGAACTTGGGAACTGTAGTTTACCCGACAAAACTACAATTCCCAGCACCCTTTTGTTAACTAGAATTCCCAGCATTCTTGTGGGGTAGGGATGTTGGACTGGTCATGTTGTTCCGATGCCTGATTATCGTCTTACAAAGCAGCTTCTCTATTCCGAATTTAAGAATGGAAAGCGTAATGCCGGTGGACAACAAAAGAAGTTTAAAGATGTTCTCAAGGCAAATCTTTAAAAATGTAGTATAAACACCGACAACTGGGAGACACTGGCCTGTGAGCACTCCAACTGGAGAACAGCCTTCACCAAAGGCATCATGGATTTTGAAGACACTCAAACTCAGGACAAAAGGGGGAAATGAGCTAAGAGGAAGGCATGTTTGGCAAACCCTCACTATGATCAACTCCCGCCTGGAAACTTATGTCCCCACTGTGGAAGGATGTGCGAATCCAGTCACTTATGGACTCACTGTTAAGACCATTTTCATGGAAGACAATCTTACTCAGCTACGAGTGATCGCTAAAGAAGAAGAATAGTGATAATTGCAAATTATTGCAGAAATTAAAAATCAGAAAAATGAGAACCAAAATTATTTGGCAAGAACCAAAATTATCAGATCCTTCCATCCCTGCTCTGGAATAAAAGTCTTCACCAGTGGCGTAGCGTGGGGGGTGCAAGGGGGGCTGGCTGCACCGGGCGCAACATCTGGGGGTTAGGGTTAGGGGGTGCAAATCCACAGGTTAGGGGGCGCAAATCCACGGGTTAGGGGGCGCAAATTACTTGCCTTGCCCCGGGTGCTGACAACCCACGCTACGCCACTGGTCTTCACTGCCCAGAGTCAGGCAAGCTTTTCTATGAGGAAGCTTTACCACTGAATCTAGGCACCAGCACTATTCCTGAGCTTTGGATGCAAGAAAGAAGCACCCTGTTTCACACCATTTATCTCTACACACACACACACACATAAACCTTTGCCAATGCTACTTACTTCTTAACAGCCGTACCTTCTTCCCTTGCACATCATAGCAGGGGGAAAAAGAAAAGGAAGTCTAAGGGGAAAAATGTTCCGTGGAGGAAAGTCAGCAACACTGAGGCGGTTGAGACATCAGTAGGAGGTCAACACACCCTGAATTGGGCACCTCCATGAGAGATTACCATCTTCGCCGGTTAATGTAAACTTGTGCAATATATCAAAGTATTGTTGCATTCAAAGCAACATACAGAGGAAGAGGCGAGGCAAACCTGTTTGGATCGCAGAATTCCAGGCGATCTGAAAAGTCAGCCAATAGTGGCTGGTGCTCACTGAAAGCTGGTGCCCAGGGCAACCCAATCGGATGAGTGGCAGTGATGTTTTTCTAGAAGCAGAAGTGCCGGAACTCAGCCTTGTTCTCTTAGAATGGCAATAGCACCCAACGAGTTCCAACAAGTTCTGGCTGAAAAGAAAGCCCTGATGAGCAGGGTACAAATAATAAAGTTATTCTTATTATTAGCCACATAAGCAGAATTCATCACGCGAAAGGCTGGGCTGGATGAATCCCAAAACGGAATTAAGATTGCCGGAAGAAATATCAACAACCTCAGATATGCAGATGACACAACCTTGATGGTAGAAAGTGAGGAGGAATTAATGAACCTTTTAATGAGGGTGAAAGAGGAGAGCGCAAAATATGGTCTGAAGCTCAACATCAAAAAACGAAGATCATGGCCACTGGGCCCATCACCTCCTGGCAAATAGAAGGGGAAGAAATAGAGGCAGTGAGAGATTTTTCTTGGGCTCCATGATCACTGCAGATGGTGACAGCAGTCACGGAATTAAAAGACACCTGCTTCTTGGGAGAAAAGCGATGACAAACCTAGACAGCATCTTAAAAAGCAGAGACGTCACCTGGCCAACAAAGGTCTGTATAGTTAAAACTATGGTTTTCCCAGTAGTGATGTATAGAAGTGAGAGCTGGACCATAAAGAAGGCTGATCGCCAAAGAATGGATGCTTTTAAATTATGGTGCTGGAGGAAACTCTTGAGAGTCCCATGGACTGCAAGAAGATCAAACCTATCCATTCTTAAAGAAATCAGCCCTGGGTGCTCACTGGAAGGACAGATCCTGAAGCTAAGGCTCCAATACTTTGGCCACCTCATGAGAAGAGAAGACTCCCTGGAAAAGACCCTGATGTTGGGAAAGATGGAGGGCACAAGGAGAAGGGGACGACAGAGGACGAGATGGTTGGATAGTGTTCTCGAAGCTACCAGCATGAGTTTGACCAAACTGAGGGAGGCAGTGGAAGACAGGAGTGCCTGGCATGCTCTGGTCCAGGGGGTCACAAAGAGTTGGACACGACTAAACAACAACAAAGCATTTTGGTGGCTGAAGTTTATGCCGACTAAAAGTTCCGAACTGTTTGTTTAACGACAGCCCTACAGAAAACACATTACAGTGGTACCTTGGTTGTCAAACTTAATCCATTCCAGAAGTCTGTTCGACTCCTGGAATAGTTCCAAGACCAAGGCGTGGCTTCCGATTGGCTGCAGGAGCTTCCTGCACCCAATCAGAAGCCGTGGAAGCCGCGCCGGATGTTTGGCTTCCAAAAAACTTCCACAAACCACAACACTTCCGAGTTTGTGGCGTTTGGGAGCCAAGCCATTCGACAACCAAGGTACCAGTGTACCGCCATCTAGCCTGGATGTGAATAGGGCCTTATGTAATTTGAAGCTGCAAGGCAGAGGGAGGGAGATGCCTTGGGCGGAGGACATTGGTTGTAAAGAAATGGCAAAAATGGCTAGTTAATTATTTTTGCATCTTTAGCACCAGAGAAGAGGATAGGTGCTTGTGGGATTTTCTGCATCACAGACCAGAAATAACTTGGCATTGGGTCTTGCGCATTTTCCCTTGGGGCGAGGGGTGTGGCAGCAAAAGGTCTTGAAGTAGCTCTGCTTTCCAAGGTTAATGGGAGGCCAAAAAAAAAAGAAAGAGCTTTTATTGAAAGATTTCCATGGATGACAAAGGTACATATAACG
This sequence comes from Podarcis muralis, assembly GCF_964188315.1. Classification (NCBI taxonomy): domain Eukaryota; kingdom Metazoa; phylum Chordata; class Lepidosauria; order Squamata; family Lacertidae; genus Podarcis; species Podarcis muralis. The sequence continues at coordinate 9,837,022 of NC_135666.1, read as the reverse complement.
TCTCTGTTTTCAGTTCGTAAGAGTCTTATCTGCAGGTCAGTTACATCTGGTGTGAGACATTGCTATCAAAGCCATTGTGAGGTTGCCAGGGGTGGGGAGAAAGAGGTTGGCGAGAGAAGAGGTGCAATCATTTCCCTTCTTTTGCATGGTGTATGGGGGGCGCTTTGTGTCAGCATCATATGGGTAAGTTCTTCATCTGTTCATTTATTAATTTTCATTGGCTCTGAGATTGGGGAGCCCGGGGCATGATTGGTTGCATTTGGTTGATTGCAATGAGTTTTGTATGTGTGGGGGAATGGACTTTTGGGATGTTGTAAACCACTGAGCCTAGGGCTTGCCGATCGGAAGGTCGGCGGTTTAAATCCCTGCGATGGGGTGAGCTCCCGTTGCTCTGTCCCAACTCCTGCCAACCTAGCAGTTCGAAAGCACGTCAAAGTGCAAGTAGATAAATAGGTACCGCTCCGGTGGGAAGGTAAATGGCGTTTCCGTGCACTACTCTGGTTTCACCAGAAGCGGCTTAGTCATGCTGGCCACATGACCCGGAAGCTGTACTCTGGCTCCCTCAGCCAATAAAGCAAGATGAGCGCCGCAACCCTGGAGTCGGCCACGACTGGACTTAACTGTCAGGGGTCCTTTACCTTTACCTTTTTATGCAGGGCATTTATTCAGCTGGAACTCAGTTCTGGCACCTCTCGGGTGGGTGCTATTGCCATTCAAAGAGAACGAGGGAGGTGTTCGTGGTGAGTTCCGGCACCTCTTTTTCTAGAAAAGGAGCACTGTAATAAAGGGAGCCACACTGGGGTGAAGGCATCCTCCGTAGTTTGTCCCCATGCCAGTTTCAATTTGTTGGCTAGCTTTTCTAGTTAGGGGCGTTTCAATGGCATGCGGTCACTGGACCGCATGCCATTGAAAGGGGACTAGGCTAGCCCTTAAATGTTCCCCTGTTGCCTCCTTCCCAAAGCAAGGGAAGCTTCTGCCTGGCTCTGGGAGGGAGGTGCAAGGCTCCAATGGGTCATGGATCCGTCCTGCCATCTTCCCAAAGCCCATCCAACTTTTGGAAGGAGGCAGGAATCCTGCCCTGGCACCTCTTTCACAAAGCCCGGGAAGCTTCTGCCTGGCTTAGGGAGGGAGGTGCAATGCTCACACACACAATGTCAGGGTGTCACAATGTCACATGCATAACACACACACACCCGTCCCCTTGCAAGCTGGCGCCTCTGGCCCTAACTGTTCCCCTATGAAAAAAATTCACTGCATGCCCTTGTTAGGATAGAGTTCCATTCCACCTTTAGGACAGGCATGTGGAGCTGCTGTATGTCACATGTCTGTTTACATTCCAGCACAGCTTGCTGGGAACTTCCGTTGTATATAGCTTTTGCTATGCTGCTGTTTGCTTGGACACGAAGGGGAGCAGACATGTTTTTCCTTTGTTCCTGATGCTGAATAAATGCCTGCAAATATGCTTACATATGCCTCTGTCCTCCACTTCCGTTGTGAAAAGTTATTCACTCTGCTGTTTAGAGCGTGCTCAGTCTCTGAAGACTTCTGAGGCTTGAGTTGCTGATTGATGCTGTTCCAAGGGGGAATCGGAGTTCGCCCGGCTGCCGGCCAGTGGCTGGAGCCAGCTGGGGGCCTGCCAAATGCCCCCGCCTCCCCAGACGCATCCCAACAGCCCCATGGTTGTTTCCCATGCGGTTTGGGACCAGTGGTCCACGTTCACTCCTGACAGGTCCCTCCAGTGTGTAGTTAGGATGCTCCTAGCTGCTGAGAACAGGTGGCTGGCGAGTTCTTTGTAGTGTGAATGTGGCAAGGGCATTTTTTCTTTCTTTAAAAAAAGTACCGTATTTTTTGCTCTATAAGACTCACTTTTTCCCTCCTAAAAAGTAAGGGGAAATGTGTGTGCGTCTTATGGAGCGAATGCAGGCTGGGCAGCTATCCCAGAAGCCAGAACAGCAAGAGGGATCGCTGCTTTCACTGCGCAGCAATCCCTCTTGCTGTTCTGGCTTCTGAGATTCATTTTTTTTTCTTGTTTTCCTCCTCCAAAAACTAGGTGCGTTTTGTGGTCTGGTGTGTCTTATAGAGCGAAAAATACGGTATGTTTGGAACCACCGCTGCATCATCCTGCAACGTCATCCCCATGAACTGGAAGTTCAAAGAGGCCAATCAGGGACGAGATGAGGTTGGTCAACCTAACTGTCATCTGGGCACACCCATTCCAGAAGGAGGAGAGACACAGAAGGCACATTTGACAAGTCTTTCCCACAATGCTCTGGAGTGACACTGGGGGGCATTGTGCTAACCAGGTAAGCCAGGGGAGGCCCACCAATGTAAGAAGGGGGCCCAAACAAATGGCACTTTTCCTAAAGATTCCTGAAACCTGCATACAGTCAAGGGCCTGTGTGATTGTCGCAAGGGATAGCCAACAAGCATTTTGCACAGCCTGGAAACCAACACACTGGCCCATCTAGCCAACTCAGGTGGAGAGTTTTCCCCACCCCGTTCCCTGAGATCTTCGGAAACTGCCTGATACCAAGCCAGATCATCTAATTCAGTATTATCTACAATGACTGAAATATACTCGGAGTCCTGTAGTGATTTCATGCTCTTTATTGCAGCTTGTAAAACAGTGATTGAATTGTCCCCCAAACCTCAGGCTTTTCTATACATTATTTACACAATGAGTCCCGTCCGATTGGCTGATTCTGCTTCCCTCCTGGAGCCTGATTGGTCTTTTCCTGCAGGCCAATCAGTTGTTGCATTCTAGGATCCTACTTGCCTATTGTTCTAGGATCCAAGCTTAGTAGATAACAATGGCCCTCAAGAGATCCTCAAGGGACTGCCTAGGGATCCTGGCAGGGGACATTCCTAGCCATACTTGGAGTTGCTGGCAATTGAGCCTTCAAAACAGGTATTCTGCCATTGCTAATAAAGTAGCAATAGACAACAGGCTTCTTCTTCTTCTTCTTCTTTGGCGATACCTCGTAGCCGAGTAAGATTGTCTTCTGTTATGTACTGAGTTGAATAGGATCCAAACTGCAGCAGTCTGATTGGTCCTAGAACAATAGGATCCAGAAGGCAGCAGTCTGATTGGTCCTAGAACAATGCAGCAGTATGATTGGTTGGCAGGAACTACCCAATCATGCTCCAGATAGAAGTGAATCCACAACCTGATTGGCTTACAGTAGAATTCCGGAATTAGCCAATCATGTGCAGCCCATTGTGTAAATAATGTATATAAAGCAGATACTTTGAGGGGACATTCATTCATTCCTCCTCACCACTATGAGCTGAATAAAGAGCATGAAATCACTTTGCGACTCTGAGTATATTTCATCTTCCATGAACACGGTTTTAACAATGAGTCTGTAAATGACTGTGGAGGCCAATTCTGGATCCACACGTCCTTCCTCAGTGAGGACATTGGTTTCCAGGCAGGAGCTGATCACAGTGTGGATTTGCCAAGCGTGCCTTCCTCTTAGCACGTTTCTCCCTTGCGTCCTGAGTTCGAGTGTCTTCAAAGTCCATGACACCTTTGGTAAAAGCTGTTCTCCAACTGGAGCGCTCGCTGATGACGTAAGAGAAGTCACCTCCCTCAAGTGGGTTTTTCTGAAAAGTTCCAAAATGTTTGTAAAAGTGGTTTTTTTTTCAGGTTTCAGCATTTACAAGACATGAAAGTGTAAACACAGGCAGAAAGGGTAGAGCGGGGAAACCAATATAAGTTCATTTGTAATCTCTTGTTTTCTGTACATCTCAATCCATCAAGTTTTAGTTTCTGCACCCAAAGCAATCTACACTGTTTGCTCAGCATGGACCAGAACAGAATAGCGTTGGCCAGATGTATATATCCCTGTTGGACTCTGCCACCTGCTGGTGGGAAGGACAAAGTGCAGTTCCTGCCCAGCTCATCCACAGTTCCTGTCTGTATCATTGGAGCACACTCGCCTTCTCAACAGGACCAAATCTTGTTGGAGTTAGCGGTAAGCATTGTTTGAGCAATGGAGACAGGAGGAGTTGCTGAAGTCTTGTGCAAGCTGGCAGACCAGGCAGGCTTTGGTTTAGTTGGTTAGGGCAAATGGAGTCTGCTAAAATTGGTTTGTTTTACTCTGGAATCAGTTGCTGGAAAAGCATGGGGAAAGTGTTATCATTTTTCTTTTCCATTGTTTAAGCTTAAGTACAGGTTAGGGCACGAATGGGGAACCTGCGGCCCTCATTAGCCCCTTCTTGCACGGCTAATGATCATGGATTATGGAAGATGTTGCCCAGTCAACATCTGGAAAACCACAGAGCCCCATACTTGGGTTTTGTGAATGAACAGGGTTTGCACTGATTCCAGGGCACTAAATACCACTTAACTACCCTGCCTCTGACTTCAATTTTTTTTTTTTTTTTTTTTTACATTTTTACATTTCACAATATTTCAACAACAAAACTTCAATCTAAACAAATTCAACCTACATTTTCTTCAACTTCCCTCCCCGCCATCACTGCAGTTCCTTATTTTATATCGTAACCTTACTATTGAAAACCTATTTACAATTTTAAACTTTTTAACTCCCTTTAAGTTATTTCTTACTGTTCGTGTTTATGCCAATCCTGCAAACGTTTTTAATCGTTACAATTTGTCTTCATATATTCAACAACTTTTCCCCATTCTATTTTTTAAAAAAGTCTCTCATCTTGATCTCTTATTGTTCTGGTGAGTTTTGCCATCTCTGTGTATTCCAGCAGTTTTAATTGCCAATCGTCTCAATCGTTGGAACTGCTTCTTCTTTCCATCTTTGGGCATATTCCATTCAGGCAGCCATGGTTTTATATATATAAATAGGTTTTTTTCCCTGATCTTTGGGTACCTCTTCCCCAGTTATACCTAAAAGAAAAGCTTCTGGTTTTTAAACTAAAGTTATTTTCAACACCCCCCCCCCTTCATTATAAATCATTTCCCAGAAGTCAAAAGCAGGGGGTCAAAGGCAATAAAGCAATAGCCCCAGCCTTTGACTGCAACCCATTGCCAGAAAGTGTCTCAGGCCATGCCTGGGTAGCAATACAATAGACAGCAGGCTTACCAAACTGGTGACATAATCCCAAACTGAGATTAGGCTGGGTTCTGAGAATGGAAAACACAAAAGCTGCACATCTGAAAAGATGGTCCCTATCTCTGGCGCTGTTATGTACTAATCTTGGATCCTAGAACAATAGGCAGGAAAGATCCTAGAATGCAACAACCTGATTGGCTTGCAGGAGCAGCCCAATCAGGCCCCAGGAGGAAGTTAATCAGCCTATTAGGCTGATAGGATCCTGGAATGCAACAACTGATTGGCTTCCAGTAGCAGCCCAATCAGGCTCCAGGAGGGAAGCAGAATCAGCCAATCAGATGGAGCGTATTGTGTAAATAATGTATATAAAGCCTGAGGTTTGGGAGGAAATTCATTCACTGTTTTATGAGCTGCATTAAAGAGCATGAAATCACTACATGACTTAGAGTATATTTCAGGCACCCTCCTAGCCAATGGTATTGCCGCAAGAAAAAACATCTTAAGTGTCAAAGGTTTACAAAGCAAGTGGCCATTGGTTCAAATGGATGTCCCATCAGAACAGTGAGGACCCAATTCAAGCTCCGTGTGGGAAACTAATGCAGCATCTGGAATGGAAATAGAAGTTGCTGAAGGGGCTGGGAGTGAGAACCACAACCAGCATAACAGGGTATCACCCAACACCATCAGGACGTGTGCAGATAAGAAGAGGAAGAGCTTGCCTGATGGAAACCAGAGCATCTAGTTAACAGTACTCCTGAATGTTTTTTAATAATAATAATAATAATAATAATAATAATAATAATAATAATAATAATTTATTATTTATACCCTGCCCATCTGGCTGGGCTTCCCCAGCCAGATGGGCGGCTTCCAAGAAAATATTAAAATACTGTAATACATCAAACATTAAAAGCTTCCCTAAACAGGGCTGCCTTCATAGAATCATAGAATCATAGAGTTGGAAGAGACCACAAGGGCCATCGAGTCCAACCCCCTGCCTAGCAGGAAACACCATCAGAGCACTCCTGACATATGGTTGTCAAGCCTCTGCTTAAAGACTTCCAAAGAAGGAGACTCCACCACACTCCTTGGCAGCAAATTCCACTGTCAAACAGCTCTTACTGTCAGGAAGTTCTTCTAATGTTTAGGTGGAATCTTCTTTCTTGTAGTTTGGATCCATTGCTCCGTGTCCGCTTCTCTGGAGCAGCAGAAAACAACCTTTCTCCCTCCTCTATATGACATCCTTTTATATATTTGAACATGGCTATCATATCACCCCTTAACCTCCTCTTCTCCAGGCTAAACATGCCCAGCTCTCTTAGCCATTCCTCATAAGGCATCGTTTCCAGGCCTTTGACCATTTTGGTTGCCCTCCTCTGGACACGTTCCAGTTCGTCAGTGTCCTTCTTGAACTGTGGTGCCCAGAACTGGACACAGTACTCCAGGTGAGGTCTGACCAGAGCAGAGTACAGTGGCACTATTACTTCCCTTGATCTAGATGCTATACTCCTATTGATGCAGCCCAGAATTGCATTGGCTTTTTTAGCTGCCGCGTCACACTGTTGGCTCATGTCAAGTTTGTGGTCAACCAAAACTCCTAGATCCTTTTCACATGTACTGCTCTCAAGCCAGGTGTCTTATAAAAGACATTTTGCCTTCCAGAGTTCTGTAACCTTAGAAAACCATAATATATTATCTGATACCCTCTGCACCCAGCTTCCCTTTGCCTCCACCACCTCCTCATTACAACGACCCCCAAGCCTGCTAACAAATTGGAGGGAACAACCAATTTGGGATGCTCCCAATTGTCTTACTCTGAGATGAAAAATCCTTAATGAGCATTGCTCTGCGAAAAGGAAATTGCTCTCTCTAACCCCTGGTGGGAGGAGGCAGAAAATTCGTTTCCCCCTCTCTCTCTCTCTCTGCCTAAAATGAAACATTGCAAGGTGGGAGGAGGTGAAGATTAATTATATTTGCCTTGCCCAGGATTGCATCTCGAGGAACCAGTAACAACAGAAGGCAGCCTGGGCTCAGAGAACACGTTTTTGGTACCGTGTTAGCCATCCTTTTTGTATGCAAAGGATTAGCATTTTCTGCTCGTGTTTCCTCAAGACTGGGGAAGTTTCGTTTGGGGAGACCACACTTGCGGAGCCTTGTTGTGTCAGCAAAGCAACGACATGTTTCCTTAGAAATGAAACGCTTCGTGAAGTATGGCTTCCCTAAAGATTTGCGGGTCTTCGTTTTGATTCTGCACTGAGTGAGAAAATTTGTATGTCGTCCCTGTGCTCCCAGGTTGGGTTGTACTGTACTGTATGATAACTCAATAAACAAATGATGTTGGTTGAATTTGCCTCCAGACAAATTGGGCCTGTCTGGAGGTTTAGCCTTCCTCATGGCAAATGTCACAACTTTTGGTGGATAAGGTATTGGGTGGGCTCCTTAGTCCAATACAGAACTTAATTCAGAACTCAATACAGTGGTACCTCAGAACTTAATTCGTTCTGGAGGTCCGTACTTAACCTGAAACTGTTCTTAACCTGAAGCACCACTTTAGCTAATGTGGCCTCCTGCTGCCACCGCGCCGCCAGAGCACAATTTCTGTTCTCATCCTGAAGCAAAGTTCTTAACCTGAAGCACTATTTCTGGGTTAGCAGAGTCTGTATCCTGAAGCGTATGTAACCTGAGGTACCACTGTACTGGGATTGGGCTGAATTGGTGCATCACCCCAGCCTCAAGAAGGTGCAGTCTCAGGACACCCTGTTAGAGGGCTCTAAGTGCCAAGAAGCCAAGTGTAGGGCATATGGACCACACAGCTACCAGAAGCAGCCAGGGAAGGCCAACTCAGTTGACTTGCATCTTGGCGTGGTCCATACCCCAGGCATGACCTTTATGCTTCTGTTAGAATATTCCGTTCCACCTTAAGAACAGATGTGTGGATTGTTGTATGTCATATGGCTGTTTACACTCCAGCACAGCTTGCTGGGAACTTCCTCTGTGTATAGCTTTTGCTTAAGCTGCTTGCTTGGGCATGAAAGGGAGAAGACATGTTTTTCCTTCTGTCCTTGTTATGTACTGAAGTTCTCACCCTGGGCCAGCAGGGGGATACAGTAGATAGTTATGTAAATAAGGATCAAAAGTGACGTTCAGTGATTGGATAGTTTTAGAAATTGTTACAGTTACGTTGTACTGGAGCTCTATATAAGCAGGCTGACTGAACCCTTCAGTTCAGTTCTGTTCTGGCCTCTGAATAAACAAGAGCTGTTTGAAGAATTGCTGTGTCGTCTGATATGTTTACCCACAACTTAACAGTCCTGATGTCCACTGAATAAACTGCTTGTAAATATGCTTTACACAGCCTCTCCCTGCCACTTCTGTTGTGTGTTTACTCTGCTGAGTTGCGTGCCCAGCTGCTGAAGCTTCTGAAGCTCAGGGTCGCAGATTCATGCTGCACCAAGGACTGGGGTTCAATCAGCATGTCAGCCGGTGGGCTGGAGCCAGCTGGGGGCTTGCCAATTGCCCCCAATTCCTTAACAGCATCCCAACACTACCCCCCATCAGGAGGCTGATAGTGGCTATACACCTGTTGCCAGAGCAAAGGCCTGTCTACATGTGCAATCAATAAACATGCAGCCAGTTATTAATCCCAGATTGTCGTCTTGTCAAATTTGCTCCATCTCACCATTGCAATTGTTTTCGCCCACTGCTAGCGGTTCTGCACTACACCCGCAATCAAGCACAAATCTGGAAGCAGTCACAGATTTACTCCTTCTCTGGCTGCATTCAGGCAGCCCTTATTCCCGTGTTTTTCATGGATCATTCCACCACCATTCACGTGATGAAATCGGGGGCAGTATTCCACTATATGCAGTTCTTCCCTTGGAGGTTTTTGAGCAGAGGTTGGATGGCCATCTGTCGTGGATGGTTTAGCAGAGATTCCTGCATTGCAGGGGGTTGGAATGGATTACCCCTGGGATCCCTTCCATTGCTACAATTCTATTATTTTCATGGGGGAATCATGGGGAAACAGGGGCACACATAGAGGGTGGCAGCATGTCCGATGGCATCCGCCATTGTTCCACACCATGCCCACTGTGTGACATGGCTGTATAAACAATCCAAAAGGTCACAGTTGCTTAATACAACAGTGGGTGGCACTGTGGGTTAAACCGCAGAGCCTAGGGCTTGTCGATCAGGTCGGCGGTTCGAATCCCCGCGACAGGGTGAGCTCCCGTTGCTCTGTCCCTGCTCCTGCGAACCTAGCAGTTTGAGAGCACATCAAAGTGCAAGTAGATAAATAGGTAACGCTCCAGCAGGAAGGTAAACTGTGTTTCCGTGCGCTGCTCTGGTTCGCTAGAAGTGGCTTAGTCATGCTGGCCACATGACCTGGAAGCTGTACGCCGGTTCCCTCGGCCAATAAAGTGAGATGAGTGCTGCAAGCCCAGAGTCATCCGCGACGGGACCTAATCGTCAGGGGTCCCTTTACCTTTAATTACCTTTACCTTTAATGCAGTGTAAAAAGAAAGTTAGAAACATAGCTGTCAACCGTCCCTTATTTGGCAGGAAACTCCCTTATCCCAGCGCCGTGTCCTGCTGCTGTCCCGGATTGATGATGTCCCTTAAATTTCCTAGGTTTCATGCTTGCCCGGCTCGGGAGGGAAGCAGCGGCTCGGGGTCCTCCGCCTCGAGAGAGCGAGAGAGAGTGTGTGCACAAGCTGCCGCGTCTCCCCCTTTTCCACCTCAGGGGCGCGTCATGAGGGGACGGGTGGCGGCGGGCAGGCAAGCAGGCCCTCTCTTGCGAGACCTCCGCCGCGCTGCCAGGGGAAGCCAGAGGCGGTGGCGGCAATGGCGGCGGCAGTGGCTGAGGAGGTGGCCTGAGGGAAGAGGAAGAGGAGGGGATGGGGAGGGATGCAGAAGGGCAGTGCTTCAGCGGCCGCCGTGGCGCCTCAACCGCCTCATTCCAGGCTCGTGGGCAGCATGGGCGAGAGTCTCCCTCCCTCCCTCGCGGGCGAGGAAAGGCCGATGGAACTCATAAGCTAAGCAAAATCCCTTTTTTTGGCTGCTGATCCCTTATTTTTGAGGCTGCTGGTCCCTTATTTTCAAATCTGTAAGTTGACAGCTATGGTTTGAACTCGAGCATTACGGCCAGGGAAACGAATGAAATAACCCCCACGTCTGAATGCACCCGCTGCCTCTCTTTCCTCTCTAGAAAGAAAGACAGTATTTTAAAAAGGAATCAATCATTACTGATTACCCCAAAAGAACAGGTTGCACACTCTATTTTATCAACATGAAATGCTATTCCATAAATTTTAAGGAAAGCTGATGAGTCAGACGAAACCGAATCCTTCAAAATTCAGCTGCTCTTGTTTACTTTAAGATGACTCTCAAAGATAGAAAACGCCTATCCTTACACGGGGATGTGTCCAGATTTCAGAATTTCGCGCAATGTCTCCCATTAGGTGTCTGCCATCTTGGCTACTGTTTGGAATAGAATGTGGAAGGAGGTGAACTCAGGAGGTCTTATTCAGAAAGACCCTTAGATGTGGCTCCAAAGGAGTGATATCTAAATCAGAACCACCCATTTTAACCTGGGAACCCATCTTGCATTAACTTTCCCATTATGTGGGATCCACACTGCTGCTCACTTCATCACCCCCTAGAACATCCAGATGCATTCTGAGTATCATAGTTGCTTGGTTTTATTTGAAACGACTGCCACCAAAGATTGCCACCTTCTTTTACTGGCCCTGCTCCTCTGCCTTTAACAGACGCCTGGTACGGAATAGAGAGAAGAGATGGGAGAATCTTCCCCTGCTAAATTCCTGTTTGCCAGGCTGAAGTCACATACCATTAAGATAACACTCTTATGATTGGCAGTTAACCCATTCACAGTAAAATCAACATGATGGTGGGTGGAATGGTTGTTTTCTTCTTAAATCACCTCTCCTGGCACAAAGCCCATCAGCAGCTGATTGCCCTTCTGGACTCCTGAGTTTATAAAGTCCACTCCTAGCAAGTTATGCATTAAATTCTGAGCCATGGGTAGGAATATGAACCTGGGGAATATAGGTGCCAAAGGCTTTATAGCATGGGAAGCTGGTGTGGCAAAAAAAGAAAGAAAAAGACCGCTTATCACCGCATGGCGGTTGCAGCCCAGCACAGCCACGATGGTGCCAGGAAAACCTCTGGCACCAGCGCAGGCATAGCTCTTGGAGAAGACCAGAAGGGGAACTTCTTCCCTCTGGTCTGATCCCTGACTATATAAGCAGCGGCGAACTTTAGTCTTTCACGTTTCAGCATGCCCTACGCAATGCCAGACTTCAGCACCACCTCTCTGTTCTAAGTCACTGTTGTGGTGCCCTCTTGGCTCAGTGCCCAGTGCGGGCAAACCAGTTGCACTCCCCTAAACCTGCCTATAATAAAAGCCAGCTGCACCTTGCTCTCTGCCTTGGCTAGTGCCAGATTTCCCAGCCCTCCCACCCTAAGTGTTACGCTGCAGGTCGGCTGGCAGACAACCCTGTGTGAGAGCTTGCTGTGGAAATTTTCAGTCTCCATATTCAGGGCCAGGGAGGAATTTGCCTTCACATGATATTGGGCCTCTCTGGGGGTTTTGCCCACCTCATAGCAATTGTCACAACTTGATGGCAGATAAGGCATTGGGTTGGATCCTTAGCCAACGGGGGTTTGGGAGCCCCACGCCGGTCCAAGGAATCAGCTATGCCAGTGGTTTTCAGCCAGTGTGCCATGGCAACCAGAGGTGCCACGGGCAACACTGGCCTCTGTCCCTCTTTCCTTCCCTCTGTCCTCTGATGCCCGCTCACGTCTCTGTCTCCCAAAGGCTTACACAGCTGTTTGTTACAGCAGCCCTGGCTACAAGCTCCCCAGGCGAATGGTGCCTCTGGGGCTGGCCAGGGTTGCTGGTTGCCAGTAGTTGAGGCAGTTGGAGTAAGCAAGCAACCAGCCCTTGCTGCTGGGAATGGACAGACAAATGGGAGTCTGGGCAGGCCTTTCTTGCACTTACCTTTCCTGTGCTTGCTGTGTGAAGGGGGACCTTTCTGCTAAGCAGGCCCAGCTGCACCCACTGCTGCCTCCCATGGTAAAGTGCTGGCCTCATATTCACCTTTGGCCAGTCTCTGTTGGACCACTAAGGCTGGCCCCTGTGGGGCAGTGTGAGGACAGTGTGAGGAGGCACCTCTCTTTGGGGCAAGTGAGGGGCAGCTAAGAGACCAGGGGAGGCAGCAGCAGCTGCCCAAAGGAATCCCAAGAAAAGGGGAGAGGAGAGGAGGCTGAGGGAACACTCCACAAGGGAGGATGTTCAAAAAAGGGTGAGAGGCTGCTAGCTCTGCAGGCAAGGGGTGACATAACTGGGCACCGGAGCCCCACAAGGCTGCTGCAGAAAAAATACAGGTGGTTAAGGGAGCTATGGATTCAAAAAGGTTGAAAACCTCTGAGCTGTTAAGGAGATCCAGGGGAGATGCTTCTGTCTGGACGCCCAGACGGGGGCTGGTGAGCCAAGATGGTGCTCACAGCGAGTCACCCTAGTTTGATGTATGCCATGGGACAATTCTTCATCTTGGTGAACCAGCAGCTGCTGAACACACACCCAACGCTTGTGCCAAAACCTGCTAGCAACGGTAATAAAGTTGTAGCCCTTTTTATCGCCAAATGCTTGCAGCTTCACCATGCCTTAGCCCCAACTTCCCGCGGCTTCACTGCACCTGGGCCAGCAAATCCATATTGCTGATGCCGCGTTTGTGTCTTATGAGAGCCCATTAATGTCTAATCACATCTCTCCAGAGTTTCGAACTGGTGACTTGGTGGATGCACAGAACTTGCCTCATCCAGAGAGCTCCCTAATGGGAGAACCTGGCGATTGGACCTGGGACCTTGAGCAAGAAAAAAAAAGTGTGTGTTTCTCCACCACTGAGGTTATTTAGGGAGTTGAACTGAATGCTCTAATGTGAGCAGAGGAATGCAATTCAGTCTGCACTGAAAGACAAACCAGCAGAGTTTGCTCTTTTTGAAACAATATGCCGTCCTTTGGAACAATTCCCCAAATATTGAAATGCTGTTCTCCAGCCAAGTGGAGTGGTTGAACATGCATATTTTGAAGTGTGCATAGAAATGCATATATTAGTGAAAACAACATACCAAAATGCATTGTATCAGAGAAAGGTGTGTACAAAAATGTGCGTATTAGGACAAATTTGCACTAAAGTGCTGATAAATCTTCACGAGGACTGAAGAAACCGGTGTGGGAATGTGAAGAACTAGAGTTTCGAGAGATGAGAAACTGGGAGAAATCAAAACGACCAATTCACTCATCCCTGAAATCTTCGCTAAAGGTCCTTTGGATCCAAGTGTTATTTCTGCTAGAAGCGTGTAGTGATGGCGGCTTCTTTCAGTTGGTCATCTTCTGTCTGCACAGGTCCATTTTCAAAGCTACCGTTGACAGCCTTGTTGGACCTAATGAAAGGGAATATAAATAATCATGACATAAAGTAGCCCTCTATCGCCCACTAGCCTCATCTCCACCACTGTCATCTCTTCCTTGGAGACTTCCAAGGTGTCATCCATCTGTGGTTACCTAGGGTGAGCAGAAACCATCCTGGCTTCTGATTGGATCCCAAAATGTCCTGTTTTTTTGGTCCTGTGCTCTTGCACAAATCAGCAGTCTCGTGCTAGAGCGCCGGACCAAAAGGCGCTCGTTTTTTGCTCTGGAGCAAGACCAAAATGATAAGCATTCCAATTTTGATCAGCAGGATCTTGGAGGGGATGGCATAGCAAAGCCTGGCAGGACAGCTTACTCTATGGTGTTAACCCCTTCATACATTAATTGGACTTAAGCATGTTGGTTATATGAAACTGGTCACCCCACAATTAGCAATCACATTTGTGTGTGTTTTTAAACTAAGTATGAGACACAGAAGGGGTTTGTTATCAAGATCAGAGTGCATGGAGTGAGGAATGCTTTTTCTCCTCTGCCTCCATGAAATTTCCCCCTCTATGGCAACCAAATCTTCCCTACCCCCAAACCCCTGAACACTATTGCTAACTTAAGCCACCCTAGCATTTTCTGAAAGCTAATTTGCTTTCAGTGGGGGCAAATTTCACAAAGATTGTGGCTTGGGAAGAGAAGCTTAAGCTGCAATCCCAGCAACAACTATGGTAGGAACCTGGTACTAAATTTTCCAAAACACAAAACTCATTCAACATTAATGTTGTCATATGTAGTTAAGCCTTTATATTCTGGAGAAAAGCCCATAGTCCTCGGTGGACTTAAAGGTAAAGGGACCCCTGATCATTAGGTCCTGTCATGACCGACTCTGGGGTTGCAGCGCTCATCTCGCTTTACTGGCCGAGGGAGCCGGTGTACAGCTTCCGGGTCATGTGGCCAGCATGACTAAGCCGCTTCTGGCGAACCAGAGCAGTGCACGGAAATGCCGTTTACCTTCCTGCCAGAGCGGTACCTATTTATCTACTTGCACTTTGACGTGCTTTCGAACTGCTAGGTTGGCAGGAGCAGGGACCAAGCAACGGGAGCTCACCCCGTCACGGGGATTCGAACTGCCGGCCTTCTGATAGGCAAGCCCTAGGCTCTGTGGTTTAACCCACAGCGTCACCCACGTCCCTTCTCCCCAAAAGAGGGGCAGTGTTTTACCAGGACATAACACAATGGGGTGGGGGCAGAATGGAGCAGCCTGAGGGCATGCAATGTACAAAATGAGAATTTATATACTTACTATATTTCTAGAATCCCGTGCAACTCACCTCTGGCTTGCTGGGGAGTCTCCGATGTCGTCCTGAAGATCCTGGTTCTGCGTCTCAGGAAGAAAAAAGCAGAGGATTCCCGCAGACAGTGCTGTGCCTCCAAGTATCACCATGGGAATAGCAGGGTGGTATTTGCTCAGGAGAACAACCAGCGGGGCAAGGATGCCGCCTATTCTGCCAACCATGGAGCACAAGCCTAAACTGCTTTGCCTGGTGGAAGTAGCAAAACACAGAGAGCGATGCCTGAGAGGAGGCGCAGACAGATGCGCCCTGCCAGGGGCAGGTTTCCAGAAGCAAATCAGCCACACCATGCAGTAAACAATTACACAACAGGAAGGAAAGGACAAATATCTTGGTTTCGGTATCTGTAATGTTCTCGGGGGGTTTTCAGTCTTAAATGCAGTTCACCACGTTTCTGCAGCAGTTTATGATTTTGTCACTTTAGTGCACTATCACACACACTTTAAGTATGCAATTTTGCCTATTGCACCCATCTTTGCAATCAATTTTGCCAAACGCAATGCATTTAAAATATGTTGTTTTCATGAATATATGTAGCTGTGTACATTCGATGGTGTTCAGCTATGCTATACTCAGAACAGACTCATTGAAATCAATGAACATGCCTAAAATTGGGCTCATTCATTTCATTGCTAACTGCTCTCTTGGGAAAGCATTTTGGTAAAATGGGAGGCTGGGAAGGCTGAGGGAGGCTGAGGGCATCCCTTGGGGCACAACAGAATGCTGCCCTTTATTTTGCTTCGGAAGAGCATAGGGGTCATGTCCAACACAAAGGTTGACAAGATATACTGCCAATGTCCTGCACTAATTTATAGCACAATATGTAGAGGATTCATATTTTCACAATATGCTTTGTACACTGAAGACCCCAGAGTTCAGGCACTTGCATCTTTTGCTTTTCCTCCAGTTAAACGATACCATTGTCACAAACTTTCACCATAAACTTTTTATTGCACAAGCCAAAAGGCCATGGGCATCATCCAAGAACACTACATATACAGTAAAACCACAGTCAAATCTACTAGAATTCTTTGTTACATAGAGTAAAAGATAGTTCTTATGCAAAATGTACAGAGTAAAGCCCCCTTTGTTGTCATTATGCCTGTGGAGAAAACTGCCCAGGTAAAGCTGAAAGTGGAAATTCATTTTCTAAGCCCCTATACCCAATAGAGATCCTCACCTGATAACTGTGGGAAAGATTTCAGCAGAAAACACATAGGTGGTTGAAAAGGAGGCAGCCAGCGCAGACTTGCCAATAACAGCCAGCACCGTCACGATCACAGGGAAGTCTAGGCAAAGACAGGCAGTGAGGTTAGAAACTAGACCACCAAAAAATCAAGGTAAGGCATTGTTGAAAGACCACAGGCCTAGCAAAATGTCTAATCTGGTTCTGAAATGTCACCTGAGGTCCTACAGAAATCCGGAAATATTGTCACCGCAAATCTATGGGTAGCTAAAATGGTTTCTGGGGCTCATTTGGGGAGAAGACTGGCAGTATTAGAGCACTTGCTTTGGTTGCAGAAGCTCTCAGGTTCAATTTCTCCATTTTCGAGAATCTAGTGGTGTAGGAAGTGATGCAGAAGAACCTCTTCTGTGACCTGGAGAGATGCCATCAGTCGCTAATACTGGGCTAGAGATTGCTGTGTCACCACATAATGCTAAACCATCATTTACTTTTGTTTATTTTTATTTCTGTATATAGTCCACATTTCAGGCCACTTTCTCACAGTCTTCCCCTGTTAAGATTTCCAGACTCTCCAAATGTCCCTATTTTCCAGGGACAGTCCCGGATTTACAGAAGCCGTCGCAGTTTCTGTTTTGATCCCGGAATGTCATGCTTTTTACACACATGTTCCCAGTGCTTTTCTTCTCGGGGGACGCAGGGGGACGCATACCCCTAAATATTTTGTGAATCTAACTTTGGCCTCGTTGAGGGGCAGTATTTCAATATGAGTAGGAAAATGAGAGTACCCCTGAACATTTTTTTTAAGAAAAAAAAAGGCACTGGATGTTCCTATTTTCATTGGAGAAATGCTGGAGGGCATGGGTTTCTATTTAAATTTTAGTAACTGCTTCTAGATTTGCAAGCATACCTATATACTGGCAGATGTAATTATGCAAACCTGTGGCCTGTTCGTTTCTCAGAACTTAGTCACTTGAGGATCTCAGTGGAAAGGAGAAAGTGAGAGGACAGAAACAGGGAAAGGAACATTCCCCCCCCCCCCTTATTATTAAAAATGGTTCAAAAAAGAAGCAAGGGGCAGAAGATCAGGTCCCCAGTGCAAAAGACCCCGGACTCAGGCCCTTTAACTCCAACAGTGCTTGCCTGTTGTGTCCTCTCTGCACAAACACAAGACAAGTTCTGAGAATATACAGGCACATCTGTGTCCTTGTGAAGCAGCTCTGTATAGCCAGGGGCCTGTGGGTCACTTCTTACATTAGGGATGGGGAACCTGTGGCCCGCCAGATGTTGAACTTCAACTCCCATCATCCCCAGCCAAGATGGCCAATGCTCAGGGATGATAGGAGTTGAAATCCAGCAACATCTGGAGGGCTGCAGGTTTCCCTTGTCTGCCTTGCAGTTTGCCTTTCAGGTTTTCTCTCTCAAGTGTATTTTTTACCTGTTGGAATAGCAGGGATGATCAAGCACATGACTCCGCCTAGGAAAAGCCAAGCAGCCTGGCATTTTTTCCTTCCCATCCACTGGAGGAGGAAGATACAGGAGGCTCGAGATGGTATTTCCACAGCTCCAAACACAAGCTGGGTCATGTAGATGTCCAAGCCAAAATCCCCAACCTGGTGGCTCACTCCATAATACACAAGACTGTCTGCAAACCTGAGAACCAAGCAAGAAATTACTGTTCATTCTGCATTTATTGCTATTGTTCATTTTTTGCACTTGGGCAAAAAAAATGAGAGGCACAAATACAAGATGGGGGACACCTGGCTTGAGAGCAGTACATGTGAAAAGGATCTAGGAGTCTTGGTTGACCACAAAATTGACATGAGCCAACAGTGTGACGCGGCAGCTAAAAAAGCCAATGCAATTCTGGGCTGCATCAATAGGAGTATAGCATCTAGATCAAGGGAAGTAAAAGTGCCACTGTATTCTGCTCTGGTCAGACCTCACCTGGAGTACTGTGTCCAGTTCTGGGCACCACAGTTCAAGAAGGACACTGACAAACTGGAACGTGTCCAAAGGAGGGCAACCAAAATGGTCAAAGGCCAGGAAACGATGCCTTATGAGGAACGGCTAAGGGAGCTGGGCATGTTTAGCCTGGAGAAGAGGAGGTTAAGGGGTGATATGATAGCCATGTTCAAATATATAAAAGGATGTCACATAGAGGAGGGAGAAAGGTTGTTTTCTGCTGCTCCAGAGAAGCGGACACGGAGCAATGGATCCAAACTACAAGAAAGAAGATTCCACCTAAACATTAGGAAGAACGTCCTGACAGTAAGAGCTGTTCGACAGTGGAATTTGCTGCCAAGGAGTGTGGTGGAGTCTCCTTCTTTGGAGGTCTTTAAGCAGAGGCTTGACAACCATATGTCAGGAGTGCTCTGATGGTGTTTCCTGCTTGGCAGGGGGTTGGACTCGATGGCCCTTGTGGTCTCTTCCAACTCTATGATTCTATGATTCTATGATTTTAATTCCCGGCTCACACAAGCCCACCACTAAACTTCAGTGCTGGTTAGAACCAGGGTGCTGAATGCGATGCAGTTCTGCAATGCCCCAGAACTGGATGCAGAATTCAGCTTCCTCAGAGTCTAAATCATCATTTTAAATCCTAGTCCTCATGACTGTGAAACTTTATAGGCAGCGTTTAAAGTCTCTGAAGAAACCAACTCTTCTGTTTTTTTGCTGCCTCGGACTAACACAGCCGCCTCTTGGAAACTATAGTGAAACAACAACGAAACAGGTGGTGTCAATGTGTGCCATGAAGACTGATAAAAAACAGCCTAAAATCTATTCATCTGGGGCACAGCAAAAGCATTTTGCCCATTGCCCCAAACATTCCTTTGTTCTGTTTGACCGGTAGCTGTGTGTGCAGCTACCTAGATGTAGATCTCAATGGCTGCATTCTGTCAGACAGCCCTGCCTGAACCTTGCAGTCATTTGCCAAGGTGCTTCTTCCTGGACCACCATCATCCAAAGATGACTTGAAAAAGGATCACCTCAGAGGCATCGTATTTGCAGAATACGCGCTCCAGAAGCAGGCCTGCACGACAGCAACTCTGATGTCATTTTGGCACCTGGCAAAGACCTTTGTTTGACAAGTGGGTATGATTTTCATTCCACCCATCCCACTGATTTTTGTGTTTCCCTTGCTGCTTACTGCTCTTTTGTTTATTTGACAATTCTTTATATTTGCAGCGTTTGTGCTATGTTTTCATTGTCAGCCACCCTGGAAGTGTGACATTAAAATATTTTAATTAGTAAAAATTAATTCTCAATGTAGCAACCAAGGGTAAGAGAAAAGTCCTGCCGTGGACCATACAGAGGTCAAAGGTTTAGCCGTAAGTTGCTGGTTGTGCTCATTTTATACATGAAGAAACAATAACAAGGAAGTTTAAACAACTGGTGTCTTTCAACACACAAAACTGAAGCCACATGCAAATTATATATTGGTTGCTGAATTAATGTACTTCAGAATTCTTACCAGACTACGACCATGATTAAAGTCAAAATCCTTAGACGCGGATTCTTGCAAAGATCCAGGATATTCCCCGATTTCACCTTCTCTTCTGGAGCCAGCTTCAAAATGTGCATGATAAGACAGACACAGAACATCAAAGGACAGGTTTCCCCAACCTGGTTCCCTCCAGTGGCATTGAACTACAACTCCCATCAGACCCATCTGCCAGGGCAGCTGTGCTGGCTTGGTCTGATGGGAGTTTTAGTCCAAAAGAACCAGAGTGCCAGGTGGGTTAGCAAGTTGAACTAAGACTGGAGAGATTCCACTCAGCCACAAAACTCACTGGGTGTACTTCGACTCATTTCTCCCCCTGCCCAAATCTCACAGGCCTGTAAGGAGGCTAAAACAGGGAATGGGGAACCATGTAAGCCAAATGTGGGAGACCTGTGGTCCTCCAGATGTTGTTGAACTGTAACTCATGTGATTCCCCAGCCTTGGTTATGCTCTCTGAGGGTGATAGGAGCTGCAGTTGCACAACACCCGGAGAACGTAAGCTGTCCTCCTTACCTCCTTGGAGGAAGGGTGGGAATGGATATACATTTTGTAGTAAATAAAACAAAATGAGTTTGAAGGGACAGGCTAACAGCTTAATAAGGGATGCTTGAGGTGGATATGCAACAGATTTTTTAAAAAAAAATTCTAATGCAGCACGAGAGACTAGAGTATTGGATTGATATGATCTATTGTGTTTCTGGGGACGCGGGTGGCGCTGTGGGTTAAACCACAGAGCCTAGGACTTGCTGATCAGAAGGTCGGCGGTTCGAATCCCCATGACGGGGTGAGCTCCCATTGCTCAGTCCCTGCTCCTGCCAACCTAGCAGTTCGAAAGAACGTCAAAGTGCAAGTAGATAAATAGGTACTGCTCCGGCGGGAAGGTAAACACCGCTTCTGTGAGCTGCTCTGGTTCACCAGAAGCGGCTTAGTCATACTGGCCACAAGACCCGGAAGCTATAGGCCAGCTCCCTCGGCCAATACAGCGAGATGAGCGCCGCAACCCCAGAGTCGGCCATGGCTGGACCTAATGGTCAGGGGTCCCTTTACCCTTTATTGTGTTTCTATGCCACTTTCCCTCCATATCCTCCCCAGACATTTCCAGGAAATGAGCAATAGAAATCCCAAGCTTTGCTACCTGGCTGAGTAGTTCTTCTGAGACGGTTCGTTTGTTAACGGAAGCGGCCTTTCGAAGCTCCTTTTTGGCTTCCTCGACCTTCCCTTTTGTCAGAAGCCATCGCGCAGACTTGGGAAGAACCCTGAAAAAGACAAGAGTTTGTGAAGCATGGGTGGGAGTCAATGAAACCAACAGTAGGTGGAGCAAGAGCCAACGGGAGGGCAGGGCCAACTAATTCTAGCTGTGGGCTTGTCCACACGTCTGCTTGTTTGCAGTTTCCTGTTTGTCCCATGCTTTCCAGGCAGCTTTGCCCTTGTCCCGCTAGTTCCCCTGGGAAAATCCGCTCTTTAGGAATAAATCGGAGCAAATGTCAATCAGTAGAAAACTCCCTAGATGTTTGCTTTGATTCAGTGGTAAAAAATAGAGTTTCCCAGGGGGGAAACAGCAGGGCAAGGACAAGTCTGGATGAGTCCTGTATCCTCATTCTCCTCCCTGATGCAAGGGATAACACTGAGACGAAGAAGCTGGCAGGCAGTGTCATCTTGTAAGAAAGAAGGCCTTAAGTGGGAGCCATCCGAGGGCAGATTGAGATTGCTGGGGATGTGCCCCATTCACCCTAATGAACCAGTCTCCTGGGCACAACAGTTCTCATTCAGTTGCAGTACAACCAAAAGGCATTCCCTCAATAAACCTGTGGGAGATTGCAGTCAACCCTAAGTATGCATGACTGCTAATTAGTACATGAAGGGGTTAAGGACCATAGAGTTGTATTCCTAGACAGACTCAGGTCTCAGTCCAAAGAGGAAGTGAAGCCTCTGCATCATGTGATCAATGAAGGAGGATATGTGTGGAAGCTTGCTCCCAATCTTACAGCGTGTGTTTGGAACTATATTCTGTATTTTCTACCTAAGAGCATTTTGCCTGTATTATCCTTGCTGCTGTATGCAACAACACACGACTGAGACTTGAATCTGTAAGTAAATATTTTAAAACTTACTTAACAGTGTGTGATCTGCTCATTGCAAGAGGGGTAGGAAGAGGTCAACTGCTGTGTCCAGCTGAATGGCATAAAAAGTTATAACAACCTATGTTTTTAATGCTACACTGATGCTTGATGTTTGTGAGTTCAGACTCTGCTACTGGGGCTCTCTCCCTGCGGGAGAGTGTACAAAGCCCCATGTTTTGAATGTAAGCATCCAGCCAATTGTTTTGTTGATCACCCACACTAGTGGGTCCACAGGGATTCATATCTTTTCTCTCAGATCTTAATTCAGGGGTAGCTTGGGTGAGAGGTACTCCTTCGAGTATTTTGGTCCCAAGCTAAATAGAGCTTTATCTTGGTCCCTGGCAGATCGTAAAATATGACAGATCTTAAAACACAGGGTGGTTATGAGCCTATGCTACTGTTACTTTTAAGGATATAGTATTGTTTTACACACAGTCCCATTATGCTCATTTCTGGTTCTTGTGCACACTCACCATATATAAAAAAAGAGGGCAAATGCTGGAGCAGAGCCAGCAAACTGGTAGTTCCTCCAGTCACGGATCGAGTATGCCAAACCAGCCAAGGCCATCTGCCCAACGCCTTGGAAGCAGTAGCTGATGATCATCGCAAGTGGGCGATAGGAAGGCCCAACCCACTCCGAAGCTAAAAGGGTTCAAGTTACAATCAGTATCGGGAAAAGACCATGCCATTGCCAATCACTCATATTAAAAATAAATAAATCATTTAACCGCCCGGCTTTATTATTAGGTTATTGTATTTTAGTGTTTTGTTGGAAGCCACCCAGAGTGGCTGGGAAAACCCAGCCAGATGGGCGGGGTATAAATAAATAATAATAATAATAATAATAATAATAATAATAATAATAATAATTATTATTATTATTATTATTATTATTATTATTATTATTATTATTATTATTTAACGGTGGATTAATGTGATGTCAAGGAGGAGGCTGGAACGCTTGCAGCAGTTACTGATTATTTGGATTGGGTCCCCAGTTTGAGACACACATTTACACAAACACACAAATCATGTCCATCAGACTTCACCTGAAGTACCTGGCACAGCTTGGCTCTTTCCTTAACTAGCCAGGTGTTGTGCTTTCCACCCACCAGACACACTAGGCTCCATCTGTCCCCAAAACAGGCTTTACCCAACCTCAGTCCGCTTGCAAATTGGCACCTAAAGTGTCTCAAACAAGTGGGCGGCCTCTGCATCTCATTTCATGGTTGGGATGCTTCTGTGCAGAACAATGACACTGTACCTCAACAGGGCCAGATTTAGGTTTGATAAGGCCCTAAGCTACTGAAGGTAATGGGGCCCGTTATATGTCCACCTGTCCTTTGTCAACAACAAATTGTAGCTGCTTTTTTGTGTTGAATATATGCTATATGGTAATTTATGAACCTAACAGTTATCTAAAGCCATTTGCACATGCAGAATGTTGGCACCCTATATATAGAAATGGGCAAACCAGTGATATTTTAGGGAGCAGGCTAGCAGGCGGGGCCCATTACTTACATCATAGGAGCCTACACAACACAAAACACTGTTGCTGTATGTAGGTTGTATTTTATTTCTTTTTTATCGTATATTTTGGAACTGTACATCCAGGTTTTTTTCCTTTACATTTTTTGGGGGCTCCCAAGAGAGTGGGGCCCTAAGCTATCGCTTGTTTACCTTATACGTAAATCCGACACTGTACCTCAACATTCACCTTTAAACAGTGTTACCTTGAGAGAAAATATATCTACAGTCATATCTCGGGTTACAGGCACTTCAGGTTGCGCGTTTTCAGGCTGCGAACCCGGAAATACCGGTTTTGGCACTCGCACAAGTGCAGAACCACTAAATCATGCTTTGCACATGCGCAGAAGCGCCGAATTGCGACCCACGCAGGCGCAGCACTGCAGGTTGCGAACATGCCTCCCGCACTGATCATGTTCACAACCTGAGCATCCACTGTATTTGGGGAGGGCAATATATTCATAAAAAGCAAGTTGTGCAGGTTGGATAGAGTAAGGCAATGCCCCCAACCAGATGCCCTACAGATGTTTTGGGCTATAACTTGCACTGCCCCCCCAGCCAGCAAAACTGTGTTTAGTGCAAAACATCTGGAGGATACCAGTTGTGGAAAGATGGAGTGTGATTCTTTTGACAGCAAGGCCTAAACCTCCCCAGATTAGCGGAAGTGTCTCACTTAAAGCTGACATGCTGATGCTGATCCCAGCAAAAGCGGCGCCCACGATGAATCTCAGGGCAATGTAGACGTAGAAATTTGGAGAAAATCCTGCCCCAACACCAAAGGAGCCCATAAGGAGGAGGCTGAGCAGGATCATCATGTGACTTCCAGTCCTGGAGGAGGGAAATGCAATGCAAGATGGGTCAATCTGCAAAATGGAGCCTACTAAATTTATTATTTATTATTATTACCTCTCAGAGGGCATATCCTTACGGCCTGGTTCAAGAGGAATGTTTTTTCCTTGCACCTTAAAATATATAATGAAGGAACCAGGTGAGCCTCCCTGGGGAGCGCTTTCCACAAACAGGGAGCCACCACAGAAAAGCCCCCGTTCTCGTGTTGCCACCCTCCGGGCTTCTCAATGAGGAGGCACACGAAGAAGGGCCTCCGATGAGGATTGCAGAAAAGCCTCTCCCCTTCGCCTCCTGAAAATGGAGCGGCCATTTTCTCTCAGCTTCTCCACGACATCTCAAAGTTATACTTACCAGTCGCTCAGCGGGCCAAGGACCAGGGCTCCCACAAGACCACCCGCCATGTAAATAGACTGAGCGACATCTTTTAAGTTATTTCGGTCGCAGACCAAGTTGAACTAAAGAAAAAGAAGAAAAATCCTTGTACTTCCCTCTCCTGACACTGCATTGTGTACAGTATATCACAAATCTACACTGTTTCTGGTTTAGTTTGAATAGTATTAGCCTGCTCTTTTTAAAAATTTAACTGTTTCACTTGCTTTCATAATGTATACCATTTTATTGCTTTAACCCGCCCTGGGCCTTCTGCTGAAGGGTGGACTCAAATTTTACCTCAAGTCCCCTCACTTACAAGAATACCTTCCCTGGTGAGGTGAATCTCCTCACCCTCATTATTAGTGCTGAGGCAGAATTATTATTATTTTTTCAAAAAAAAATGTATTAGTTTTCCAAATTTATAACAGACATATCCACAAACATAAAAATAAGACATTAAAAAACAAACAAACAAACATATACCCTAACTGTAGCAATTCCACTTTTGTTATCATTGTTGGGTGACTTCCTCGAATCCCCTTGGCTGAGTTTCCATATAAATCATTGTAGCAGTTTTCCAAGACTACTTTCACATAAAATTTACTTAGTCCAATTACGGTAACCTCTTTCTTTCTTTTCATTTTGACTTATATCCATTGTATTCTACAACATCACATATTTATATCCTAGGCCATTCTGATACTCGCAAGTTGTTCTATTTAATTTATCTTAACATATTTAACCAAATAATCTTAGAATTTCTTCCATGAGGCAGAATTTTAAAACATTCCCGTTAGCTCCAGGCATTTGGTGGTGGAAAGACATTGTTTTTCTCAACTTGAGAGGGTATTTGGTGTGGGGGTTTTTTTCCCCTTTTAAAAAAATTATTGAGTTGTTATTTGCCATCCTGGGCTCCTTTGGGAAGTAGGGCAAGATAATAATAATAATAATAATAATAATAATAATAATAATAATAATAATAATAATCCCCTCTTTGGGGGAAATTCCAGAATGCTCAAAAAGAATTGTCCCCTGTGGAGAGGAGAGAAGAGACAGAAGAGCCGCCATCTTGTTCCAGCTCAGGTGTTCTCTCCCCTAACTGCCACCAAATCTGAAAACTGAAACATCCTCCTCCCTGAGGGAAGGCGACTTCTAGTTTTTAAAAAGCCTCCCTTTTTTTGGCTGTTTTTTAACAGAGTGCTAATGTATGCATATTCCTATATAAACTGCCTTGCAAGGCTCAGTTGAAAAGTGACATGGACAATAACGGATTGGCATAACAAGCTACAAGAATTTGCTGAAATGGCACAGTTGACAAATAGCCTGAGAGGCAACTCAAAACAAAAATTTATGGAAAACTGGGATATATATAACATATATGTTCAAAAATACAGTAAAGGTGCACTGTCTAAGCTGGCATTTGACTGACATTGGAGAGAGACTGAGTTGAGAAATAAGACCAAGGATATATATTGATATAGGAATGTATTAGATAAAATGGAAAGAAATATACAATAATAAGAGTAAAAAAGGAATATACAACGGGATAGACAGGAAGTCCAAAGTGTTGGTACATATATGATTTTGGAATACTGTAGTTTTTTGTCCCTTTTTTCTTTTTTTCCCTTTTAGTATATAAACTTTGTATACATGTTGAAATTTATAGTATAATAAGCCTTGTGATGTAATATGATAATGTTTACCAATGTAACATAAGAACTTTAATAAATAAATAAAATGCTGCGGGGGGGGAGGGGGGAAAATGAAAAGTGACATGGAATTATCTTCATAAACAAACAGATTAACATTTGCTAGTAGCTTTTAGGAGAGCCTCTGAAAACGGGACATTTCTGCCTCTAATATTCCAAATTTATCTCACGTGGGAATTAGAGAAAAATTAATAAAACTTTCTCGTTACCTCACAGAGGTGTCAAAATGGTTAGAGGACTTCCTCATGACCTACAAGGCCTCACATTTGGTAAATGTGCGATCTGGCATAATCTCTTTATTAAAGGTAATCCTTATTACCACAGTATAAAAATTGTATCCCAGCCAAAAAAGATCATACAGCAGTTTAAAAGTTCAAGCCTTGTTATTTTTTTACCTCATTAATGCTGAGTTTCCCTCACAAAATGGAAACCAGGGAAACCGGAAGCAGGGAGAATTCCTACAACTGCAAAGTATACTTGAGGAATACAGGCTGAGGCCATTAATTTCTTTAAAAGTTATCAACTGAGACCTAGACAATTAACAAGCAATTGTCTTTAAAAAACATGGACTATTGACATCCATTGCTGTAAAGTTCTGGAATGACGATATGACGTCTTTTCCTCTCTCTCTCTCTGGACTGCTTGAATTGTCTCCCTGCTTCAAAATCTGGTTAATAATAATAATAATAATAATAATAATAATAATAATAATTTATTATCTCCCAGACAGTGGAGTTTCATACTTGCAGCAATCAGATTCAGAAAATAAGAATGGGGATTAAATAAGCACACCATCCAATAAGGCTTCAACATCCAAGAGCTTCAGGATAACTATCCCATGATATGTAAAATCTGGATTAAAAGAAGAGGAATGCCACTAATCTATCCACATTTTGGCACTTTATCATAGGCTCACTGGTTTTGTTTTTTCTTTTCATTCATTCATTCGTTTGTTTGTTTGCTTGCTTGCTTGTTTGTTTGCTCAACACACAACAAAAAAGGACAAAATGAACCATAGTGAAAGTACCATCAGTCGCGCCTTACATAGAGAATTAATATAAATTTCATAATCCTTAAACTGTAATGGTCTCTTCTTTTTAAACCCGACTTCACTGGCTTTTTTTTCAAAAGCATTCCCTGACCTGTCCGTTCCCCTATCCAGGTTTTTAGTTGTAGGGACAGCACCAATGAAATCACTTTAGAGTTGTCTAGTATGGTTAGCAATTGATGTGCGCGCATGCGCACGTCCTTCAGGAGAGACAGAGTCAAATTATTTAAGAAGGGCTGTAAAATACCTCTGTCAGCAATGATGGCTTTGGATCTGTGGGGTAGACCCAACCATCTCGGCAGGCTTCCGTGGAATTTCGTCCGTCTTTTATGATTGAATCGATATCGCCTTCCACAGGAGTAAACATGGAGCATTCCTCAAAAGAGCCATCTGGTTTCCTGGGAATGGTCAAGTTCAGCTGCTGCTCTTGGGTCAGGTTTTGGGTAATATTAAGGATCCAGTTCGTGTTGCAGTAGTGAGGCACGTCCATGACAATGAACACTTGTCCGAACACGTGAAAGGGAATTAGGAAATTGGGGATGCAGTTCAGCACCACCAGCCATTTCTGAAACCTCCCGAATTCTCCGATCACCTTCAAGATGTCTCCAAATCTGATCATTCTGGGATCTTTGGCAGCCGGTCTGCATGGTTCTCACACCTGGGGACTGAAATTAATGTTTAAACACAATCATGGCTATGGATTAAGTGAATAATTAATCAGGCTCTGGCATCGGATAAACTTAAGGAATATATCCTATCACAGCTACTGCCAAGGCTATACTTTCTTTCTGATTGTTTTCTTCTTATTCAGTCCTGGTGTTCCTTTGACTTTAGTATTTCCTCCAATTAAAAAGAAAGTGAGCCTCGAGGCTATTAACATGTACGGCTGCGTCCACACCAAACATTTAGAACACTGCAAAGGATCGTGGGAACTGTAGTTTACCCCCAATAATGCTAAAATCCCCAGCGCATTTAACAAACAACATTACCCAGGGTTCTTGGGGTGATGAGAAAGACTGTGCTTTAAATGTACAGTGTGCAGGTATGCAACCTGTTATAGCAACAAGAGGGGGCCATTTAAATATTGTTTGTTGCAGGACAAAAATGAGCGAGGGGTGTTGGCTTCAAGTCTTTTTTGCTGGGTTTTATTTGGTCCAGCGTCCAGTCTGTTTGGCCTAGCAGCTGACAGCCTGGAGTCTCTCTGAGCTTGCTATAAAAGGAGAGAGGAAGATTGGGAGAAGGAAGGACAAGAAACCTAAAGGAAAGAGTCAGGGACTGTTCCTTTATATTTTTCTAAACTGACACAGAAGTAGCTGGGAATCATCAGCGTAAGAACTTAGCAGAACCAGGGCTGAGCAAGGAGAATAAACACTCAAGGGCTGCAAACCGCTGCTGTTTGAGAGTTCATTGCTGGCAGGCACAAACCCTGAAGTGTAAAATGGACCAGCTAAGTTGTGCTTGTGGGACGCGGGTGGCACTGTGGGTTAAACCACAGAGTCTAGGACTTGCCAATCAGAAGGTTGGCGGTTCAAATCCCCGTGACGGAGTGAGCTCCCGTTGCTCGGTCCCTGCTCCTGCCAACCTAGCAGTTCAAAAGCATGTCAAAGTGCAAGTAGATAAATAGGTACCACTCCAGCGGGAAGGTAAACGGCGTTTCCATGCGCTGCTCTGGTTCACCAGAAGCGGCTTAGTCATGCGGGCCACATGACCCGGAAGCTGTACGCCGGCTCCCTCAGCCAATAAAGCGAGATGAGCACCACAACCCCAGAGTTGGTCATGACTGAACCTAATGGTCAGGGGTCCCTTTACCTTTACCTTAAGTTGTGATTACCAGGCAATCTTGTTGAAAACTGGAGAAACCCAGTGTTAGAGAGGTACCAGTTTTGGCAGCACAAGTTTGACAAGGCAGCTGAAATAAATAGATTACTTTTATGATCATATGTGGTGGAACCGCACCATAATATATCAGTTCCGGCAAACACCATTTGAAGTGACTAGTAACATAGTACGTTGCAAGCTTCAGAGTACACCTCAACTAGCATCGTTGCCCCTATTTTATAATAAAAAATGCTGGTGTTCCTTACAAGGACTTAAGTAGATTTTTGGTAGTGGCGGCTCATTAGCTGATAAGCGAGCACTTGAAAACTGGTCTCAGGTTAACATTATCCAGGTGGCACACAAACATTTGGCAAATTGATTTAGCTGAAAAATAAACAGGAATGTAAAAACAGATGGCTCTGACACCTTTTTGTTTTGAGTTATTTCGTATGTTAACAGGTGTAGTCACACCATAAGTTCCCCCATCAACCCATGAAGACCTATGGCTTAATCTACTGGATTTCACAGTGAACAGCAAAAGTGCTATGATTCTGTCTTATGTTGATATTTGTTATTTGTGTGTTCAGAAAACCCTTCAATAATAATATTTACACTTAGGTACCTTTCAGGGACATCCAAGTGTCACTTAGTTGGAAAGTTACATTGGATTGTCCTGTTGGTTACGGAATGAATGGCTGACTCTCATGGAGAAACCACCACTCATATATAGTATGTAAGGAAGGGGAAAATCATGCTTTGTGTTCATTTTGGGTTTTAAAGGGGTATCTGCCTTTTAAAAACCCTGTATTCCACCAGTATGTATTCACAATGCCAATGGCTCAAACTATTATCCATTTAATTATTTGATTCATTCAGATACTGCCTTTCATACAAACATCATAGGCTGGTTTATAGCATAAAAATACAAAATAGAAACACAAAATACATAACATAACAACAAGAACAAACAAATACCCCCCCCTCCTTCTACAAACACCATTAGAAGGACATCGATGGTTTAATCAGCCAAAAGTTTGGTTATAGAGGAACTTATTTTGCCCGGAGTGTACCTGAATACTTCTCAGGACAGACATGTTATATTGGTGTGTCTTGAATATGTAACAGTTAAAAGTTATGGCCTGTGTTTCTTAGGTTTCAGAAAGTTGCCGTCTTCCCCCATTATAGCTAAAGCTTTTTCAGACATTTAGCTATGGAAACTGTACAAAACAAACGCGTACGTGCAAACCTGTTTTCCACAGGTACGCTGGAACTTTCAAGTACAAGGATAAAGCTGAGACCAGCAGATCACTTCCCACAGACTTGCAAAGCTACAGAGGTCTCCTGATAAGAGAAACGCTCAACTATTTCACATATTCGTTTCACAAGAGTATTTACAACCCTAAAACATTCCATCCCAGCAAATTCTCATGCTGGGGAGAACATCGGACACTACAAGTACAGCATTTTGAAACAATAAAACAATTGAAAGCTAATAATCCACCAGCCATAAAAAAGAAAAAGAGAGAGTGCAATGGTTTTTAAGGAGAGGTTAGATAGCCCTCTGTCATGAATGCTGTAGCTGAGATTGCAGCTTTGCAGGGGGTTGGACTAGATGACCCGTGGGACCCTTCTACAATTCTATGATTCTGTGTATGCAGAAGGTGTCAGGTTCAATCCTAGCATCTCCAGGTCTGGCTTGATACAATGCTGATTCTGATGTTTTCTAGACGTCCTACATTGAGTCCAAAGGGATTTACTCCCATATATGTGTGAGCATAGAACTGCACCCTAAATTTGCACTGCAGCTATTCCGTAAGAAGCACAACCAGATCCATCCTAAGATTATCGATGTTCTTTTAAACCTGAGTGTGTGCTTTTAATCTGCTCATATTACATTCAGATCTTTCAAACCAAGTTATTTTAAGGGGCACGTAATAGAATTGATTTTTTATTTTCATTTTCATTTTAAAACCACTTTTTTAAAAAACAAAATATTTAAACCAATTATTTTTATCTGCTGGGCTCAGAGTGGGAGGGGAGGAAATTCACACATTCTTCTTGGCACCTTGGAGCAATCCACACGGTGGGTTAAAGGCGAGTTATTGCTATCCGTTCAGTAATCTCTTGATTCGGTTTTAAACACGCATTTCCCAAACTACCGTTGATTCTTTTGCTGGGCCTATGGAGGGGAAAGAAGGTTAAAAGGAGATGATTAAATTCATGCATACGTTTTCTGCTCCAAATGATTCTGAATGGCAGGTGCATCAAGCAAACCTAGGAATTGGTTCACAGAAGCTGCTTCACACAGAGTCATGAAGAAGAAGAGTTTGGATTTGATATCCCGCTTTATCACTACCCTAAGGAGTCTTAAAAGCAGCTAACATTCTCCTTTTCCCTTCCTCCCCCACAACAAACACTCTGTGAGGTGAGTGGGGCTGAGAGACTTCAGAGAAGTGTGATTGGCCCAAGGTCACCCAGCAGCTGCATGTGGAGGAGCGGGGAAGCGAACCCGGTTCACCAGATTACGAGTCTACTGCTCTTAACCACTACACCACACTGGCTCTCGTCATGGTTTTGGGTCCATGTAGGTTAATATTGTCTGTTCTGACTTGCAGCAGTTTTCCGGGGTTTCAGACACCGCCTTTCCCAGCCCATTCAGGTGACGCGATATTAGCACTGATGGTTGCAATGTCAGATGATGCCTAACATGTGCGATTCAGCCACAGTTATTGAAGATCACTTGCCATTCATCAAGGCACACATTCATGTAAGTTAACAGAAGGCAAACAAGTGGACCTTCTGCCCTGGAAACTGCATGATCGGCTGAGACACGAGATCTGTTTGTGGCATTAGGTCTGTGACAGCTCATCTGCACATGCAAGCAAACCCTCAATATTGTGGACCTTGAGCAACAGCAATGCATGTGTGAAGCAGCCCAAGAGGCAGAGTAACCAAGCGATCTATAGCCCTGAGATTCCCAAGTGACAGTAAAAACCTCAAAAGTCAACCTTCTCTTCTGATAACCAGTTCAATTAACCATATGTATGTACAGGGGTAAAGGGACCCCTGACCATTAGGTCCAGTCGTGACCGACTCTGGGGTTGCAGCGCTCATCTCGCTTTACTGGCCGAGGGAGCCGGCGTACAACTTCCAGGTCATGTGGCCAGCATGACTAAGCCGCTTCTGGCGAACCAGAGTAGCGCACAGAAACGCCGTTTACCTTCCTGCCGGAGCGGTACCTATTTATCTACTTGCACTTTGACGTTCTTTCGAACTGCTAGGTTGGCAGGAGCTGGGACCGAGCAATGGGAGCTCACTCCGTCACGGGGATTCGAACCGCCAACCTTCTGATCGGCAAGTCCTAGGCTCTGTGGTTTAACCCACAGCGCCATCCGCGTCCCCTAACCATATGTATAAATGACTGTAAACAATTGCTTGGCCCTTGGCAGGCGCAAAACAGTGTTTTAAAATCACCCAACACTGTTGCTTTAGCATTGCATTGTTTTAATGGAAGCGGTTAGCTGCCTTGCGGACTCCACACAGCCAGGAAGCATAACCAGGTCAACAGCTCAAGCACAAACACATGGATGTAAAAAAAGGGTAAGGGAATAAATAAATGCACAAGTCTTCCGAACCACCCCAAGACTTGCCTCTGATAATGTGCAATGTCATCCATGCAATCCGGGAGTTCCTTGCCGCACGTCTCCGGAAGCAAGCAAGCAAGGAGTCCACCAGCCACGGCTGCACTGCCAAATATCACCACGGGGATAGAGGGGTGGTACTTGCCCAAGAGACCAATCAGAGGCGAGATGATGCCTGCCAATCTGGCTGCCGTCTGGCACCACCCCACTCCAGTCTGCCTGAGAAGGAAGGAAGACACGAGTGGTGAGTCTTTCCCACAATCCTCTGGAGGGGAGCCGCAGGAAATCAAAATGGTAGTTCCCAGGCTCAGGAGCTGGCACTGCTTCCATGTGAGCCGGTGGGGGCACATGGATGTAAAAAGGCAACCCACACAAATGGCACTCTCCCTAGAGATTCCTGAAACCTGGATATAGGCCAAGTGGCTTTTGGGTTGCCGCAAAGCACAGCCAATAAGCACTATGGACAGCCAGCTCCCCTTGGAAGCAGGAATAAGCATTGGCTTAAAACTCTTACGCCCCCTCAATGTTCAGAGGGTGTTCAGCTCTACCCCTCGCTCCTTGTGACGTTGGGCACTCGCAATCGTCTTTAGAAGTTGGCACCTCTGTAGGAAAGTGAGTGGAGGGTGGAGATTTCACTTGTTTCTGTCAGTCTTCTCCATTCACCCAGCCTGCGACTTTAAACTTACAATCGTTTGTTGATTGTATGGTTGGTTTATAAACACAACATGCAGTTCTATTTTTCTAGAAAAAGAGGTACGGGAGCTCATCATGAACGTCTTCCTTGTTGTTTTAGAAGGGCAATGATGTCTACCTGAGAGGTGTTGGAGCTCCAGCTGAAAAAACGCCTTGACGGTGTGTGACGTTTCTCAAATTTTGCTAGAGAGCCTGGTTCTCCAGACCTAGCAGTCCCCCCCCCCCTCTTTCCACCATTTTGTCGTCAAAGCCCATTGCAGTCTACAAGTGCTTGAATTACACAGAGCAGCTGGCTAACTTAAAGGAGCAGACAGGGTGGCGCTATGGCTATGGCTGCTCATATGGGCAACTTCCATTACGTAACACTGCAAAAGGTCATGAATTATCCAATTTAAAAACTGGAAATGCAACCTTTACATCTGATATAACTCTTTATTTTAAAAAAGCTCTATTTCAGGCCCTCTGCATAAATACACCCCGTTTTTGAGACACAATATTTTTTAAAGTACATAGCAAGCCTCACCGGACAATAGTTGGGAACAGCTCTGCAGAATACACATATGATATAGATAAGGAACCAGACATGATAAACTTCCCGGTGGTGGCAAACAGCGTTACTAGTATAGGCAGATCTGGGGGAAGAAAGATTGTATGTCAAAGAAAACCCAAAAACAAAAGCAGGGTGTGTGTGTGTTGTCATGCAACCCAGGGCTTCAACAACCCATGCTCAGGGGAAGAGGCCATGGGTACAAGAGGCGCCATCTGTATGGGCATGCCACCAGCCTCAGAAGATGCATCTGTTGCCACAGGCATTGCCTTGATCTCTCAATTCAATCTCCTGCTTAAATTACTGTGTGGTTTCAAATGGGATTGTTTTTTTGCATATTTTAATCTGGGATCTTTAGATTTTAACTTTTTGTGTTTTTATAGTTTGTAAACAGCTCATTTTGGCATTAAGAGGTACCGTATTTTTTGCTCTATAAGACTCACTTTTTCCCTCCTAAAAAGTAAGGGGAAATGTGTGTGCGTCTTATGGAGCGAATGCAGGCTGCGCAGCTATCCCAGAAGCCAGAACAGCAAGAGGGATTGCTGCTTTCAGTGTGCAGCGATCCCTCTTGCTGTTCTGGCTTCTGAGATTCAGAATATTTTTTTTCTTGTTTTCCTCCTCCAAAAACTAGGTGCGTCTTGTGGTCTGCTGCGTCTTATAGAGCAAAAAATACGGTATATGCATTGAATTAAATTATAATAATAAGAAGAATGATAAGCCCCTATAAGAGTAGAGATGTCACTCACCAAAGACAGCACTGCTGCTTAGAGGAAACTGGAGCACTACTGAATGCTCAGCCTGGGTCGGCTGCTTGCTGGAGCAAGCTGAGATTCCAATCAGAGCATCGCCTGGCTTCACTTATCCGAACCTTTTTTGAAGACTGGTTTAAAACAGAGCCCGGGGGATGCTAGCCCTTCAGGGGTTGATATGCACCTTTTGGGATGACTGCGATGAGAAGGCAACAAGTTCCCCCCAGGAGCAAGGCGGAGGATTGGCATTTCTTTCTCCCTAGCCATTGCACCAGGAAGATGCAGGAGAGACGACCTGGAATTTCAACAGCCCCAAAGATGGCCTGCGTCAGGTAGATATCGAAACCGAAACCGCCCACGTTCAAGCTCAACCCGTAGTACGCCAAACTGCTGACAAACCTAAAGACGAACAGACCATATCCATGATTAAAAGTAAGGAGAGTTTTAAACTGGAAGGACACACAGCACTTCCCAAAACACACCTTTGCGATTCCTCACAGTACCCCGTTTTAACTTCTTTAAAAGGTTTTGTGATAAGAATTTTGAGGTCTTAGATATATGGTAATGTTCATAACTGCACATACTTAGATCAGCACAGGAAGACCGACCTGAAGCCATTTTGATTCCCAAACTGACCAAATGTTTTCTCTGCAAGGTCAAAGTGGAAAAGCCTCCCCATTGTCTTTTCCTTCACAAATCCTGTCTTAAGGGTATGTCTGTGTTTGAATAGGGTGTGAGCCTGTGACCTGGCCCAGGAACTAAGTATTTATCATTACAAAAGACTGGCCAGGCTCCCCAGGCAATCCAATCAAGTAACCTGACAGACAGGAGAAAAACAACATTCAAATTTCTGTTTAGACTGCCTTTTTTGTGATGTAGGTATGATGTATCTGAGGGGTGGTCTTAGGTTACACCCCTTCTGTGATGTATGTATGATGTTTCTGGGGGTGGTCTTGATCTACAGGGTAGCAATTTCAAAAGTCTTTATAAGGCCTTGCACACCATTTTTCTGGGTCCCTCCTCTCTCCTGCGGGTGAGGGGAGCACCCTGTTGCAAAGGCCAAACCTACAGGCTGCTGTTTTGCTCCAAGTTATCCTGGTTGGTGTCTTTGTTTTTGTCCAAGGGAGCCCTCAGATTTTTCTGTTAACAGTTTCTAACCCGCATGGATGGGAGTGCAGATCGTTTTGGAAATGTGACTTGGAAAAGGGAATGCAATTTGGGCAAATTACAGACACTGAGCTTTTGGTGTGGGCTGATGTATGAATAGGATAATATAAAAGGAGACAAAATGTATGAAGATGCTTTCTGCGTAATCAAATCGTTGGCCCTTTTGCCCATCTTGGTTAGGTAGTCTTTCCAATTCCATTCTCTGAGATCTAGGAAATACGCCAAGTTGGGTATCTGGTCCATCTGACTCAGTATTGTCCACACAATGGCTGTGACTCTCTGGGGCTTCAGGTAGCGTCCTTGCCAGCCACACCTGGAGATAGCAGAGTTTGAAATGGGAACCTTCTGCATACAGGGCAGAGGCCAGGAACTTTGCACCTTTGGCCCGCAAATGTACTACTGCAAATAAAGTAACAATAGATATCAGGCTTACCAGACTGCTGATAGGACGAAAGTCACCTTCCCCATGTGGGGGTTTCTAAACAGTTCCCAAATGCCTGCAGACACGGTCTTGTCAGGTGTCAGCTTTTGCAAGACATGAAAGTGAAAACAAAGAGAGAAAGGACAGAGTGGGGAAACCAAGTTAACTTCATTTGTAATCTCTTGCTTTCTGGAAACCCCATCTCAGTTCACTTTTTTTTGTTTTGTTTCTGCATCAAAACCAAACTATAGTTATGAACCACCCAAACAGTGTTGGCCATATCTGTGTCCCTGTAGCACACTGCCCAACTTCTGGAGACACAAAACCAGGATTCGTGTCTTCCAGGACCAGCTCCCGGGCAAGTCATGTGACCTGTTCCTTGCCCTTGCCCCCCAAAAAGTGCTTTTGGGGGTGAGAACACAGTGTGAGAGCACATGACACCGAAAATGGCCACCGCAATCTCTCACACAAAACCCCGGGTGTTCCATTTTCCCCAGGGCACTTGGCAGGTATTCTGTTGGGCTTTGCGGCGAGCGAAAAGAAGCGCAGTTCCTGCCCAGCTCATCCATGGTTCCTGTCTGCTCACCTTCTCAGCTGGATAAGGTTTTGTGGGAGTTAGGGGTAAACATGATTTGCACAATGGAGACGTGAGGAGTTGCTAAATGGAGGCTGCTAAGGAGTCGGGATGGCTTGGCTAGATTCATTTGCTTGTTTTCCTCTGGAGCCAGACGCTGGAAAAGCATGGGGAAAGTGTTATCCACAGTCGTACCTTGGTTTTCAAACAGAACATGTTGCGGCAGTCCGTTTGACTTCTGAAATGTTTGGAAACCAAGGCATGGCTTCTGATTGGGTGCAGGAGTGTCCTGCAGGCAATCGGAAGCTGCGGAAGCTGCGCCAGACATTTGGCTTCCAAGACAAAGTTTACAAACCGGAACACCTACCGGTACTTCCGGGTTTGTGGCGTTCGAATTCCAAGTTGTTCATGAACTAAGTTGTTCGAATACCAAGGTACGACTGCATTTCTTTTCTTTTGTACACGGTAAGACAGGGACGCGGGTGGCGCTGTGAGTTAAACCACAGAGCCTAGGGCTTGCCGATCAGAAGGTCGGCAGTTCGAATCCCCGTGACAGGGTGAGCTCCCGTTGCTCGGTCCCTGCTCCTGCCACCTAGCAGTTCGAAAGCACGTCAAAGTGCAAGTAGATAAATAGGTACTGCTCCGGTGGGAAGGTAAATGGCATTTCCGTGCGCTGCTCTGGTTCGCCAGAAGCAGCTTAGTCATGCTGGCCACATGACCCGGAAAAACTGTCTGCAGACAAACATCGACTCCCTCGGCCAATAAAGCAAGATGAGCGCCGCAACCCCAGAGTCGGCCACGACTGGACCTAATGGTCAGGGGTCCCTTTACCTTTACCTTACACGGTAAGACAGGAATGGTGATCCTGCGGCCCTCTGCTAGCCCCAGCCTGCAAGGCTAGCAGTCAGGGACATGGGAGATGTTGCCCAACCAATATCTAGAGTGCCACAAGTTCCCAACCACTGGATTAGATGAAAGGACAGTCTACGCTGTATGGCAGATACTACTGAGCTACCTTTGCTTCTCAGACTTCATCCTAGAGCCATAGAGCTCCACTCCCCAGGCCATGCCTAAGGATCCAATTTTCTGATGCTACAAGTAGGCGATTTCAGCAATTTAAAATACATTTATCAGTTTCAAGTTTTGTGCTTTTCATTTTTCCTACAAGACATCTGCTTTTGAAAATTGAAGTTAGCTCATTTTTTGTGGGCGGGAAGGGTGCAAGTAATTAGCCCAAGATATGCTCTGGCACCCCTGAAATCTCTCACCGTTCTGAGATTGGGGTGCACAAAACATAATGGACTAGGTGAAATAAATGATATTTTTGGAAAGAATAGCTGGCTACAATGCCCGGCTTCTCTTACCTCATCTAACAGCTTCAGTGGGATGGCTCGCTTGTTGACAGAAGATGCCTTCTGGAGAAGCCTCTTGGCTTCTTCTGTTTTTCCTTTGGTCACCAGCCACCGAGCAGATTCAGGAAGGATCCTGAGAATAATAATAATAATAATAATAATAATAATAATAATAATAATAATAATAAATTTTATTTATAGCCCGCCCTCCCCAGCCGAAGCTGGGCTCAGGGCGGCTAACAACAATCAAAATCATCCAACATTCTAAAAACATTCATTATAAAATTAATTAAAATCAAATTGATGGCAACCATTAAGCAAAATTCTGTGCCGATTGCCAGAGGAGGGAGTCAGGCTGCACCCTGACCAAAGGCCTGGTGGAACAGCTCTGTCTTGCAGGCCCTGCGGAAAGATGTCAGGTCCCTCAGGGCCCTAGTCTCTTGTGACAGAGCGTTCCACCAGATTGGAGCCGTGGCCGAGAAAGCCCTGGCTCTAGTTGAGGCCAGCCTAACCTCTCTGTGGCCTGGGACCTTCAGGATGTTTTTATTTGCAGGCATCTTCAGGATGGTTTTATTCCAACAGGCAAGCAAATTCAGGGCAGTCCATTACATCCCTACTAAAAACAAAACAAAACAAAAACAGAATGGTACAGTGAACTGGCAGACAGCATAGCAGGCTGGAACCCTTGATATACTGCTGCAAGTCCGGACTATGCAGAATTAGATAAATTAACAGGAAGGATTTGAAACCTGCGGGATCAGAGATTCTTAGAGGACTGGAGTAAATATATGAACTATTTGAAAAGTAATTGTGATGAACAGATTACGCTAGTAGGTTTGCAAGAAGTTTTTTTTAAGGTGGATTATTTGAAATATTACAAGAAAGACTATGAAAAGAATTATTAGTTAAGGACAATTAAATGCAATATAGAAATTTAAAAATGCTGAAAAAGTGATAAAGAACGGAAAATCATCAGAGGTGTTGACAGAAGTCTAAAATATTGTACAGTGGTGCCTCGCAAGACAAAAAGAATCCGTTCCGCGATTCTCTTCGTCTAGCGGTTTTTTCGTCTTGCGAAGCAACCCTATTAGCGGCTTAGCAGATTAGCGCTATTAGCGGTTTAGCGGCTTAGCGGCTATTAAAGGCTTAGCGGCTTAGCTGCTAAAAGGCTATTAGCGGCTTAGCGGCTTAGAAAAAGGGGGGGAAAGCGGGGGGGAAATCGCAAGACTAGCAAGACGTTTTCGTCTTGCGAAGCAAGCCCATAGGGAAATTCGTCTTGCAAAGCAACTCAAAAACGGAAAAC
Organism: Podarcis muralis; assembly: GCF_964188315.1. NCBI lineage: Eukaryota > Metazoa > Chordata > Lepidosauria > Squamata > Lacertidae > Podarcis > Podarcis muralis. The sequence continues at coordinate 9,797,619 of NC_135666.1, read as the reverse complement.
CCTTTCGTCTAGCAGGTTTTCCGTCTTGCGAGGATTCGTCTTGCGGGGCACCACTGTATAAGATGAGAAGATATGTTGTATGACTGTTGGAACTGATACGTTAAAAAAATCAATAAAAATGTGTGTGTGTGTGTGTGTGTGTGTGTGTGTGTGTGTGTGTGAGAGAGAGAGAGAGAGAGAGAGAGAGAGAGAGAGAGATACTGCTGCAAGTCCAACTCATAGAACGGTAGAGTTGGAAGAGACACCATGAGTCATCTAGTCTAACCCTCTGCAATGCACCTGTTTTCAATGTAAGCCACCTTGAGGCTCTTCTGGAAGGCAGGATCAAAACAAAACAGAACACCACTTCAAATAAAAAACAGGTGGCTGGGTGGCTAGAGGCCTGTCTCTGGGACTTGTCACATTCTGATCCAGTACTCACCACAGGTAGAAGAAGAGGGCAAAAACTGGGGCAGATCCAGCAAGCTGCAGCGTCCTCCAGTCGCGAAAGGCATACGCCAGGCCAGCCAGGATCATCTGCCCCACAGAAAAGGCTGCATGGCTGATAATCACCGTATGTGGACGGTAGACAATTCCAACCCATTCTGTAGCTACAGGTGGTTAGTAGAAATTGATTTCAAAGCAAAACAAAAAACCAATCATATGAATAAAGCTTTATTTTTATTTTATTTTTAACAGCTTTTGACAGGGCAGCCTCACAATTTAAAGTTTTGGCTTCAACCTGCATTCAGTTCCACAAAACCCTCTCTTGATTTTTCCTGCAAAGAGAATTTGCAGCTATTATGCAGGGCACTTGTCTTGGATGTTCAGTAACACACACACACACACACACACACACACACACACACACAGCTGTGACTTACTAAAATATTGTTCCAGATGGAAATCCATTAAAAAACCTATTCCTAGGGCAGCAATATAGTGGGTAATAAACCTTGCCCTAGGTCAGTGATGGCCAAACTTGGCTCTCCAGCTGTTTTGGGACTACAACTCCCATCATCCCTAGCTAACAGGACCAGTGGTCAGGGATGATGGGATTGTAGTCCCAAAACAGCTGCCCTAGGTCAACTGAACTTGGACAGGTTCTTATCTCCCCAATGGGACAAGGTTGACAGGTGGCTGGGGCTGGCCAGCTGTCAATCGGGGGTTTATTTTGCATAGCTCTGTGCAAAGTAGCCTCAGCTATCAGAAGATCATCAGACATTGATGGACTCCAACTCCCATGAACCCCAGCAAGAATGGCCAATGATGGGAGTTGTAGTCCAACAACCCTGGAAGGGCCCAGGGCCCAGGTCTTTTGTCTGAAGATGTCAGGAACTGAACCTGGGATCTTCTACATGCAAAGCACAAGGCTTGACTATTGAGCTATCGCTTCTGCTCATATGAGAGTCTGGTATATCTGTCTTCAAAAGACTCAGAATGCTGTGCTCTCGGAAATGTGAAGCTATTCAGAGCATAAACACCCCTCTTGATCTTTTACAAAATGCAATCAGAGAGTGAGAAAAAGGCCTCGCTGATGTGATCCAATAGAAATCAGAGCCATACGTTTGGCACCAGCTTGGCTGCAGGAGTTGCCACCCAACTGTCTTAGGGACTGCACTCCAGATTTGTGTAGCGTTTACTCCTTAGCCTTTTCTTCCCCTGAGGATGTCTCGCAATGAATATTCATAATAAACATAATAAAAATAAACACACACTGCACAAAGAACAGCCAGCGAGTGCCGTGGCATGGGGAGATTTCCGAGGGCCGGGTAGAATAGTATTGAGGGCCTCATTTGCCCAAAGAGGAACCCAGACTTCCCTTTCTATTTTGTAAAGCCGTTTCTGTACATCTTACCTAAAGCTAAACTGCTTATCACGACTCCGGAAACAGAAGCACCCACAAGAAATCGGAACGCAATGTAGAGGTAGAAATTGGGAGCAAAGGCCGTAGCAACCCCAAACACGCCTTCGATGAGCATGGACAACAGAAGACTTGGCCGCCGACCAAACCTGGGAGAGGAGGAAATGCATTATTGCCATCACGTTGCTTTTCGGGGGCTTTCCCTCTCCTAAGACAGTAGCAGAAAACAGGGGGCACTCACAAAAATCCCTGGGCAGAAGGACATTGGTCTCCAGCTACACTCTTTAGTAGAGGGATGAAAGGGGAGATGTTTCTGGGAGCCCATTAGCCCTAGCCAGCAGGACTGGCAATTAGGGATGATGGGAGCCCAAAATATCTGAAGGGCACCACATTGGCAGAGGCTGGTGTAACTTAAGGTAAAGGTAAAGGTACCCCTGCCCGTACGGGCCAGTCTTGACAGACTCTAGGGTTGTGCGCCCATCTCACTCTAGAGGCCGGGGCCAGCGCTGTCCGGAGACACTTCCGGGTCACGTGGCCAGCGTGACAAAGCTGCATCTGGCGAGCCAGCGCAGCACACGGAACGCCGTTTACCTTCCCACTGGTAAGCGGTCCCTATTTATCTACTTGCACCCGGGGGTGCTTTCGAACTGCTAGGTTGGCAGGCGCTGGGACCGAGCAACGGGAGCGCACCCCGCCGCGGGGATTCGAACCGCCGACCATGCGATTGGCAAGTCCTAGGCACTGAGGTTTTACCCACAGCGCCACCCGCACCCCTGGTGTAACTTACATACTCCCGATCCCCCAAGTGCTACTCTTGATTTCCAGATGTTTGCCTTGTATACTGGTGTGATAGGAATTTTGAGGTCTTAGATATATGTTAAATGTTCATAAGTGTACCAACCAAGCACTTAGATCAGCACAGGAAGACCAACCTGAAATCATTTTTGATTCCCAAATGTTTTCTCTGCAAGGAGGGAGGGGGGTCAGAGAGCCTTCCCATTGTCTCAGGAACTGAGTAACCAGCATTTTAATGGGTGACAGACTATCAGGAAAGGCAATCAGATAACCTGACAGACAGGAAAACAGCAACACCTTTTCTGTGATGTAGATATGATGTATGGAGGGTTGGTCTTGAGCTCCAGGGCAGGGAATTTAAAATGTCTATATAAGGGCAGGCACGCCTTGGTTCTGGGTCCTCCTCCGTCCTCCTGCGTGTGAGGGGAGCACCCTGTTGCAACTGATCAATAAAGATCAGGCTTACTAGCTGCTTTGCTTCTCAATATTCTCTGGTTGGCCTCTGTTATTTTCTCCTACCAATAGGGAACCCACTTAAGGACTCTATATGGACTCTTGGATACTCCATAAGGGGAAAAGGGCAGATTTTGTTTACAACACTGGGTTTTGCAAAAAGTGGGACCTGCAAACAGACGTCACTGGTGCTTCGGGTACCAGCCAGTCATACCTTCCCCAATATACTCCACTCCCTCCTCCCAGTCTTCCCCATCATACAACATTGTATGGCCACTATGAAAGCTCAGTCCACACTGGACTTTTTGTGGGGGTGCCCCCCTTAGGTTCCCCCATGTCCCCCCCCTGCTTCTACGAACCTTACGGTCTCCCTGCATCTTCCTTTTTTCCCTCAGTAGCTACATAGCAGCCACGACTCTTCTCCTGAGTCTCTTATTATATGCATGACAACAATGACAATATGCCATTGCTAAAAGCCAGAGGGAGCTTGCTCATCTATGAAACATCCTGTTATGTCTGCTGCGGCAGAAAGGATCAGAGTATCGTGGTATCTTAAAAAACTAGCATTTATTGTGGTATCGTCATTTCACTTCTTCTACTGGCTTGTAAGCTGTTGTTTTGTTGCTGTTGAAGTACAGTGGTACCTCAGGTTAAGTACTTAATTCATTCTGGAGGTCCGTACTTAACCTGAAACTGTTCTTAACCTGAAGCACCACTTTAGCTAATGGGGCCACCAGAGCACGATTTCTGTTCTCATCCTGAAGCAAAGTTCTTAACCTGAAGCACTATTTCTGGTTTAGCAGAGTCTGTAACCTGAAGCGTATGTAACCTGAAGCGTATGTAACCCAAGGTACCACTGTATATACACAAAGTACCAAATGTGGTGACAGTAATAATAATGCAACAAAACAACAACACCGCAAACTGGCTTATAAGTATAAAACCAAATTTACTAGAATAATGACTAGAATAGAGATTGACTTGTAACCATTCAAGCAACAAACATACTAAGGTGCCATGTGCAAAACAAAGCCTGGAGATAATGTAAATATGGAGTGGATAAATGTACAACTGTATCTTAACAAGTTACATGTGCAATAAACGTTGTACAGACTGGATAAATGAACCGTTCAACAAGTAGCGTAAGTCCAATCACAGAACGGCAACCCTGTGCCGCCACAATGGCAAGGGTAGCACACTGGAGAATATGAAAAAGTTTTTCAAAGATTGAACTGGATGAGATGTTCTTCAATAGGTCTTGAGTTAGAAACAGAAAGCCGTATGCATGGATCAATCACAGGAAGGCAAATCATTGAACGGTTCATGTTTGTTGTAGTATGTTTGTTGCTTGAATAGTTACAAGTCTATCTCTATTCTAGTTAATATTCTAGTAAATTTGGTTTTATACTTATAAGCCAGTTTGTGGTGTTGTTGTTTTGTTGCATTGTTGCTGTTGAAGACACGCCCCAAACCCCATCATGAAACTACAGATGTAACAATTCATGATAAAATTTGACTCTGCCCATTGAGGTCTTAACTGAGACTAGGGACGTGTCTCCCACTACAGTGGTACCCCGCAAGACGAATGCCTCGGAAGACGAAAAACTCGCTAGACGAAGGAGTTTTTCGTTTTCTTAGCCGCTTCGCAAGACGCATTTCCCTATGGGCTTGCTTCGCAAAACAAAGCTTGCCCCGCAAGCTCCGGGGATAGCAGGGAAGCGCAGCGCATCTTCCCCGCTGTCCCCGGACCTCTTTTGAAGCAAGGGGCGGCGGGGAGAAGATCGCTTCTCCCCGTTGCCAGCCCCTCTGTCCCCGGACCCCTTTTGAACCAAGGGGCGGCAACGGGGAGAAGCGATCTTCTCCCCTCCGCCCCTTGCTTCAAAAGAGGGGACAGAGGGGAAGGCGCGCACGCCTTCACCTCTGTCCCCGGAGATTGCGGGGCAGGCAACGGGGAGAAGCAATCTTCTTCCCGCCGCCCCTTGCTTTAAACAGGTCCGGGGACAGAGGGGAAGGCGCGCGCACCTTCCCCTCTGTCCCCGGAGATTGCGGGGCAGGCAACGGGGAGAAGCAATCTTCTTCCCGCCGCCCCTTGCTTTAAACAGGTCCGGGGACAGCGGGGAAGGCGCGCGGCGCTTCCCCTCTGTCCCCGGACGGTCTCCATAGGAACGCATTGATTGATTTTTCAATGCATTCCTATGGGAAACCGTGCTTCGCAAGACGAAAAACTCGCAAGAAGAAAAAACTTGCGGAACGAATTAATTTCGTCTTGCGAGGCACCACTGTACGTGTGTTAAACCTTCCTAGCCTTGCAATGATGGCCATGTTATCACAAATTCTACTGCTGAGAATAGTTTATCTCACGTGCTTTAAACTTTGCAGATAAATGTCATAAACCCAATGAACCTCCTGAGTTTCATGGCCACACCTCTCCGCTGTCTCTGGTTTTGTGCTTGTGGTAGACTTTATGAGTCTGGTGACACAGGCAGCAGTGCCACAATCACTTTTACCCATTTTTAAGACACCACCGCGCTCTAAGAACCAAGCTACATGCAAAGTTAAATGCATTTATTTATTTTGCATTTAAGATGCAGGTTTCTAAAAAATGCAAGTTGCGTTAGCTTGGGGAATCTAATACCGTATTTTTCGCTCTATAACACACACCAGACCATAACACGCACATAGTTTTTAGAGGAGGAAAACAAGAAAAAAAATATTCTAAACGAAATAGTGGATATATGATTTTTGTGGTTCATGCTGTGGCCACAGACATGTGATCTGACAGTGAGTTTGGAGTAGCCCAATGCAAAAATCCTGAGGATCCATGTGGATCCATGCTTTGTAACCACGGAGGAGGGAAGGAAGGGGAACCATGGATCCTCTGCTCAAGACTGCAGCAGATCCCACCCGCCACCCGCAGGCATTCGCTCCATAACACGCACAGACATTTCCCCTTACTTTCTAGGAGGAAAAAAGTGAGTGTTATGGTGCAAAAAAATACGGTAATTACAAGCAGGGAGGTAAGCAGTGGGGAATTTAACCCATTCCTCCCCTGCTACTGTCCTGGGTAAAATCCTTCTGAAGCTGGTTTTTGGGGAAGGGCAGGACCACATTTCCAAACGGCAACACTTTCCCAGCCTACTGCCCCTTATATTTTCTCTCTTACCGGTCGCTTAACAGACCAGACACCAGCGCTCCAGCGAGAAGGCCCAGCATGTAAATAGATTGCGAGATGTCGTTTAAATCTTCCCAGTCACATACCAGGTCAAACTTAAGGAAAGAAAAGGAAAGCCTCTTTACTTGAAGGGAATCAGAAGAGGGAACGAATTAAACTTGTACCTTGACAATGGGCACATCTTTTCAGTAGCCAAGGCTTGTGCATAGTGCAATAGGAATTTTGAGGTCTTAAAGGTAAAGGTAAAGGGACCCCTGACCATTAGATCCAGTCGTGGCCGACTCTGGGGTTGCGGCGCTCATCTCGCTTTATTGGCCGAGGGAGCCGCCGTACAGCTTCCGGGTCATGTGGCCAACATGACTAAGCCGCTTCTGGCGAACCAGAGCAGCGCACGGAAACACCGTTTACCTTCCCGCCGGAGCGGTACCTATTTATCTACTTGCACTTTGACGTGCTTTCGAACTGCTATGTTGGCAGGAGCAGGGACGAAGCAATGGGAGCTCACCCCATCGCGGGGATTTGAACCGCCAACCTTCTGATCGGCAAGTCCTAGGCTCTGTGGTTTAACCCACAGCGCCACCTTCGTCCCTTATTTTGAGGTCTTAGATATATGTTAAATGTTCATAAGTGTACCAACCAAGCACATACATAGATCAGCACAGGAAGACCGACCTGGAACCATTTTGATTCCCAAACTGTCCCAAATTGACCAAATGTTTTCTCTGCAACGTCAAAGGAAAATAGAAAAGCCTCCCCATTGTCTTTTCCTTCATAAATCCTGTCTTAAGGGTATGTCTGTGTTTGAATAGGGTGTGAGCCTGTGACCTGGCCCAGGAACTAAGTATTTATCATTACAAAAGACTGGCCAGGCTCTCCAGGCAATCCAATCAAGTAACCTGCCAGACAGGAGATAAACAATGACAGGAGAAAAACAACATTCAAATTTCTGTTTTAAGACCGCCTTTTCTGTGATGTAGGTGTGATGTATCTGAGGGGTGGTCTTAGGTTACACCCCTTCTGTGATGTATGTATGATGCTTCTGGGGGTGGTCTTGATCTACAGGATGGCAATTTCAAAAGTCTTTATAAGGCCTTGCGCGCCATGTTTCTGGGTCCCTCGTCTCTCCTGAGGGTGAGGGGAGCACCCTGTTGCAACAGATCAATAAAGATCAAGCTTACTAGCTGCTTTGCTTCTCAATATTCTCTGGTTGGCCTCTGTTATTCTCTCCTACCAATAGGGAACCTATGTAAGGACTCTATATGGGCTCCTGGATACCCCATAAGGGAAAAGGGCATTTTTTTTTTTTACAACAATAGGAAACTGTTTTCAACCAAGGCATTAGCATACCAGGTCCTCCTAACCCTCTGCTGCCTGCACTAACTGGCAGCAGCTGTCCAAGAATACAGACCTGCTACTTTTAATTGGAATAACTCATTGGTAGAACAGCTGCTTTGTATGCAGAAAGACCTAGGTTCAATCCATAACATCTCCAGATAGTAAACCCAGAAAACCAGGGGAGCTGTCAGTGGAGAACAGGGCTCTTCAACCAAGGTCCATTCAGATCTTGCAATGAACTAATTCAGGTTAACTAATTCACTGAATTAAATCAAACATCTCTGAATTGCACCTATAATTTCCAAGTGAATTGAATGTGAATTAAGTTCCTTTTGTGGTGTAACTTTGGGTGATTTTTTAAAAATTCAATTTGCTTTTAATTTTAATTGTGTGTGCATGCGCATATGCACACACAAATATTTTTTGATAGCGGCCATTGTATTTACCGTGTTTACTTGCCTGAAAAATGATGCTGCTGTTTAAGTTTAAAGTTCATAATTTGGTGGGAGGGAGCTGGAAATAGACAGGAAGACAAAGAAATGAATGCAAAGCAATACACTTTCCCTCACTTGCAAAAACACTTAGGGTTGCCAAATAGTGGTTTAGCATCATCCGTGGAGTAGGCACTGGAGTTGGGAGCTGTTGTTGTTAATTAAATTTATATATTGCCCGTTGTCCGAAGATCTCAGGGCAGTTCATAAGATGTTGCTTAACAGGAGACGGTGCCTATGGCTACAGGTGTGGAAGTGAAATGGCTCTGAATTGCGAGGGTGTGGAGTGTAACAGGCACCACCTCCTGAAACTTCCAAAAATGAGGTACCTGGTAGCATACACAATGCGTGCATGGCTAAACTGTAGAAAAGGGGATTAGACAAACTAATGGAGAATAGGACCACCAATGACTACTAATCATGATGGCTATAGATTGCCTCCGGTGGTTAGCCACTGTAAGAACAGACTTTATTTAGCCTGATTCTAAAACACTCTTCCTATATTCCTAGGAACAGGGATTTGGTAGTGCTAGCATCAAAAGGCCAGAGGTGAACATGCAAGGAAGTCTCAAAAGCTGTGAAGTCCGCTCCACTTCACTGTGGGGAGGAGTTGTGGTGGACCACGTGGCCACCCACTCTCCTCCGGGGGCAGGGGCGAAGTCCTGCGTTGCCCGGGAGATCCCGGCCACGTCATTGTCCAGCTGGCCAATCCGGTGGCTGGGGGGCGTGGCCTGGACCATTTAAGCTGGGGCGTGAGCCAGAGGGCTTCCTCTTGGCTCACTTCTTCAAACTCCCTCCCTCCCTATTTTACAGGTTTTCTGCACTGGCCTTGCTATGGACCTCGGTTGGTTGCCATTGAGGGGCCTGGTAGGAATTTTTCCAGTTGGCAAAACTGGCAAGGGGCCATTTGGTTTTCGCCTACCTCGTAGCAATCGTCACAACTTTGTAAGGTTTTGCGGTTAGGCATCGTTTGACCTTGTGATTAGGGAGCGGAGGTGTGGCCATCACCTGCCCCTCCAAGCTTAAGGGTATTCCGTTAAAGGAATTGGGGGTGTTGATCTTGTCTGAAGCCCGGGGCGGGGCTAGGGCCATGACACGACCCCACCAGGAACATCTGGGAGAGCTCGAGTTGGTCTGCATGGACGGGGCTCCCCTTTCTGGTGGTTTACCCTTACCGGACTCCCTGTGCATGGGGCAGGAGTCAGATATAGTCGGGTCCATTCAATGCCTAAGCCAATACCACTCACAGTCTGTAATCAAATAAAGTTGTGGCCAAAATTTGCCCAATAACATTAACATAATATATGTGTCCTGGTGTCTTAATTCTTTACGAGGGGGTGAATGCGGGGTCTAGACACACAATTAGGGACTCTTCCCAAAAGGAGCTAGAGTAGGACAAGAGTGATGTTTTACACACCGAAGGAAACCATCGACCAGGACGTGTGGCTGTCAACTCTCTAGCTGCCATTAATATACTGCTTTATGTCTAAATAGGCTTCTCTGAAGCATGACATATGCTGGGACAATCTTATATAAAGAAATAACCAAAATCAGTGGCTGCTGCCGTCACTTCTAACAGTTCAAAAAATCACCTTCAGGAATGTGCACTTCGTAATGTCTGCTTCCTTGCATTTCTTGCAAAGAGACATTGCAAGGTGCTGTCTGCGCAGAATAAAAGTGCTGGACTGCGGTCCTGCCATACGGTCTGAAGACCCACAAGGCCACCACCTTGTCGAAGCTAAGCAGATCCAGGCCCGCTGAGTGCCTGGGAGACCACATAACAGCGGGACAGAAATGTAGATTGCCTTGGGATCCACGCAGGGAAGGAAACAGGGGTATATAGCCTGCTTAGAAGCCATTTTGGCACATAATTGGTATATAAATTAAGAAATAACTTAGGGGGAAAGCAAGCAAATGATTCAAAGGGTAAAATACAATTTCCAAACCTGTGTGAGCAAGGAAGGCTCTTGGTTTGAAGGATAAACCCACCCACGCCGACACTTTTCGGTAGAATTAAGTCCATATTGCACGATGGCATCGAGATCCCAGTCCACTGGAGTGTACATGAGACATTCTTCAAATGTCCCATCGGGCTTTTGGGGAAGGGTCAAGTTCAGCCGTTCCTCTTCAGTCAGGTTCAAGCCGATGGCGTTGAACCAGCTTGTGTTGCAATGATGGGGCTCTTCCAGGACCATGAATAACTGGGAAAACATATGGAAGGCGAGGCTTGGCGAAGCTAGAGTCACAAGCATCAACAACCGCCATTGGAAACGCCCAAAGTCTCCAAGAGTTTTGATGATTTCCCCAGTGTCAGACATTGCTAGCTTCTTTCTACCCTTCCCTTCTGCAACTGCAATCTCCCCCAAAGACCTTTTTCACCTAGCCTCTGGAATTAATGTTTAAACCCAAAATAAATGTTTAGATGGGATTTGGCAACAAGGATGGGTATCCACTGTGATCTTTTGTGCCTCACATTTCTGCAACACTACTCTGTAACCCATTAACCCGGCTGCCAACAATAAATGGCAATATCACGGGAAAATGCCATATTGAAAAAGGACAAGACAAAGTTGTCCCGTGTCGCCACTGTTATTTCTTCTAATGTTGGAAATGCCAACTAAGGAAATATTGAAAAATAATGGGGGGATGGGAACAAAGAGCCAAGAATTAAAGTTGGACAGAGAGATTACAAATGTGGTCCAGAACTTCTCTTGAGGAAGGCTGGTGTGTTGTGTGGATATTCTCTTGTATGTAAGCATACATGTGATAGGAATTTTGAGGTCTTAGATATATGTTAAATGTTCATAAGTGTACCAACCAAGCACATACATAGATCAGCACAGGAAGACCGACCTGGAACCATTTTGATTCCCAAACTGACCAAATGTTTTCTCTGCAAGGTCAAAAGAAAATGGAAAAGCCTCCCCATTGTCTTTTCCTTCACAAATCCTGTCTTAAGGGTATGTCTGTGTTTGAATAGGGTGTGAGCCTGTGACCTGGCCCAGGAACTAAGTATTTATCATTACAAAAGACTGGCCAGGCTACCCAGGCAATCCAATCAAGTAACCTGCCAGACAGGAGATAAACAATGACAGGAGAAAAACAACATTCAAATTTCTGTTTAGACCTCCTTTTCTGTGATGTAGGTGTGATGTATCTGAGGGGTGGTCTTAGGTTACACCCCTTCTGTGGTGTATGTATGATGCTTCTGGGGGTGGTCTTGATCTACAGGGTGGCAATTACAAAAGTCTTTATAAGGCCTTGCGCACCATTTTTTCTGGGTTCCTCCTCTCTCCTGCGTGTGAGGGGAGCACCCTGTTGCAACAGTTCAATAAAAATCAAGCTTACTAGCTGCTTTGCTTCTCAATATTCTCTGGTTGGCCTCTGTTATTCTCTCCTACCAATAGGGAACCTATGTAAGGTCTCTATATGGGCTCTTGGATACCCCATAAGGGAAAAGGGCAATTTTTGTTTACAACAAACGACATAACCGTGATGAGGTATTGGGGATATTTGCAAGGAGAGGCAGAGAGAGAATGAGAGCAGCATCATAAGAATACAAACCGACTCCAAAAAGCAATGGACATTTTTTTTTTATTATTGATTAAAAATTAGAGAAGTACATGCAGTAAAATACAAAGTCAAAGGGGGAGGGAAAAGGCTGAATATTTTACATCTTTCATTAAAATCTACAGTACACCAAAATCGTGTAGAGGTTCCTGTTATATTAATACACCATCATCATCCCTAAGAGTATCAACTAAGTTTTTAAAAAAATACCAACTGATTTCTAGGTTCAAGTTCAGAATTTACCCAAAATAAAATTTAAAAAAAACCCCCTCTGATCCGTTAAGGGTAAAAAGGTTAGAAATAATTCCTTAACCCCCCCAAAAAAATTAAAATATAAAATAATAAAATCATTGGCACTTTGAACCTCGAGAACAAAACAGTCGTCTAGCACTTTTTAGTATCCCAGGCAAGAAAAAAACCAAAAAGGAAAAAAGGAAAAACTATTACCAAGAGACATGTGCCTAGCAATTTCTAATAGCAAGGGGAGTGAAGGCTCATTAAGACAGAATAAAATAAAATTACAAGGAGAATGGCCAGCATGGATACTCTTGTCTGCTAGACTTGGGTTAGACAGAGGTGGGAGCAAATAAATAGATACTGCATCATTTGCACTGGATTAGGCTGGACTCCTGTCCCAGTGTAGAGTACAACAAGGTTCGCGCGGCATGCAGGCAAAAGTGAAGTAACACTGTACCAGAATAATTTGGTCTTCATAGCTGAAGACAGGGTGGGAAGAGTGGGTGGGGGGTGCCTTCTACTTAACCTCCAAGCTTCGCCCACCTGGCTCCTCACCTGAGGCCCATTTCTGCCACAAGCTCCACCCACCTTTTTGAATCACCACCCTCCTCCTCCAAGGGGGTGGGGCTTGAGGCAAGCCCTGCCCACTTTAGTGGCATGACATCACAGGCTCCGAAGGGACGCGCCGCCGGCCAAAGGATTCAGGGAATCGAGACTGCGGCGGAGCCTCCGCCACTCCCATCGATCAAGTGGGGACCCCCACACCCCGGTCAGAGACACACACCCCCTCAGAAACAGTAGTCCCGGGACTGCTTAGTGTTACCCCCCACCCATGCAGGTTTTAAAAGAAAGTAAGAGTTGAGGGGGGGGGGTAATGTGGTGCTCTCAGAGGGGGCGAGGCGGACAGAACTAGCTCTTCCAACACAGACACTCAGAATTCGAACGGGGCTCTTTTGTGTCACACTCTGCCTCTTTGACACCACTGCGATGTGGCCCTTTCCTATCCTTTCTTCGTTTGGCCTCCACGCTTGTAGCAGTTTTTGCTTGTGACCTACCGGTAGAGCGAATAAACTACAGGTTTGGGGGGGGGGTTGTTTTGTTTTTAGGAATTGTTATTTTCGCTTTAAAAGCAAACATGGCAAAATCTTGTGTGTGAGAGAGTGAAGGAAGCTTCTGTCACTGCCGATAGGGTGAGAAATATATAAATATAATTGGTTAAATGGGGGGGGGGGGGAACCCGAGAGATTCGTAACTGAATTGAAACCCACCCCCCAACCAGAGTGGGCCAGTGCACACGCCTATCAGTTCCCCCTCCCCAACCTGGTACCCTCAATAGGTTTTGGATCACAACTGGGCAGATGGAAATTGTGGTCCAAAACCCCTGAAGGCACCAGGTTGAATGTGTGTGACTTAAATCTCAGTTTTAAGAGGTTAGATGTGAGGTGCAAAACTTGCAAGCTCCATCTTCTCCTTTTCCAGCCTCCTTCTCGGTCGTAGCCATGGTTTTGCAGAAACGTTAACCAGGATCTGCCTTAACCCAAGTTAACAGAGCAGCTTTAGATGCGTGCTTGGAAAGTTAATTCCGGTTGAAGCTGGAGCAGGTGGAATGCAGAACCACGGATAAAGCCAAAGAAACAAGGAGGGTTAGAATTTGCCCTGGAAAGAGAGTCAACGGGAAGGAAGGAAGAAATCCGTAAGCCAGCTCCAGAGAGTTTAACTCTGGTTAAGAGATTGGCATTGCAATGTGCCGACTGGGCTAATTCCAAGCACACTGGAAGGCTGTAGGGCGAGAAACGAGAACTCAGTTCCTTTGGGATTTAAATTCACCCATCACAGGCTGCCTGCAATTTCTCTACGCTTCAAAAGCAGAGCGGGGATACACGAAAGGCCCAACTGGACTGTGTTTGGGGGGGGGGGGGAGACCTGTGGGAGAGGGAAGAATCTACACCATTTTATTATTCACATATTGCATTACAAGTGTTGCTTTTTTCCAAACTAAAAAGTATAATTTATATGTAGAAATTCAAAAAAAAAACACGGAAAAAAAAACCATACACATACACACGCACGCACACACCCCACCAGATACTCATTTCTTTAAAAAATACTAAACACAAGCTATATTGGTTTCAGTTATATCATCTTGATCAAACTCTTGATGCTCACACTGGAGAGTATAAAAAAAAATCAATTTTGCAAATTCCAAGCAATTAGTGCAGCAGGAGGGACAAAATTGCCCAGAGCTTAATCTTGCCATGTATGAATCTACCGGCAATCTATTTATTTATCTTATTGCTGTAAAAACAGAATAGGGGTGGTTCCATATGTACCAGTCTGTGCAGGGGGGAAAAAGGAAAGAGGATGAATGCGTTTTCTATCTTGAACACACCAAAGGAAAATTCTGAGAACAAGAACAGGAGAGATTTGCTTCGGCTGAAACACACACACACACACACACACACACACACACACACACGTACAGACACAAATACAGAGCTTCCAACTGCCAGAAGGCATGGTCAACTTTCGTTCTTAGCAACCATGTACAGAGAACGTCTGGTTTTATGAATGTATCAAACCACACATCTACGACTTTGGACAGCTAAACCACCCCAGCCAAACTTTGCGCAATTGCAACCTCCAGCAATGTAGTCTACTTACAAAGGGCTCCCTTCTCAAAAACGGTTGCAGAGAAAATCCTACGGTGAAGGGAAATGTGTATCGTTTGAAGAAGCAACCCAAGTTTTGCAAAAGAGTTCTGGGAATTGCAGCCAGCTTAGCAAGCTGAGATGTCCCTTGCCTTCCTTTTTTTGGCAACATGCTCATCTCCCAGAGAGACCAAGATGCTCACCTCCAGGGAATATTGGACTCCCAACTCCCTTCAGCCCTGGACAGTGATCAAGGATGATGGGAGTTGTGGTTTAGCAACAACTGGAGGCTTAACAAATTAGAAGAGGCCGGTCTATGCATTGCTAACCACACAACTACAATTCCCAGGATTACGAAGCCAGGAGGTTTGAAACTCAGCCAATGCTGCCACCCAATGACTGTGTGGATTTGTGGGGACGCAGCAAGCCTGATAACAGCATGGCAAAATTCCTGGGGCTTGGGGAACTTCTTCTTCTTTTTACAAACCAATATTTAGGGCTATCCAATCCCACTGCTCCACCCAATCTCCTTTCAGCAAGGGACGCCCATCACAAACGTTGTTACAGAAACCACCCCCGATGGGAAAACAGGGATTGCAAAGGCCAGCCTTCCCAAACTTCCCAGCAGCCAACGCTTTTCAGACAACGGTGATTCTGGCGTGGCGGCAACAGCAGCAGAAATATGCAGAGGATCGACTCAGCGCAATTCTGGCTTGGCGCTTTAGAGCAAGGATGGGAAGCCCACCCCCCTCCTCTGGGTGCTTTTGGACCACAACTTCCACCCCCCCTGATTGTTGCTCATGCTGGATAGGACAGATGGGAGGTTGGGGGCAGGGCAACAACAGGTCCACCACCCCTCCTCTAGAGACAAACACGTTGGAAAGTGGCCTGACAAGATTGCGGGTGGTGAAAAGTAACGAAAAAAGCAGCAGCAACAAAACGATACCCTGATAGTTCCCCTTCCCAAATGCTCTATTTTGCATTAATGTGAAGGGGGCGAGGAGGAATTAAGGCTAATCCATTTCTTTCGTGCCGTAGACCCATTAAATAAGATCCCTTAATGGTTTATTGCTAAGCCTAAGGCTTAAGACTCTCTCTTAAGACTTTGTTGGGTTTGCAAGAGCCCATCCGGATTTCTGACATGCTAGAATAGCTTGCCATTCCTGTAGTTTTTTAAGTACCCCCCCCCCACAATGCCTGGTAAAGTGGACCCAAAAGTGAAGCAACCCCCCTTTTGCAATGGAGCAACAACCACACAGCCACACGGGGGGGGGGGGGGGATAAAAACCTGATTCGACACAGAATCAAGAAACGGACAGGCACACGAATCGCGCCGGGATAGTTGTTAAGAGTAGTGGAAGCCCCGTGTCGTACTCTCAGTAGTATTTCTGGCTCCTCCTTCTCTTTCTTTCTTTCTTTTTTGTACTTTAAATAGTTAAGGCAATAATAATAATAATCATAAAAAACTACAAACATGCAGGCAATGGAAGGCTTGGTCTGCACATCTGGGATGAAGGAAACGTGGCCGAGAAGCCAGCTGTCTGCAACGGTGGTGTCGGCGAGGAGGCGCCGCGATGCGACTCGGGAAACAAACGAGGTTAAAGCTTCTAAGAAAGGGAGCTGTAGTTTGGTTCTTTGGCAGTAGTGGTTTTGCTTTTCAGGCTGACAGAAGCGTTCAAGGCTGCACCCGTTGAGTGGGGAGGGGGAGAGACCATCGTCTGGGAGTGTCGTTTTAGTTAATGCTGAGCTGGGCAAACCCAATTAGCTTGCTGTCGTCGGGGATATCGGAGCCTTCGACGCCAGATGCCTGGAGAACAGAGAGGGCGGGGAAGTCCAACACCGGTAAGCATCACGGAGGAGAGAAGCTTCCCATAAACCATTTTCAAAAATCGCAACCCATTAACAACCACCATGAAAACCCAACCCCCTGGAATTCTACGTGAAGAAGAATGCCTGGATTTCGCAGTGCCGAGGCAGAGTTGCCGCCCGGGCCAGACAGTCGTGGGTCATAGAATCATAGAAGTGCAAAGCTGGAAGGGACCCAAAGGTCTAGTCCAACCCCCTGCAATACAGTTTGCTGTCGATTAAACAAGAATAGCAACCCTCACCAAAAGAAGAAAAGAGCCACGGGAAAGAGAAAATTAAGAATCAGCGGAAAAAGTCAAATCTAAGTAACCCAGCCCTGCAGTAGCTTTGTGAAAAGCGTGGCCTGTAAATATTTAAATATAAATAGTAGCAAAATGATAAATATATCAAAAAGAGCAGCAGTAGCCAGTCTACAAATCTTTACAGAAAGGTAGCGAAGGCAACCTGAACACAGTCTTTATATGAAGAGTCCCAGGGAATCAAAGGCGTGTTTCTAACGGAAGCAAATCAAGCTTCCATATAAGATGGAATTTGAACCAGGCGCTCCTCTGAAGATACTACAGTGGTACCTCGCAAGACGAATGCCTCGCAAGATGGAAAACTCGCAAGACGAAAGGGTTTTTTGTTTTTTGAGCTGCTTCGCAAGACGATTTTCCCTATGGGCTTGCTTCGCAAGACGGAAACGTCTTGCAAGTTTGTTTCCTTTTTCTTAACACTGTTAATACAGTTGCGACTTGACTTCGAGGGGCAACTCATAGAACGCGGTGTGGTAGCCTTTTTTGAGGTTTTTAAAGACTTTGGTGATTTTTGAAGCTTTTCCTAAACTTTCCCGACACTGTGCTTCGCAAGACAAAAAAAATCGCAAGACGACAAAACTCGCGGAACGAATTAATTTCGTCTCGCGAGGCACCACTGTATTGCAAAAACCGAACTTGCAAAAACATTTGGCAAAGTTAGGTGGCCAGTGTTCCCGATGCCTTCCAATATAGGCCACTTGCGGGGCAAAGTTTTGGAGAAGAGTGGCCTGGGACCACAAAGAATGAGGGGGAAAAGAGGAAAAAAAGACCCACTACCTCGAGCAAACATGAGGACCGCAGCCTTGCTTTTAAACAAAGCAAAGCAAAAACAGAACAGCTGGAATATGTGCAAGGGATGCCTCGGTGAGAAATCAGAAGTGTGGGAAATATTTCCGTGCCCCTTCCCCATGCACTTCGCCAAAGTGACGGAGACTGCCACAGTCCGCTTCTGTTGCACAGTCACCTTGTGACCCACAGAGGTGTGGGGAGCATGAATGAGGAGACTGTCACGGGTGCAAACAAACCCTGGTGCATATGGACAAGGAAGCAATTTGCTAAAAGAGCAAGAGAGACTCTCGTCATGGCAGACCACACTTATACTTTTATGTTCTCTGCAGACCAAAATTAAAACTCACATCCTTCTGCATTCCAATGCAGCTTTAAGAGAGCATGTGAGCCACAGAGAATAGGGCTAGATGGGGGGGGGGGGGGAAGCATTCCGAAGTTAGCAAATCCTCCTTTATCAGAAATGCTCACCACTAAGCATGTCTAAAGCCACCACATTACATTAAACTGTGCCGTTGTGCAGAGTGTAGTTCAATTTGGCATTTGTAAGTATTTTGTGCCAGGTCCCGGTTGAATTTTCAAAGGCGTTTTTCCAAAGCAGCATGGGGCGCTCCTGTTCAGAGTTCCTGCCAGCCAGCCAGCCAGCCAGCCATGCCCTCTTCCAGACACTCCATTTCATCACCCCCCTCCCCCAGATTTTCTTCTCAAGAGACACTAGGCATTCCAAGCCCTCATTGGGCTATTCTGGGCTATTCCCCTAGGCAAGCTGATCTTTCCACCCTGGAGCAAGGATGGTGCCAATCTGACTACAAAAGGACTGGCACATGTCCCCAAGTATCATTCACAGAGGAAACGACATTTTAAGGCCACTTTTTGATCTGGGTGTATCTAAATTATGAAGATTAATCACAACTCAACTGATCCCCAAAGCCCCTGAAAGTAGACCCCCTGCCTTATTTCTGCTGTGACTGTGTGGGTTCCCCACTAGATACCCATTGTCCAGGGATTACTGTTGAAGAATCAACGCCCCAAAGAAGCCTAGAGCAGAAACACCCTTTTAACACAGACCAGGTTAATAAGGGGGGAAATAGTAAATATACCAGTTTGAAAGTGACAGATCGATTCGTCTGGGGCTCTTCCACAATTTTTTGTAAGTTGGCAGCAACTGAAACGACAGAGGGTGGACACACTCAAAGACGGAGTACTTAAGCATTTTCATTCTGAACAAGCTTCCCTAAAATATTGGAAAAAGACGTCCTAGTTAACAATGAAGGAATTTCCCCCTCCCTGTCCTGGGAAGAAATACAGCAACTTGTATCTACAAATCCAGTATGGGATTAAGGTGAACATGAAATGCGCACTATTACCTATTACTAAGTCTCTGCCATCGACAAGCCCAGCCGAGATGAGTTCTTGGGATACCCCATCCGCAGTATCTGGAAAGATCGTAATTAAGAGACCATCACATCTGCACACAAGTGGTTTAAAACAAATTCAGAGTTCACAATTTGCAGGCATTTGCCCTTTTCTTCTTCTTTTTAGATTGGTTTTATATTATGCATCGTTCTGCACTATATTTTACTTAAAATGCCTCGAATGGATTGTACACAGAGAGGTGGGAAAGAATAATTTCTTTAATTGAAAACAGAGCTTCTAAGGATCCAA